>NC_051334.1:152218673-152527686 GCF_015220235.1 Choloepus didactylus | reverse complement strand
CATTATCTAGTTTGTTGGTGTACAGTTGATCATAGTACCCTCTTATATATATTTTTTAATTTCTTCAGGATTCACAGTAATGTCACCCCTCTCATTTATTGTTTTATTTGGGTCTTCTCTCTTATTGATTTTGTCAGTCTAGCTAGGGGTTTGTCAATATTGCTTGCCTTCTCAAAGAACCAACTTTTGGTTTTATTTATTTTCTCTATTGTTTTTTGTTCTCTATGTCATTTATTTCTGCTTTAATCCTTGTTGTTTCTTTTCTTCTACTTGGTTTAGGATTTGTTTTCTCTTCATTTTCTAGCTTATTCAGTTATTCCATTAGTTCTTTGACTTTAGCTCTTTCTTCCTTTTTGATGTATGCATTTAGAGCTATAATTTTCCCCCTCAATACCACATTTGCTGCATCCCATATGCTTTGATATGTTGTGTTCTCATTTTCATTCATCTCTAGATATTTAGCAATTTCTCTTGCTATTTCTTCTTTAACCCACTGATTGTTTAGGAGTGTGTTGTTTAACCTCCAGATATTTGTGAATGCTTTCAATCTTTGATGGTTATTGACTTCTAGTTATATTCCATTGTGATCAGAGTGTGCTTTGAGTAATTTCAATCTTTTTAAATTTATTGAGGCTTGTTTTATGGCCAAGCATGTCATCTATTCTGGAGAAAGTTCCATGAGCACTAGAGAAGAATGTGTATCCTGGTGATTTGGGATGTAATGTTCTATATATGTCAGTTAAGTCAAATTCACTTACCACATTGTTTTGGTTTTCAATTTCCTTATTGGTCCTCTGGTTGACCTATCTATGGGAGAGAGTGATGTATTGAAATCTCCCACAATTATTGTGGAAACATCTATTGTTTCCTTCAGTTTTGTCAATGTTTGTCTCATATACTTTGGTGCACCTTGATTGGGTGCATAGACATTTATGATTGTTATTTCTTCTTGTTGAATTGTCCCTTTTATTAATATATAGTGGCCTTCTTTGTCTATTTTATCTGAGATTAATATTGCTACTCCTGCTTTCTTTTGGCTGTAGCTTGCATGGAATATTTTTTCCATCATTTCACTTTAAATTTTTTTGGGTCTCTGGGTCTAAGATGAGTTTCTGGTAAGCAACATACTGATGGCTCATATTTTTAAATCCATTCTGCCAATCTATATCTTTTAATTAGGTAGTTTAATCCATTCACATTCAGTGTTATTACTGTGAAGGCATTTCTTAAATCAGCCACCATATTGTTTGGTTTTTATTTGTCAGATATATTTTCCCTCTATCTTTATTTCCTTAATCATACTGCCACTAAAACTCTTTAGTTCTGAGCCCTTCTCCATACATCTCTCTCCTTTCTTTTTTTATCTGCTAGTGGGGCTCCCTTTAGTATCTCTTTTAGGGCAGGTTTCTTGTTAACAAATTCTCTCAGCATTTGGGTGTTTGTGAAGATTTTAAGCTCTCCTTCAAATTTCAAGGAGAGCTTTTCTGGATAAAGAATTCTTGGTTGGCAATTTTTTTCTTTCAGAATTTTAAGTATGTCTACCACTGCCTTTTCACCTCCATGGTGGCCACTGAGCAGTCACTACTTACTCTTATGTTGTTCTATTGTATATGTTGAATTGATTCTCTCTTGCTGATTTCAGAACTTGTTCTTTCTCTTCAGCATTTGACAATCTGTTTAGAATATGTCTTATAGTGGATTTATTTGAATTTATTCTATTTGGAGTTAGGTGTCTATGATTTGCATATTTATGTTGTTTAGAAGGGTTGGGAAGTTTTCCCCAACAATGTCATTGAATACTCTTTCTAGTCCTTCTCCCCTGTCTTCCCCTCCTGGAACATCAATGATTCTTGTCTTTGTTTGCTTCATGTTGTCCATCATATCCATGAGATCCACTTTAAATTTTCTGAATTTTTTCTCCATTCATTCTTTTGTACTTTCACTCTCCAAAACATTTTCTTCAAGTTCTCTTACTCATTCTTCAAGTTCATCAAATCTGCTGCTATGTGTTTCCAGGATCTTTTTAATTTGATCCAGTTTCTTTTATTTCCATAAGCTCATCTATTTTTTATTTACTCTTGTAAATTATTCTTTATGCTCTTCCAGGGTCTTCTTGGTGTGCTTTATATCCTGAGCCATGATCTTATTGGTTGTGATTACTTCTTTGATTAATTGCTCCAGATTCTGTGTCTCTTCTGGGTTTTTTTGATTTGGGCATTTGGGTTATCCCTATCTTCTGGTTTCTTCATATGCTTTAAATTTTTCCATTGTTTTTCACCTGTTGCATTTGCTTATCTTGATAGGGTTCTTTCAGGATATGCAGACTTATTTGAACAATTATCTATAATTTGACAGAGCTACTGCTTGATGGAGTGCACTTTCCCTGACCTACCAGCAGATGGTGCCCCCTGGCCACCTATTACCCTCAAGCCAGTTCTCCCCAACTTTGTCTGTGCAGAGAATGGGGGTCCAAATATTGTGGCGGTCCAATCAGTGCACCAATTTTCCATTTGCATTTGGACCACTGGCCCTGAGGGTGAGGTGTGTGCCCTGTGCAGTTAGGCAGGCATACATCTTTAAGACCCAGATTCCAGCCATTCCCAGAGCTGCAACTGGAAAACCTTTGAGCTGTTGCATGAGTCCAGCCCTTCAGCTGAGATTCCCCACAGACTCTCTCTGCCATGGCCTACAAGTCCCTGGGATTGGTTTAGAGCTCTTCACACACTTGTGGAGGATGCTGCCTCTAAGCTGTGCCCTCCCTGGGCCTCCCCAAGGGTAGACTGTGCAATGACACAGGTGAGAAGAATCTCCAGGGGGAGCTCTCAGCCACATCACTGTGAAGGGTGTTCTCCCAGCTTACTGAAAAGATGGCTGTAAGGGGCATTGTAACTTCCCACTTCTATGGTCCTCCACCTGCTACAGCATCCTGTTTTTGGCTCTGGGACAGTTAACTGTGGGTGTGTGAAAGGCTATCACCCATGCCAGACACTGAGGTGGGTGCCCAGGGCATGGAAGGCATTCCCCACCATGCTCAGCTGTGCAGTTTTCACTGCCAGATCTGCAGCTATCCTCCAGGTTTTCAAACTAACCCACCTCCAAACACTGACCCCAGGTTCCTCCCCACCACAGTCACTGAGCATGTTTTCCCCAGGAGCTCAAACACTCCCTCTATTCTGAATGCAGTCACTCAGTTTCACCAAGTGCACAGGCATTGTGGATGTATTAGACATTGTCCAGCCAGTAGAACCCTGGCACTATTATTCCGGAGCACTTTCTGTCTTTTTTCTAGTGTTTTTCATGGAGGAGTATTTAGCTCCACCTCTCCTAATCTGCCATCTTGGATCTCCCTGGCTGTTTTCAATATCAAGTAACTTTAAGGTTGTTATTCTAGTAGTCCCAGAGTCCATGTTGTCTACCAAATAGAGAAGATACAAAGGATGAAGCTAACACCCAAAGAAGCCAGTGAGGTATAGGGGAAGAGGAAATGGAGTATGGACAAAAGAAAAAGAGACCTATGGCATTGAGAACCTAGTTTTCATTCCTTAGATTCCTAGAGCTTCCCTGATCCTTCTGGCTACCCTGATATGCTTTCAACACACAAGTTTCTCCTCTTAAGGTTATTGGAGTAGGATTTCTTGCAGCCAAAATAATCCAGACTAATTGAAGGGTAAAAATATTATATGTATGGGCATAATAAAATAATTCTTCATAGAAACTCCAACTAACCAACCATATAAATTCAAGAATAATTGGGATAGTATGATCATACATTGTCAAAATTATAATGTTAATCTTTGTAGAGCATTTTTAATATACAAAATACAGTATCTCATTTGACCTTCACATGAATTCTGTGAGCAAGGTAGGACAAAAAATGTTATATATCTGTAGCTGTCTTCTATACATTAGACGGTAAGCTTCATAAGGGAAAGACATGTGTCTTTCTCTAATTTTACAGTTATCCAGCATCCAACTATATTTTAGAAATAATTTAAATGAGATTCAGGGGATACAATTGACCCAAAGTTAAATAAATGTTAAGTGGTTGATGAGAGACTGGATTCCCCAGACATCCAGTATTTTCTTTTTTGCAATTGACCCTAAGTTTAGCATTGGAGATACAAAGATGAATATGATCCTAGTCCATGCTCTCAAAGAATTCAGTCTATTTGAGTCATTCACAAGGGAATCCTCAGATATTTCTGATATGCCCCATTCCATCCTGCTAAAGTCACTGGCTTGGTGACTCCAAAGCAATGTTCTTTCCACTGTATTATACTATCTCTGATATGGTAGGCTTGAGGCAAAATAGTGTATATTATTAATGCTATATTTAGAAAGGTATCTTGTAGTATTTGATGTTTATATCATCATATTTTTATTGTTAATAAATGACAAAATAATTTCCTGGGTGAAAAGGACCCCTCAGAGGCAATCTGTCACATCCAGTATGGGATAAGTACCTAGCATGTAACAGACACTTAATAGTTAATTAATTAGTTGCATTGCTGCACTCACCACCCCCACCTCCAATAGTCTTATTCAGAAGTGATATGTTAGGGTAGTTAAGGGATTGGAATCTGGAGTCAGATAGAACTGAGTCAAGTCCCAGTACTGCCACTTATGAGCCCCATTGCTACTTGAAAATTTTATAATCTATTTGTGCCTTACTTTCCTTTTCTGTAGAATGGAGATAATAATAGTATGTATGGAATTTGTTGTGAGGATTAAATGAAGTGTTGCCACATAAAGCACTTGGCCTATATTTTGCAGTGTTGTATATTTTAATTTTTCTTGTTCCCAACCGTAAGTTATAATAAAGATATAAAATGTAAGAGCAGGTGATTAAATAATCAAAACAGTATGATCCATAGTAAATAAAAGCTGTGTGCAATGTTATGATAGTACAATATCATGAGTAAATAAGCATATAAAAGGTCTATAGACACCCTGCCTATTGTAAGCTTCATAATCTTAAAATAGATGTAATATTCAATATATAATGCATATTGCACTCTAGTATGATTTTGCTACTAAATATCTTTTTTGTCCCACTTTGATATTAATATTGAAAACAAAAACATTATTTGCCATGAACCTAGTTTATGAAATTTGCATGATTCATATTTTATCAAATTTAAAATGCATTAAAAAGTAAGCTATAACAAATTCTATAGTTGAGGTTGACAAAGCACATCCATTACAATCTCCTTTATCTGCCCATTTAATTGCCTTTTAAGAATTGCATTCTTCCAAATTTCTTTGAAGGCTAAAACTATTTAAGTCAAACATGAATTTAGAAGCATGTGATGGATTAATTTAAGTATCTTGTTAATTTGTAGAAATTATCAACTGTTTTCAATTATAATTTTCATACTTTGGATGGCAAACTATCATGCATTGGTTAACATTCTAAATTGAAAAAGGCTATTAATTTAGGATGCATAAATTTTGTGCAAAATATAACATCACAGAAAGACTCCTTTATTTCACTGTAGGCTGTAGGATGATCCACTACGGCTATTAAAATGCATACAAATTACTTTCCAGCTTCAACCCTGTAATATCAGTGGGGGGGGGTAGGAATAAAGAGCTGTCTTCAAATGTTGCAATTTGGTACTCTTCATAAGCACTTTGAAGAGTTGCTCACGTCCAGTGAATTTACTTAGTGTCAACAACTCACATGGATACTGTGGCTTGCTAAAGCCTTCTTTTGTTCCATAACATTTCCTTAGTCAATCAGGGGCTTGCAAACTGCAACTCATAGTCCAAACCTACCTTCCACCTGTTTTTGTAATCAAAGATTCATTAGAACACAGCTGCCAATAGTTTGTTTACATATTAGCTGCTGCTTCCCTTGCAGTGGAACATCAGAGCAGAGTACTTGTTACAGAGCTCATAGGGCCCTTTACAGAAGATGTTTTTCTGAACCCTGGTTTAAACCACTTGAACTATTATATCCTTTTCTAATATCTTCAGTCTTCCCCACTTTTCCACCAGAAGCTTCACTAAGCCCAATTTGATTTAGAGACTACTTACAACAGTTATTAACTTATATTCTCTTTCTTTTCTCTGTAAAATTTCTTTAGAGTTAGTATATACCCACTGGTCACATTTAGTAACCATATCTTCACTACATGCCTAACTGTTCTCTGAGGTTTCCAAAATTTCTTTAAACAAATTTAGCATTTTCCTCTCAGTCCTCATTATTCTAAACCTCTCATGCACAGCATTTATGATCATTTCACTGTGTTACTCATGGTTCTCCAGAAAAACAGAATGAACAGGATATGTGGTGTATGTGTGTGTAAATATTAAGAGATTTGTTATAGAAAATGGCTCACACAACCACAGGAATTGATGAATTCAATTTCCATAGGGCAGGCTACAAGTTGGAAACTCTGAAGAAAGTGACATTGAATTCATCAGGAGAAGCTGGCTTGCTGAAGAACAGATAAGAATTCTTTCTGACTTCTGAAACTCTCATTTCTGACTTTAAGACCTCCAACTGATTGTATGAGTTGAATTCTTTTATTGCCGAGTACAATCTCCTTTGTTAATTGTAAATGCAGTCAGTCATTGATGTAATCAACTGACTACAGATGCAAATCCATCTATGAAATATCCTTACAGTAACAATAAGTCTGGTGCTTAATTGACCGAATAAACATACACTATAACCTAGGCAAGCTGATGCATAAAATTAACCATCACACCAACCAAGGGAAAAGTCCTCTCATTCCTTGGTTCTAAGATATGATAATATCCAATTTCTATATCTTTCTATGATCTTTACTGCATCTTCTTCCTCTTGTTCTTTGGGACTATTCTCCTTGGCCATTTTCTAATCTCCATGGTATGTGTATTCATAGAAAACCAATTATTCTCATAACTTTAACTATCACTGATAATTACCCCCAAAAGACTGCCAAAATAATCTGTTGATCAGACAAACTGAATATACTACTTATTGCAGTAAAATGAAAACACCATGTTGAAAAAGTCTCTGTAGTGACTCAGAAAGGGAAGGTAGGGGCAGATATTTATAAAGTTTGGGAATTTGGTTAAGATGGGTCTTTCAATGTAGGGATCTGATTGGAATTGGACAAAATTTGTGATATACTGTTTTAAGATGGTGAATGCATCAAGGAAAGAGTTTGAAGTAAGTACTGATGAGTAATCAATCATTTGATAACCAAGCCATTTGCTCATTGAGTGATCTAGCATCCTAAGAATGAAGATATTTACCCTAATGAACACTGCTTATTTGGAGAAAGGCAAGTGGTTGAGCAGTTTGTTGTTCGGATAAATAAATTTTCAGAATGTTCATAAAACAGAAAAAGTAATTTGCAACTTTATTTTCCCAGGCAAGAATTTCCTGGAATAGTAAAGCAATGTTAATGCTGACATCCTAATTCTTGATCCTATTAAGCAATATGCTTGAAGGAAGGGTGTTCTCACTTCTATTCCAATAACTTTCAACCCACAACTACAAGATACAGTCTCATTACTCTGGATGCCTACTACATCAACTCCTATTTCCAGTTTCAATTCCATCAATAGAATATGTTTCTGGCATCTCAGGCTTGGACCCTAGGCACTATATCCCACACCTCTTTCAAAATTGCTTTCAAAATTCAAATGTAGTCGCCAAGTTCTACTATTTGATTAGATGAATATCTTAGATGAAATCTTCCAAAGATTGATAAGTCTTGCCTAAGGAAGAAGTAGTTGAGCAGCCAGGGCTATTCCTCAGATTAGCTGAGGAGATAGGGATCTTCTTGGATGAAAGAATAGAGAGGGCTCCAGGTTCTTCACTTTAATGTATCATTGGGTGCATATGTCTGCTACTCCCACTGGAATTCCAAATACAGAATAGCTATCACTTTCTCACCTGAATTCTCATAGCATATCTGTATCTCTTATAAATTACAAAAGGTCCCACTTATATCCAGACACAGAGACCCACACAGGGACTCATGGCAGGACTCAAGCCACTGGGGAGTTTGGAATACAAAAGGGCACAAAGGAGGAGCTTCAAAAATGGAGGACTAGGGAGACAGTGGCAGAATAGACTTCTTTCCCCAAAGCAGCAAGTAGACAGACAGAAACTGTCTGAATCATCTGCTTGGGGACCCAGGACACAGGGGGGAAATTTCAATGCCCAGGTCACTGTGGGATGAAGGGACAGAGAAAAGGTAGGCAGAGAGTTTTATCCTGGCCATGGCTCCTGGTGCCCATAACCCACCCTTGAAGGAAGCTGCAGATGGAGGCCCAATCCTTGCCTGAGAGATGGCTGCAGACTGGGGCAGCTCTGGGAGTTCTCCATGCCGAGTACAAAGGGGGATACAGTCCAACACTGAGCCAGATATTGACCAGAAAAGTGAGAGCATAAGGACCCTGCAGTTTCAGCCACATCCAGTCAGATGCCACAGGGCTCCATGAGTTAAACAGCTTCTGAGGAACTGATGAGCACCATATGTTGGCCAGGCTGGAAAGTGTAGGGGAAAAGAGCAGGGCTTTTTGGAGCCTCTCTACACCCTATCCTATGCCCATCAGAGCTAGTCTACAACCTTTCCTGGGTACTGGGCCCTGTTTTGGCTGGGAAATAGTGATGATCCAACCATCAAATCAGTGCCCTAATAAAAAACCAGGCAACAAATAAATCCTAGAGAAGAGAGAGAAATCAACCTTCAGAATAGACCCATCAAGCCTCTCACTTTTCTCACCTCTGTCTTTGTGAGAGTGCCCACATGTTCCTCTCACATGTGTACCTAATACATTTCCTGCCTGCTTACTCTATGCTGTGCTGTTCCCTTGAATTATTTCCTATGGCATGGCCAAGAATCTGGAAGCCAAAATCTGGCATCATATCTTGGTAAGCCAGCCAGGAGTCACTTCTCTCTGACCACCTGGACTGGTAAGTCATGGCAATTGATTGGGAGGCTTAGCATGTGTTTTTGCTTTTTCTTCTTGCTTGGCTTATTGCTACCCTCTCCTATGTCCTCATGCAACTTGGTGTCTCTAGGAATCTAAGGGCTGTGATCTGGTTCCCCCAGGACATAAATTTTGTTCACTCTGAGCCTCCAGCTCCCTCCTTGGAGGTGGCAAGGGCCCATCTCCACATTGTATAGATCTAAGGAGGCCCAGGAGTCCAATGGAAGCCATATCAAGTCCCTCATCTCTGTCTCTCTCTCTCTTTCTCTCTCTCTCTCACTTTCTTTCTCCCTCTCTCTTTCATAAATATAGATGTATATATGTATGAATTTTGACTAATAGTCAAAACTCCTCTTAATGAAAAGTTATAAAGTTTTTCTTAACCATCTAAGTACTGTACAGAAGATAAAACTTTATATTATATCAGAATAATATCCTTGTTAATGTTTATGTTAGCCTTATCTTTTATTTCAAGAGACAAGTCTTCTCACTCTTAAGGGAAAACTTTTACAAAGGATTTGTTCTTTCACCTTGTAAAAATGAAGGGCTAAAATAGTTGAACATATTACATAAAGGGTGTTTAGGATCCTTCTGTTAAACTAAAATTTTTCATATTTTAAAATTGTATAAAATTCCTAAAAACTTAACAATATTCTCAATGTATCTATATACTCTCTCTCTCCCTCAGCTCTTTGAGACTTCCCCACCTCTCTCTTTTCCTCCAGACCCATCCTCCTGCTTCATCTGTTTCTCTTTTTACCTCTTCCACAGAAGTCCTCTCCCCCGTCTCCATGAGAATCTCCCTCTTTCTCCTCTGTCTGGTTTTCAATGTCTTCCAAGACATTTCATCTTTTGTAACAGAGGATTCTGGGCTAAGGATTATTGTACCAAACAAGGTGTTCTATTTAATATTCTAGGGAGTAACCTCTGGTTTGTGCCCATGGGAATTAGGTACTTTCCAACAGAAGTGTCTCCCCTCCAGGCCCTAATTTTTTAGCCTCTATTGAGACTCTTTGTGGCTGAATACAAAGCTCCCCTTCTTTTGGAGCATTCTCCATTTTAGCTCTCAGGAAACAGGAAACTTAGAGGACAATTAAAATACCATCCGCCAGTCTGTAAAAGACAGGGAAAGTAGTCAAACATTCCCTATGCCCAGATGTTTATAGTTCTCTATCAAGACAAAGATGTAAAAAAGACTTGTTCCTTATGTTATGCCTATGTCTCAATTTCCATTAGAGGAAAAAATCTTAATGATTTCCTTTTAAAACATGTTTGCTAAAAGGCATAAGAAAATATACCCCAAGCCAGTTAATTATGATAACCTAAGGAAAATCACTCAGGAGAAAGTGGAAAACCTGGAGAGGCTAGTAGAAGCCCCAAGAAGTATACCAATGTCAGCCTGGACTCCTGGGAAGGGTCAGATTTTGCTGGGCACACATTTCACTAGCCAGTCTGCCTCTGACATTCAGAGAAAGATGCAAAAGCTATCCATGGGCCTGCAAACTCTCACTAATGACCTATTAAACTGCTTTTTCTGTCTTTAATAATCAAACAAGCTGAGGATGAGAAGAAGGCAAAGAGAGATAAGCAAAAGACCAGGAAACAGGTTCAGCTTATAGCAGTTACTGTTAAGGTACCCTGCCCCCTCAAGATCAACCAAATGATGGCTCCAAGCCTCAAAAGCCTCACTTCAACTGTGGGTCATAGAGTCACTAGCAGAGAGAATGTCAGAAACCTCAAGACAACCCTCAATCTCAGAACCCACCGGGGCCTTGCCCCAAGAGCCACCAACATGGGCATTGAGCCACAGATTGCACTATCTCATGAAGGGGGGCAGGACAGCCCCTTGAGCCCTGCTTAAAGTAAGTGAAGAATATTGAGGGTGCCCAAGGCTGCCTATGACTCTACTGAATTCACATCTAACCATCAACCAAAAGGAATCTTGGGTGACACTTGATGTGGAATGTAAGATTATTAATTTCTTAATTAATACTTAAGCTACTCTCTCCTGAACTGCCTCTCTGGACCTTCCTCTACTCAGACTTGCCTAGTTATGGGAGTTGATGGTAAAGCCAAAACAAAACTTTCAGGACCCCTCTCCTTTATAGGCAGGGAGACATTCTAGTGTCCCATCAATTTCTCATTGTCCCTGAATGTCCCCCTCCTTTTAGGGAGGGATCTTCCTCACTTCCTGGGGGCTACCTTAAGACTGGTAGACAAGGCTAGCATTTAACCCTTTGTCTGCCCCAAGGTCCCTACTAGATAGAGGCCTCTTGGCATGACAAAGGAGATCCTTAAGCAAATAAACCTTTGTATGGGATAAAGGCATGCTGGGGCTAGCCTACCAAGTAACCCCTGTCTGCATTCAGGTTCTTAGTCCTAGATTTTAAAGATATTTTCTGTATCCCTCTTCACCTTGACTCTCAATACCTATTTGCTTTGAAACGGCAAATCTTAAGGATAGGATTACTGCCCTGCTCACATAGACAGTGCTGCCCCAAGGGTTTCAAAATGGTCCCTATATCTTTAAGAATGGCTTAGCAGAAGCCCTTACAGACCTCCAACTGCCTCAAAGCACAGTTTTGCAATATATTAATTTTGTGAACTAACATATTCCTCCTATGAAAGTGAGTTTTGTTTATTGTCATTGCTGGCTCCAAAATAAAAGTTATAGAGTTTATAAAAATGAATTCTATCTGCCATAGTCAATGCTGCACTCTGTTAAACTGCTCTTAATGAAAAGTTGTAGAGAAAGTTTTTCTTAACCATCTAAGTACTGTACAGAAGATAAAACTTTATATTATATCAGAATAATATCCTTGTTAATGTTTATGTTAGCCTTATCATCTTTTATTTCAGAAGAGAAGTCTTCTCACTCTTAAGGGAAAACTTTTACAAAGGATTAATTCTTTCATCTAATAAAAGTGAAGGGCTAAAATAGTTTAACATATTATATAAAAGGTGTTTAGCATCCTGTAAAACTAAAATTTGTCATATTTTAAAATTGTATAAAATTTGTAAAAACAATATTCGCAAGTGTTCATGTTTTATACTAATACTGATCTGTGTGATGTCAGCTGCTCTTAGTCATGGCTGTAGTTCTTTAAAAATTTACAGATCATAAAACAACCTAATTCAACTTTATTTAACATGAAACCCAGGGTAAAGAATAAAATCTTAATCAGAAAATAAATGTATTTGCAAAGTCTCTTAAAGTACTAGAGAAAAACATGAAACTAGTAAACTTCCCCAATACTATTCTCTTAAACTATAAGGGCTCCCAGTTTAATAAATCAAGCCCTTAATCTTACAGCTTGCCTTTATGAAACTTATTTCTGTAATAGCAAAATTAAGCCTACTTATACTTAATGCCAGTCAGCCCAGAAAACCTCTTGTGTTGCTCAAATGTGCTCTCTCTCTGTAAGCCAAACTCTACAAATAAACTAACTTTCTGCCTATGTGGGACATGACTTCCAGGGTTGTAAGTCTCCCTAGCAATGTGAAACATAACTCCCAAGGATAAGCCTGGCCCTATTCCAATAGTGTTCCTGAAAACTCAAAGGAATGCCCTGAGTTCCATCTTGCTCCTGCTTCTATTCAGATTGTGTATACAGTTTCTCACCCAGTTTATTTCTTCCAGATTAGAAGACTTTCACAACAAACTTCTCTTCACTGGAGGCTATGCTTCTGTTCCCACATGCACAACCAACCACCACCCTCAATAGCATAGCCACAGACTTCTATGCTTTTACAAGTAGGGCCTGCAACCCCACTGGCAGCTTGAAGCAATTACAGAATATGGGCCATTGGTCCAAATTCCCTTAAGATTAGGGAGAGTTAGTCTCTGAGTGGGAAATGAGATAGGGTTAGAATTAGGGCAGTGGCTTGGCTGAGCAAAGGGCAAATTCCCAAAAGCAGTCAGGCTTCAAGGAGAAAGATGTCACCTGAAGCCAAAAGACCCCTACCTGATTGAGTCATCTACAGAGAAGTGTGGTGACAACTGACCCACACAAATACACTATCTACCAACAGGAACCATCCTGGATAGAAGGGAGGGGGAGAGAAAGCCCTGAAAAAGGAAAAGGGAGGGGGATTGGGCAGCACATTAAATCCACCGAAATGACCAGCAGCAATACAGTAAGCAAAGGGATGTCAACTACAATCATAAATTTCAAAACATGGCTATAGAGGAAAAAAAATAAAAGATCTGCCAGAACATGGTACACTTCCTACCCACAAGGAGTATACCATGGAGAGAAGGGGATTGGACAAATTCCTGACTGTCCTTGCTAATACTGCTCAACTGGAGGGAAAACAGGGTTGTGAGGAGTTAATATAGGGCATGGGATGTCCAGTGCCAGCCAATATGGAGTAAGGCAACTGCAGCCTACCTCTCTCACTGATTACAACTAAAAACTAAAGACAAAATACAAAAAACAAAACAAAACAAAACAAAAAACAAAAAACAAAAAAACAACTACTTGAGGACTCCAAAAGGAAAACAACAGCAAACAGATTGAGGACTAAAGTCAAAACTTGAATACTCTCCATAGCCGATCTATAGCCAGGCCAACTCTGCAAATAAGCTAACTACCCACCCTCCTACATGGAGCATGACTCCCAGAGGTGTAAGTCTCCCTGGTAATGAGGGACAGAACTCACAGTGATGAACCTGGCCCTGGCATTGTGATATTATGATGCCACCTTGACAAAAAGGGGGAAAAGAAATGAAACAAAATAAAGTTTCAGTGTATGATAGATCTCAAATAGAGTTGAGAGTTCAATCTGGAGGTTATTCTTATGCATTATATAGGCATTCCTCTCAAGTTTCTACTGTATTAACATAGCTAGAAGAAAATACATGAATCTGTTGAATAATGCAGCATACTTTATTCTTGATAATTGTATAACTATATAGCTTTTATCATGTGACCATGTGATAGTGAAAACCTGATGACTGACACTTCCTTTACCCAGTGGATAGTTAGATAAGTAATAAAGTAATGACAAAAATTATATAAATAATAGGGGAGGATAAGGGGTATGGAAAGGTTTGGGTGTTCTTTTTTATTTTATTTTTTTTCTTTATTTTGGAGTAATGAAAAATTTTTAAAATTGACTGTAGCGATGAATGCACAACTATATGGTGATACTGTTCCTGAAAATTTAAAGGGATTGAGTTTTATACTTTAGATGTATTATATGGAGTGTGAGTATATCTCAATAAAATTGCATCAAGATAATCAGATGAACAAACATCAGCAAAAAATCACAAGGCACACTAAAACTCAAGCAGATACGGCCCAGTTAAAGAAACAGATCAAAAAGTCAGAGGAGACAGAGAACCTGGAACAACTAATCAAAGATATTCAAACAAATCTCCTAAATCACTTCAAAGAGATGAAGGAAAATATGCATAAAGAGATAAAGGATGTTAAGAAGACACTAGGATAGCATAAAGAAGAAATTGATAGTATACACAGAAAATAACAAACATTATAGAAATTAAAGACAATATAGATGAAATTAAAAATATACCAGAGGCACCCAATAGCAGAGGCAGAAGAAAGGATCAGTGAGGTAGAAGACAGAACTGAATTTGAACAGACAAAACAAGAAATGGAGAAAAATATGGAAATATTTGAGCAGGGAATCAGGAAAATGATTGACAACACAAGGCATGGAAGCATATGCATCATGGGTGACCCAGAAGGAGAAGAGAAGGGAAAAGGACAAGAAAAATATATTTTTAAGTGCCTGAAAATTTCCCAACCCTTATAAAAGACATTGATATCCAAATCCAAGAACCTCAAGGTAATCCAAACAGAATAAACCTGAACAGACCTGCTCCAAGAAACATACTAATATGACAGTCAAATGCCAAAGAGAAGAAGAAAATTCTGAAAGCAGCAAGAGAAAAGTGATTCACCAAATATACTGTACAATTATCCAAAGATCCAAAGTCTACAATCAATTGCCCACAGCTGTATTGATACCATCATACAGCTGTGCACCCATCACCACAATTCATTTTTTCCAATTTTTAGAACATTTTCCTTACTCCAGAAAAGAAATAAAGACAAAAAAAGGAAATTCAAATCCTCCCATACCCCTAACCACCACCCCTTCCATTATTGATTCCTAGTATTGGTTAGTACATTTGTTGCTGTTGATGAAAGAATGCTAAAATACTACTAACTGTAGTATATACTTTGCAATAGGTATATATTTTTTCCTATATGCCTCTCTATTATTAACTTCTAGTTAGAGTTTCATACATTTACTGTAGTTCATGGGAGAGGTTTCTAATATTTGTACAGTTAATTGTAGATATTTTCCACCACAGGATTCACTGTTTTATACATTCCCATCTTTTAACCTCCAACTTTCCTTCTGGTGACATACGTGACTCTGAGTCTACCCTTTCCACCACATTCCCAGACCACTCAGCACTGTTAGCCATTCTCACAATGTGATACCATCACTCTGTCCACTTTCAATTGTTTAAGTTCACCCTAGTTGAATAGTCTGCTCATAATAAGCAACCACTCCCAATTCTTTAGCCCCATTCTATATCCTGGTAAAATATATTTCATGCCTATAAATTTACATATTATTACTAGTTCATATCAGTGAGACACTACAATATTTGTACTTATGTGTCTGATTTATTTCACTGAAGATAGTGTCCTCAAGGTTTCTTCATCAACCCATTTTTAAGATGTTTTTGTTCACATACCATATATTCCATCCTAAGTGAAAAATGGATGGTTCCCTGTATAGTCACATATTTATGGATTCAACACCATCACCACTATCTATATAAGGACTTCTCCATTTCTTCCACAAAGAAGGGGGAAGAGTCAAAGAAGGTAGAGAGACAAAAGGAAAAAAAAACAGGAAAAAGAAACATGACAGCTAGGAAGTGACAAAAGGAAAGATAGCATGAAACCAAAGTAGAATAAAGAATCAGACAAATTCACCAAAGCAAGGAGCTCCATATCCCTCCCCTATGCCCCCCCAAGCACATATGCATTTAGCTTTGGTATATGACTTTTTTTACATTAAAGGAAGGCTAATACAATTTTTCTGTTAATTATAGTGTCTAGTTTGCATTGATTGTATTCTTTCCCCAATCACACCCTATTTTTAACACCTTGCAAAGTTGACATTCATTTCTTCTCCCTCATATAAAAACATATTTGTAACTTTTATCACATTCATTGAGCACCCTAGGTTTCACTGAATTATACAGTCCCAGTCTCTATCTTTTCTCTTTCCTTCTGGTGTCCCACATGCTCTTAAGCATCCTCTTTCAACCATACTCACAGTCATCTTTCTTCAGTGTACATACATTGCTGTGCTACTATCTTCCAAAATAGTGTTCTAAACCTCTTTGTCTTTTCCTTTCTGTCTGTAGTACTCTCTTTAATTTTTCCTGAATAGCAGGTATCTTGTTCACAATCTCTGTCATTGTCTGTCAGAGAATATTTTAAGCTCTCCCTCATATTTGAAGGACAGTTTTTCCAGATATAGGGTTCTTGGTTGGTGGCTTTTCTCTTTCAGTATCTTAACTATATCACAACACTTCCTTCTTATGTCCATGGTTTCTGCTGAGAAATCCACACAGTCTTATCAAGCTTCCTTTGTATGTGATGGATCACTTTTCTCTTGCTGCTCTCAGGATTCTCTATGTTTGACATTTGATAATCTGATTATTAAGTGTTTTTGTGTAGGTCTTTTCAGATCTATTCTGTTTGTGTTATGTGTGCTTCTTGGATCTGTAATTGTATGTCTTTCATAAAAGATGGGAAATTTTCATTGATTATTTCCTCTATTATTGCTTCTGCCCTTTTTCCCTTCTCTTCTCCTTCTGGGACACCAATGACATGTACATTCCTGCATTTTGTTTTGTCCTTAAGCTCCCAGAGATGTTGCTCATATTTTTCCATTCTTTTCTCATCTGTTCTTTTGTGGGTAGGCTTTCAGGTACCATGTTCTCCAGTTCCTGAGTGTTTCCTTCTGCCTCTTGAGATCTGCTGTTGTATGATTCCATTGTGTCTTTCATCTCTTGTGCTGTGCCTTTCATTTCCATAGATTCTGCCAGTTGTTTTTTCAAACCATGAATTTCTATCTTATGTATGCCCAGTGTTTTTATTATATGCTTCATCTCTTTTGCCATACCTTCCCTAAAATTTTTTACCTGATTTAGTGTTAATTGTTTAAATTCCTGTATCTCAGTTGAATTGTAAGTTTGTTCCTTTGACTGGGCCATAACTTCATTTTTCTTAGTGTAGGTTGTAGTTTTCTATTGTCTATGTATCTGGTTTCCTTGGTTACCCCAATCAGGTTTTCCCAGGCCAGAGCAGGATCAGATTTCATAAGGGGGCAATATTCAGTATCAGGACTCCCTGAGGGTGTGTCTTAGAAGATTGATATACCCTTTGAGGCCTCAAACCACTATGCTTTTCTGCCCAACAGGTCATGTCTGTCAGCCTTTCACTCCAGACTGGTATAAGGATGTGTGGCCTGTGGCTGTTTTCCCCCAGGCTCTGGGGTCTGGTAGTAGAGCTTGGCACCACTTTTTTCCTCTTAGGGAAGATACACCCCCTGGGGAGATATCATTTGCATTTGAATAGTCTCTCTGACTCTGCTATCTCCACCCTTGTGTGTGTCAGAGCACTGAGAACTGGAAATGGCTCAGTCTTTCTCCACTGAGCCAAATAAGAGACAGAAAGCCTTCCTTCAGGGGCATTCTATGGCCACCCTCAGTTTTACCCATCAGCCAGAGATAGCACCTGGTCTTCTGGGCTCCATCTTCCTCCCAAATGGTCCTCCTGCTCTCCAAGTCAGTTATCACCAAAAACCTCTGTCTGCTTGTTGGGGATTCATAGCTTGTATTGAGCAATCGACATTTGTTAATTAAAACCTCAGCTGGATGTGGGCTGAGGTATAATCACTTGTTCAGAGAGTGCTGCCCTCTAGCACAGCAAGGCTTTTCAATTTGGGATGCCATGAGGGATTGCTCTTGGCTTGGGTCTGCAGTTTTTATTTACAGATTTTATGCTGTGATCTTGGGCATTTCTCCCAATACAGATTGGTTTATGATCTGTGGACAGTCCCATTTGTCCCCCAGCAGTTATTCCAGATTATTTACTAGTTGTTCCTGGTTGTTTACTAGTTGTTCCATGGGGACTATGTTCCACTCCTCTCTTTGCCACCATCTTCTTCTGACTCCAGATCAATTGATTTTTGACAAGACTCCAAGTCCACTCTACCAGGACAGAACAATCTCTTCAATAAATGGTGTTGGGAGAACTGGATATCCATTGCCAAAAGAAAATAAACAGGATCCCTATCTCAACCCTATGCAAAAGTTAACTCAAAATGGATCAAAGACCTAAATATAAGAACCAGTACCATAAAACTCCTAGAAGAAAACATAGGGAAACATCTTCTATATCTAGTGAAATTTCTTAGAATTTACACCCAAAGCATGAGCAATGAAAGAAAAAAGATAAACGGAGCCTCCTCATAATTGAATATTTCTGTGCTTGAAAGGACTTTGTCAAAATGGTAAAAATGGAGCCAATTCAATGGGAGAAAATATTTGGAAACCACATATCTGATAAGTGATTTATATCCAGAATATATAAAGAAATCCTACAACTTAACAATAAAAAGACAAACAACCTAATTAAAAATGCATAAATGACATGAGTAGAATTTTTCCAAAGATGAAATAAAAATAACTAAAAGGCATCTGAAAAGATGCTAAGCTTCACTAGGTGTTAGGGAAATGCAACTCAAAACCACAATGAAATATCATTTCATTCCTACTAGAATGGCTGCTATTAAATAAATAGGAAACTTCAAGTGTTGGAGAGGATATGGAGAAATAGGAATATTTATTCACTGCTGGTGGAAAATTTAAAATGGTTCAGCCACTGTGGAGGACAGTTTGGCAGTTACTCAGAAAGCCAAGTATAGAGTTGCCTTATGACCAGGCAATCCTGCTTCTTAATATATACCCAGAAGATCTGAAAGCAGGGATGCAAGCAGACATTTGCACACTGTTGTTCATAGTGGCATTATTCACAATTGCCAAGAGATGGATGCAACCCAAGTGTCCATGAACAGACGAGTGGATAAACAAAATTTGGTATATACATACAATGGAATATTATTTAGCACTAAGAAGGAATGAATTCCTGAAGCACACAGCAACATGGCTGAACCTTGAGGATATTATGTTAAGTGAAATAAGTCAGACACAAAAGGACAAATATTGTATGATCTCATTATTATTAATTAATTATAATACATAAACTTACAGACATAAAATCTAGAATATAGGCTACCAGGATATAGAATGAGGCTAGAGAATAGGGAGTGGTTCCTCAATATGTGCTGAATTTTTAACTAGGTTGAACTTAAATGTTTGGAGATGGATAGAGGTGACAATAGCACATTACTGTAAGTATGATTAACAGTGATGAATTGTGGGTAAATGTAGTGAAAAGGGAAAGTTAAGAGTCAAGTATGTCACCAGAAGGAAAGCTGGAAGTTAAAACATGGGAATGTATAACACAGTGCATCTTGTGGAGGACAAAACTGTGATTAACTTCACAAATGTAAAAATTTCTTTCATGAACTAGAATCAGTGTATAACATCATTACAAGGAGTTAATAACAGAGATATATATGGATAAAAATGTACCTATTGCAAACTATGGACTATAGTTAACAGTAATACCTTAATATTCTTTCATGAACAGTAGCAAATGCACCACACCAAAATAAAGGGTTAATAATAGGGAGGATAAGCAGTATTTGATGTTGGTGTTTTCTTTTTTCTCTTTATTTCTTTTTCCGGAGTAATGAAAATGTTCTAAAATTGATCATGGTGATGAATTAACAACTATGTGATACTATGAGCCATTTATTGTGTAGTTTGGATGGGTTGTATGGTGTGTAAATATATCTTAATAAAATTTCATTTTTGAAATATACAGCCTTGGTCCTAAGACAGCAGCATAGAGAGGACTGGAAGCTAGTTAGTCCCCCTGGAACAACTAATAAACAATGAGAAACAACTGATAAATAATCTGGAATAACTGTGGGGGGACAAATGTGACCTTCCACTCATCATATACCAACCTGAATTGGGAGGAATGCCTGAGATCACAGCATAAAATCTGGAAGTGAAAACTGTGGATCAAAGCCAGGAGCTCCCTCCCCCCATGGCCAGAGCTGTAAAGCCTCATGGTGCTACAGAGCAGCTCTCGCTGAGCAAGTGAATACAGCTCAGCTGGGCTTCAACTGGGGATTTTGTTAGTGAATGTGGACTAATCAATGAAAGCTATGAATACCCAACAAGCAGATGGAGGCTTTGGGTGACAACTGACCTTGCAGATCCAGAGACTGGCCCTGAAGGGGGATTTCTGTCCCTGTTTCAGCTCAGTGGAGAAAGCCTCAGCCATTTTCATTGCCCAGTGATCTGACCCAGACAAGGGTAGAGATAGCACAGGCAGAGAAAGACCACTGAAATGCTAATGACCTATCCCTAGGGGGTCTGTCTTCTATAAGAGGAAAAATGTGGGGCCCAGCTCTACTTTCCTCCTTCCATTCAGAACCAGACCCCAGAGCCTGGGGGAAAAGAGCCATGGGCCACACCTCCTTACACCAGTCTGGTGTTACAGTCTGACAGGCACCACCTGCTAGGCAGAAAAGCACAGTGACCTGAGGCCTCAAAGGGTGTACCAATTTTATAAGATATACCCTCAGGGAAACCAGATACTGAATACTTTGTCCTTCTGGGACCGGAGCCTGTTTTGCTCCAGGAAAACCCGATTGGGGTAACCATAGAAACCATGCCTAGACAACAGAAAACTGCAACCCACACTAAGAAAAATGAAGTTATGGCCCAGTCAAAGGAACAAACTTACAATTCAACTGAGATACAGGAATTGAAGCAAATAATACTAAATCAATTCAAAAAGTTTAGGGAAGATATGGCAAAGAGATGAACCATATAATGAAAACACTGGGTATACATGAGGCAGAAATAGAAAGTTTGAAAAACCAACTGGCAGAATCTATGGAAATGAAAGGCACAATGCAAGAGATGAAAGACACAATGGAAACATACAACAGCAGATCTCAAGAGGCAGAAGGAAACACTCAGGAATCAGGGAACAAGGCATCTGAAAGCCAACACACAAAAGAACGGATAGAGAAAAGAATGGAAAAATATGAGCAACATCTCAGGGAATTGACTGGCCACAGGAAATGCAGGAATGTACATGCCATTGGTGTCCCAGAAGGAGAAGAGAAGGGAAAAGGGGGAGAAGCAATAGGAGAGGAAATAATCAATGGAAATTTCCCACCTCCCGTGAAAGACATAAAATTACAGACCCAAGAAATGCAGTGTACCCCAAGCAGAATAGATCTGAATAGGCCTATGCCAAGACACTTAATAATCAGATTATCAAACATCAAAGATAAAGAGAGAATCCTGAAGGCAGCAAAAGTGATCCATCACAAATAAAGGAAGCTTGATAAGACTATGTGCAGATTTCTCAATAGAAACCATGGAGGCAAGAAGGAAGTGGGGTGATATAGTAAAGATACTGAAAGAGAAAAACCACCAACCAAGAACCCTATATCTGGCAAAACTGTCCTTCAAATATGAGGGAGAGCTTAAAATATGCTCAGACAAACAGACAATGACAGAGTGTGTGAACAAGATACCTGCTCTACAGGAAACACTAAAGGAAGCACTGCAGACAGAAAGGAAAAGACAGGAGTGAGAGGTTTGGAACACAATTTTGGGAGATAGTAGCACAGCAATGTAAGTACACTGAAGAAAGATGACTGTGAGTATGGTTGAAAGAGGAATGTTAGGAGCATGTGGGACACCAGAAGGAAAGAGGAAAGATAAAGACTGGGACTGTATAATTCAGGGAGACCTAGGGTTCTCAAAGATTGTGATAAAATGTACAAATATGTTTTTACATGAGATAGAACAAATGAATGTCCACATTGCCAGATAGTAAAAATAGGTTTGGGATTGGGGGGAAAATACAGTCAACAAAAACTAGAGACTATAGTTAACAGGAACATTGTATTATTCTTCCTTTAGTATAACAAAGGCAATATACCAAAGCTAAATGCATATGGGAGAGGTACATAGTGGAAGGGTATGGGACTCCTGGCATTGGTGATGTTGTCTGAATCTTTATTCTACTTTAGTTTAATGCTATATTTCCTTTTGTTGCTTTCTAGCTGTCATGTTTTTTTCTCTCTCTCTTTCTTCTTTTTCTTTTTTCTCTCTACCTTCTTTGACTCTTCCTCCTTCTTTGTGGAAGAAATGGAGATGTCCTTATATAGATAGCGGTGATGGTGCTGAATACACAAATACATGACTATACAGGGAACCAATGATTGTTTACTTAGGACAGAATGTATGGTGTGTGAACAAAACCATCTTTAAAAAAAGGGGTCATGAAGAAAACTTGAGGGCACTTATATTGAGTGAAATAAGACACATAAAGACAAATATTGCAGGGTCTCACTGATATGAACTAATTATAATATGTAAACTCACAGACATGAAATATAAGTTACCAGGATGTAGAATGAGGCTAAAGGATGGGGAGCAGTTGCTTATTATGAGCAGAAAGTTAACTATGGTGAACTTAAACATTTGGAAATGGACAGAGGTGATGGTAGCACTTTGTGAGGATAACTAATGGTGCTGAAAGGTGTGTGAAGGTGGTGGAAAGGGTAAGCTCAGAGTCATGTATGTCATCAGGAGGAAAGTTGGAGCTTAAACTATGGGAACGTATAAACAGTGAATCCTGAGGTGGATAATGTCCATGATTAACTGTACAAATATTAGAAATCTCTCTCACAAACTAGAACATATGTATGACACTACATCTAGAAGTTAATAGTAGAGAGGCATATAGGAAAATACACACACACACACACACACATATATATATATATATATATATATATATTGCAAACTATATACTTCAGTTAGTAGTGTTTTAGCATTCTTTCATCAACAGTAACAAATGTCCTATACCAAAACTGTGAATCAGTAATTGAGGGGTGGTGGTTAGGGGTATGGGAGGATTAGAATTTCCTCTTTTTTGTCTTCATTTCTTTTCTGGAGTAATTAAAATGTTCTAAAAATTGAAAAAAAATTTATTGTGGTGATGGATGCACAGCTGTTTGAGGGTACCATGGGCAATTAATTGTACACTTTGGATCTTTGGATAGTAGTATGATATCTCAATAAAAAAATTAAAAAAAATGCATTTATAAAAAAGCAATACAGCCTTTGAGAAATGAAATAAAATATACCAAGGGGCAGGGTCCAATCTGTCTTGTTCATTTCTTTATCCATGGCTCACAGAACAAATGCTGGAGAATGAATAAGTTGATGAATGAACACATTAGTGCAAAAAGTGAGTGTAATTTCTCTGATCCTCTGAAGGTTCCTTATGTATAGAACAGGAATATTAAGCATGATGGTTAAGTTCAGGTGTCAACTTGGCTAGTTATGGTGTCCTGTTGTTTGATCAAGCAAGCAGTGGCCTGATTGTTATTGTGAGGGTATTTCACTGATTTAAATCAATTGATTTCATAAATGGCTTGTTGAATCTATAATCAATAAAGTGATTGCCTTCAGTAATGAGAGAGGTCTAATCCATTCATTTAAGTCCTTAAAGGGAGAACTGATGATTTCAGCTCTCAGAAAGAAGAATTTCTATCTCTATTTCAGCTAGCCAGCTTCTCATGGGGAGTTCACTAAAACCTTCAATGGAGTTCCTGAATTATGGCTTACCCTGCAGAATTCAGACTTGCCAAATCCCCAGGGTTGTGTGGGTCAATTACTATAATAAATCTCATAGTATTCACGCATACAATATACATACATATACATACACACACACACACACACACACACACATATATATACATATGTATATATATATATGTACACACGTATTATATATCTTGCTGGTTCTGTTTCTCTGGAGAATACTGACTAATAACAGTAAGAGTACCTGCTTTACACTACTAATTTGATATCCTTAACCCAAGTGCACCTTACATAGACCTATCACATTAATTTTCTTGAAATACTATTTTATACAACCCTATCATTAACTTCACTTACTATACTGTTGTATTATTATCTGTTTCCTTGTCTGGTTTTCCCTTTGGAAAGTGAGTCTTTTGAAGGCTGAGACTTGATTTTTTAAATTGTGTCCCCAGATGTAGCTCTGTGAGAAGTACAGATGAGGCTTTAATGAATGTTTGTTGAATGAATATATCTGCTTAAGTTATTGAGATGGTTAGAAAGAACCTAACCATATTTACCCCCCAAGTCTCTGAGCACCCATTAAATTGGTTGGGTTAAACAATTCACTCATGCTTTTGAGGCCAGGAAAATATCCAAATCAAGGCATAATCAAGGCAATATTTTCTCCCCAAAGACAGTAGTATTCTAAGTGATCTTTTGTTCCTCTGTAACATGGCAGGTCACATGGAAGCATCTCCTGGTCTCTTCCTTCTCTTCTGGGTTCTGTTTCAGTTTATGCTTCCTGTGGCTTTCTCCCTCTATGTCTGAATTTCATTCTGCTTATAAAGGACCCCTGTAATAGGATTAAGACACATCCTGATTGAGGTGGGTCACACCTTTACTGAAGTAGCCTCATCAAAAAGTTCTATTTATAATAGGCTCACACCCACAGGAATGGATTGAATTTAAGAACATGTTTTTTCTGTGGTACATATAGTTTCAAACCACTATATACAACCTGAAGATTTCCACTGTATTATTAAATTATATCATGTTAAAATTTAGCCTTCCATAAGAAACAAATGCCTCAGTGTAGGTTAACTGAGCCAGTTGATTTATGGCTATGTGTACAAAGATTAATGAAATAGAAAGTTGAGTAACTGCTCTGTCAATTTAGTCAATATTGACAGCCACTTTAAATAGTACAGATAAAGGTCTAAAATATAAAAAGAAAGAATGACCCTCCACTTGTTCTCCATGTGGCATCAAACTGGTACCTGTGAAATGGAATTCAGTTTAGCTTGATTCTGTGCTATAGCTCATACAAAGAGACAAGTTCAAGGATACATGTACCTTGAGTATCAGAAGGACCTAGATATAAAGTGTTTTTCCCTCTAAGACAGCTGCATGGCATAAACCCTTAGAAAAACACCATTGAGGATTCTATAGCTTTTTGGAAAGACCCCAAGAGTTGAAACTTTTCCACAAGCATATTACTTACAATTTCACACCAACAAACAAGCTTAACCCTTCCCTGAAAATATTTGTCCTGCTGATCAAAAATTATTAGAGCCATGATATTCCCAATTAATCTAGACTAACTACAAAATAAAGACTTTTAAGTGCCAATTCTAGATTTTTTATATAAACAAAAACATTTCAAAAGAAACTTTTATATTTCTAGTTCTTTAAAATGCAAATCATTATCTCTTGTGTCTTCGTATTATTTTTGCTCAAAATTTTAAAATTATTCCTAGAGATATATTTTAGATTATTTTAAATTTATTTGCATTAACACCACCACCATCCATTAAAATAAATATTGAAATGACTTAAATATTAAAGTATATGTGACCATCAAATGCAATTTGTTAGTATAAAATAAATTTTACTTAGAGGCTAGGGTTAACCAAATCACAAGTGAGACAAATTTAGTGCTAAATTCTGTGGATTGCAAGATGAAGTGGGAATCAAAATTATTTTGTCTTCAGAGACAAATGATACTGGCTTTAAATTATAATCTGAATGCTTTGAGGAACAGGACATAGTGATGGCTGAAAAATATGCTTACCCTAGCTGAACTTAGCAGTTTCTGCTTACAGGTATAAGATAACAGAATAGCATAAGAACACCTGGTAGCCCAGTGAATCAGTGACTTCATTCTCAAAAGACAAAAGTTTGAAAAGAGAGTCATGAAGACCCTATACATAGGAGCTTGCACATCAATATCAACTGAGAACTTGCTCACAAAAATCCAACATCATTGCTGACCAGACAAGAATGAATATGCAGCCACTACTTAGTTTTTAACCCCTAACCCCCTTCCTTTACCTATAAAATCCCCAACTCAATACTTGCAATAAATCACCATCACACTGAGAGACATATTTATCCTTTATAGTGCCAGCTCAGGTGGCCTTCTATTGGAAAGAGCCATGCGTGTGATATCAGTTGACATGGAAGAACCTGACAAGCATTGACTCCCACTTTGGTTTGAACAGAGATAGATAAATATCCTGCATATGGCCTTTTCTTGTACAAACCCAAAAGTAAAATGTAAGGGCATGACAGAAATTTGTGATTCTATAAAGATATTGTAGCTAGAAAAGTTGGAATTAAAATTCCACAGAGGAAATGTTAAGTTTCTGCTGCATCACTGCCCAATCTCAGCAATATTATAGGTATGCCTCTCTCCTCTTCAGCCATGCCAAACCAGCCAAGATGACAAGAATGATAATTTCTTTAAAGTTGTCCTTATTAGAGACTTTTTGTCTCAGATCACTTGAAATAAATTTAATCTGGAATGAAAATGAACTATTAGCATTAGTTTTTGCAGTAAGAAGCACCCATTGTGTTTCAGACAATCTTGATGAAGATATACCACATTGTCTCTCAGAAGCAAACGTCAGACAGACATGAAAATGATATATCTTCAAGAAATAGTAGCATTCCTATTTATGTTCCACCATCCACTAAAATAAACTGAGATTTGAACATAGTTGTAATGCTTTTGGTTTAAAATGATGGACAATTCTATGTGCATTACTTCATATAAAATATTTCAATATACTCTTTAATAAACTTTGGCTCTGGGAAAGAACTAGATTCAAATCTGTGCTCTTCTTGCTAGCTGTGTGAACTTGGTCACACAGAGATAATAATAGTATTTCTCTAAAGAAGTTATTATGAGAATTAAATGGGAATATATTGCAGGCAATAAATATAAAGAAATGAAAACCATAAAGTATAATTTCTGCCACCTAGTAAGCATCATGTAAATGTTAATTGGTTTTAGTAATAGTAATAATTTTTTTTTAATATTTTAGACAACCTAAGATCAAGGGAGAATGTAGTCCACACAGAATCCATATTATATCAATGAACAATTCATATAACCAAAATGGCAACACAATTTCTATGGGATATTGACCACTATGGAATTTTATCTTGAAATAGGTTTTGACTATATGGGAGGGATAACCTTTTTAGGACTAACATAACTGTAGGAATCTTGAGGTTGCTCTTTTCCCCAATGATTTATTTTGTAACAATCTGTTCACTTGCATCCAATAATATTTTCTTGATCAACTTGTTCATTTATAGCTGCATAACAGATTACCCTGAAACTTAGCACTTTAAAACAACAAAAATATTTTTATCTCACAATTACCATTAGTCAGAAATCCAAGAGAGGCTTAGTTGGGTGGTTCTGACTTAGGATCTCTCATGAGGTTGCAGTCAAGATGTCAGCCAGGGCTGCAGTCCCTGAAGGCTTACCTGGGGCTAAAGAATCTACTTCCAATCTCATTTAGGTAGCTATTGGCAGGAGGTTTCAATTTCTCAGCATGTGGGCCTCTCAGAGTGAGTGATCCAAGAGATATAAGAAGCAAGTGAGTGAGAGCATGCTTAAGATGGTAGCCACAGCCATTTATAACCATCACTTCTGCCCTATGTTACTGGTCACACATACTAACTCTGATACAGTATAGGAGGGGGGTTACACAAAGGTGGGGTACCAGGAGGCAGTTGTCTTTGGGGGCTATCTTCAGGGTTGGCTACCACTATCAGTGACTGTGGATTTGATGCACGTTTCCTTATATTTTTTCATCACCTATTTTCATTTTATCCTAATATTTTAAACACATTATAATAATGTCTGTTGCTACAAAATCTCAATCATAATGCAAATCACATGATCAGAGAATCAAATATATACACATTATATAGTTTCATTTTTCAAATAAGTTAAATTGTGTTCAAGACATGAACTCCTCATGGAGAGCTCACAAATTATTATTGTATGCCTATTATTGTATAGGCCAATATTAACTAGCATTTTTAAATGTTATTCTCATTATTAAATCATTGTTATGAACAAAGTAAAACTGACATCTAAACATCCTAAAAAGAGATGCTGTTTATGGATTAATAAATTAATCAACAAAATTAGCTTTGAAATGGAATTTTGTCCATGATGCATGTGCCCATGTGGTGTATGTATTTGTGTGTATAGATGTTGTAGTAATTACCACATTCAAGTTTCTCATTAAATTTTCTCTTTAGTATATCTTAGTGCCTAACAGAGTGCCAGCACACAGTAAGAGCATATTTAATATTGTTTGCATTGACTAATTGAGGATGATAGTGGTGATGGGTGTCTATCAAGAAAGAAAGAAATATGTATTTTATGCCTACTGGAAGGCAGTTTGCCATCGCTCAGAGGTTCTCAAACATCTATATTCAGCAGAATCTCTTTAAGAACTTGTTTAGTATTAATATTCCTAGGCTTGAGGCCCAGGAATTTGTTTTGCTATGGGGAGGAAGCCATGTGATTTGCATTTTTAACAAGCACCTTCACATGATTCTGATTTGATGTACATGGTCAGTATTTAATATTGAACTTTGAGCATGTATCTAAGTGTTGTTCAGATGTCACCAGACTCTCTAATCTTTTAGGTTTCCCTTTAACATCCAAATAAAATGGCTCAAGCTCTCATTCTCTCTATTGTGAAAATTCATCATCACATTGCAACCCGTAATATTTTCAATGGTTTCTTAAATATGACACCAAAAGCACACACAACCAAAAAAAAATAGATCAATTGGATTTCATAAAAATGAAAAACTTTTGTGCTTCAAAGGACACCATGAAAAAAGTGATAAGAACCCACAGAATGCACAAAATATTTGCAAATCATATATCTGATAAGAATATAGTACCCAGAATATATAAAGAACATTTACAGCTCAAAGATAAAAAGGCAAATAACCCAACTTAAAAATGTGCAAAATTTCTGAATAGGAATTTCTCCAAATATGTAAACAAATAGCTAATAATATGTGAAAAGATGTTCAACATCACCAGTCATTAGGGAAATTCAGATCAAAGCCACAATGAGATACCACTTCACACACACTATGATGGTTATGATAAAGAAAGACAATAATAAGTGTTGAGGATGATGTGGAGAAATTTGAACCCTCATATCCTCCTGGTAAGAATGTAAAATTGTACAGCTCCTGTGGAAAACAGTCTAATACTTCCTAAAATTATTAAACATAGAGTTTCCATATGATCCATCAATTCCACTCCTAGATATGTACCCAAGAGAAATGAAAAAATACATCTAACTCAAAATGTGTACATGAATATACATAGCAGCATTATTCACAATAACCAAAAGGTAGAATCAACCAAATGTGACAAATGGATAAACAAATGCATTATATCCATACAATGGAATATTGCTCAGTTGTAAAAAAGAATGAAGTATTGATACATAGTACAACATGGATGAACCCTGAAAATATTGTGCTAAGAAAACCAGTTGCAAAGGACCACTTATTGTGTCATTTCATTTATATTGCATGCAGAATAGACAGACACAGAAAGTAGATTCATGGTTGCCAGGGGCAGGGGAAATAGGGGAGAGACAAGTGACTGATAATGGATATAGGGTTCCTATATGGGGTGATAAAAATGTTCTGGAATTACATAGTGCTGATCAATTCAAAACATTGTGAATGTACTAAAAACTACTGAGTTGTATATTTTAAAGTGGTGAACTTTATGGACAGTAGACTATAACTCAATAAAGCTTCTATTTAAAAAGGAATTCCATTTAATAAGGTTCAGTTATGGTTGCACATGCTACATGGAAGTTAATAAAATACTTAAAATATTAAAATAGGCATTTCAGACTATAAGACACATATTTGCAATTGTGTTTTGATGCAATGTAAATGCTAATATGGGAGCTAACATTCAAACTTTCTCCCTTCTTTCCATATTTTATTAGTAATCATTTGGAAATGCTTTCAGCTATATTTAATTAAAAAATCTAAACAATCATGGTCTAAATCATTGCATTTATTTATATCTCATAACAAGGGATCTGGAATCAGGCTGTACCAAGGCTGATTTGGGAGTTCAGTGATATCATGGTACATCATGGTATCTCTTCAGTTTTTGTGGCTGTTTTGTTGTGATGAAAAGAAAATTATTGTACCAGATCCAAAAAAGCACATTCTTACAACAATATCCAAAAAAAGGAAGAAAAGAGTGGAAAACAAGAAAGAATTTTTCCATACTCAGAGAAAAAAATTCCCAAAAATGTCCATCAGACTTCTACTTATATTTTATTTGCCAGAATATTAGTAAAATGCCTTCCCCTACACTAATCACTAAGAAAGCAAAGGAGAATTTAGAGCAATTATAATTCAATTCCTAGGATTGGAAATGGAATCAGAGTTATGTTAGCAAATAAGTGGAGAATAGCCACCAGAAGGACAGTCAAAATCATTAGCCACAATACTGTTGATTGCAGAAAGGCTTAATAATTCATAACAAATCTGAATATAAAAGACAAAGTCAAATTTTAGGTTTGACTGGTTCTTTTCCTTCAAAATGACTGGTGATTTTTCTGATTATTCCAATTTTTGTTGCTATCTCCTTCCTATGGTCTCTTTCAGCAGGAATAGTCTCTACTCTGGGGTGGAACCAGATTTTAAGGGAAGTAAAATTATACAATTGTGGGAACCCTCTTTCAGAAAACTAATACAAAACTAGTTTCAAAAATTAATATTTGTTTTGAATGAGAAAATAGATCATAACAAATTACACATTTAAAAGGCTGACATTAGCCACAAACATCACAAAATGAAGAAAAGTAACAATATTATGTTACTTAATGGACTGACATAACCTATAGTACCTGTGCCAGTTTGAATGTATTATGTCCCCCAAAATGCCATTATCTTTGATGTAATCTTGTGGGGGCAGATGTATCAGTGTTGATTAGATTGTATTTCTTTGAGTGCTTCCATGGAGATGCGACCCACCCAACTGTGGGTGATGACTCTAATTGGATAGTTTCCATGGTGGTGTGGTGCTGCCCATTCAGCATGGGCCTTGATTAGTTTACTAGAGCACTATATAAGCTCAGACAGAGGGAGAGAGTTTGCTATAGCCAAGAGGGACACTTTGAAGAATGCACAGAATCTGAGAGAGGAGCTGCAGATGAGAGACAGTTTGAAGATAGCCGTTGAAAGCAGACTCTTGCTCCAGAGAACCCAAGAGAGGACAAACACCCCAAGAGCAACTGAGAGTGACATTTTGGAGAGAAGCTAAGGCCTAGAGAGGAATGTCCTGGGAGGGAGCCATTTTGAAGCCATAAATCCAGAGCAGATGCCAGCCACATGCCTTCCCAGCTAACAGAGGTTTTCCAGACACAATTGGCCATCCTCCAGTGAAGGCACCTGATTGTTGGTGTGTTATGCTGGAAACTTTATGGCCTTAAGAATGTAACTGTGTAACCAAATGAACACCCCTTTATAAAAGCCAATCCATTTCTGGTGTTTTGCATTCCAGCAGAATTAGCAAACTAGAACAGTACTTCAGTGCATTCATTTGGTTTTTGGCTGCATACTTTTTTTTAATTGGGATTGTTCACATTCCATACAATTATCCCAAAATCCAAAGTTTACAATCAATTGCCCATGGTACCATCATACAGCTGTGCATCCATCACCACAATTAATATATTTTTTTAATTTTTTGAACATTTTCATTACTCCAGAAAGAAATAAAGACAAAAAAAGGAAACTCAAATCCTTCCATATCTCTAACCACTCCCCCTCCATTATTGACTCATACTATTGTTATAGTATATTTGTTAATGTTGATGAAAGAATGTTAAAATACTACTAACTGTGGTATATAGTTTGCAATAGGTATACTTTTTTCTCCCTATATGCCCCTGTATTATTAACTTCTAGTTATAATGTCATACATTTGTTCTAGTTTATGAAAGAAATTTCTAATATGTGTACAGTTAATCATGGACATTGCCCACCACAGGATTCACTGTTTTATACATTCCCATCTTTAAACCTCTAACTTTCTTTCTGGTGATATATGTGACTCTGAGCTTTGCCTTTCCACCAAATTCACAGACCATTCAACACTGTTAGTTATTCTCACAAAGTGCTGCCATCACCTCTGTCCATTTTCAAATACTTAAGTTCAACCTAGTTGAGCATTCAGCTCATAATTAGCAACCGCAACCCATTCTTTAGCCTTGTTCCATATCCTGGTAAGTTTTATTTCATGTCTATGAGTTTACATGTTATAATTAGTTCATATCAGTGAGACCCTACAATATTTGTACTTATATATCTGACTTATTTCACACAATATAGTGTCCTCAAGGTTTCTTCATCAACCCATTTTTTAAGATGGCTTTGTTCACACACCATATATTCCATCCTAAGTGAAAAATGGATGGTTCCCTGTATAGTCACATATTTATGTATTCACCACCCTCACCACTATCTATATAAGGACATCTCCATTTCTTCCACAAAGAAGTAGGAACAGTCAAAGAAGGTAGAGAGACAAATGAAAAATTGAAAAGAGATAAAAAACATTTCAGCTAGGAAGCAACAAAAGGAAAAATAGTATTAAACCAATACCAAGAATATCCTACCTATCCCCCAGGTCTCCCTCCCATATGAATCTAGCCCTGCTATATTGCCTTTGCCACAGTAAAGGAAGCAAAATACAATGTTTCTGTTAATTGTAGTCTCTAGTTTGCATTGATTGTATTCTTCCTCAAACAACACCCCACTCCCAACACCCTGCACTGTTGACACTCATCCATTCTCCCCCATGGAAAAACATATTTGCACATTTTATCGCAATTGTTGAACACTCTAGGTTTCACTGAGTTATACAGTCCCAGTCTTTAACTTTCCTCTTTCCTTCTGGTGTCCCACATGCTCCTAACATTCCTCTTTCAACCATACTCACAGTCATCTTTGTTCAGTGTACTTACATTGCTGTGCTGCCATCAACCAAAATTGTGTTCCAAACCTCTCACTTCTGTCTTTCCCTATCAGTCTGTAGTGCTCCCTTTAGTATTTACTGTAGCACATGTATCTCATTCACAAACTCTCTAATTGTTTGTTTGTCAGAAAATATTTTAAACTCTCCCTCATATTTGAAGGTCAGTTTTTCCAGATATGGAACTCTTGATTGGTGGTTTTTCTCTTTCAGTATCTTAAATATATCACCCCACTTCCTTCTCGCCTCCATGGTTTCTGCTGAGAAATCTGCACATAGTCTTATCAAGCTTCCTTTGTATGTGATGGATCACTTTTCTCTTGCTGCTTTCAGGATTCTCTCTTTGTCTTTGATTTTTGATAATCTGATTATTAAGTGTCTTGGCATAGGCCTATTCAGATCTATTCTGCTTGGGGTAAACTGCACTTCTTGGATCTGTAAGTTTATGTCTTTCATAAGAGAGGGGAAATTTTTTTCTTTATTTCTTTTATGATTGCTTCTTCCCCTTTTCCCTTCTCTTCTCCTTCTGGGACACCAATGACATGTACATTCATTCATTTCATGTTGTCATTCATTTCCCTGAGATGTTGCTCACATTTTTCCATTCATTCCCTATCTGTTCCTTTGTGTATAGGATTTCAGGTGTCTTGTTCTCCAGTTCCTGAGTGTTTTCTTCTGCCTCTTGATATCTGCTGTTTTATGTCTCCATTGTGTCTTTCATCTCTTCTGTTGTGCCTTTGATTGTCATAGATTATGCCAGTTGTTTTTTCAAACTTTCAATTTCTACCTTGTATTCACCCAGAGTTTTCATTGTACACTTCATCTCTTTGGCCATATTTTCCCTAAACTTTTTTTATTGAGATTGTTCACATACCATACAATTATCCAAATGTCCAAAGTGTATATTCAATTGCCCACAGTACCATTGTAAAGCTGTGCATCCATCACCACAATTACTTTTTTTTAGTTTGTAGAATATTTTCATTACTCCAGAAAAGAAACAAAGACAAAAGGAAACTCAAATCCTCCCATATCCCTAAACACCCCCAATTATTGATTCATAGTGTTGTTATAGTACATTTGTTATTGTTGATGAAAGAATTTTGAAATAATACTAACTGTAGTATATAGTTTGCAATGGGGATATTTTTTTCCTGTATACCCCTCTATTATTAACTTCTAGTTATAATGGCATACATTTGTTCTAGCTCATGAAAGAGATTTCTAATATTTGTACAGTTATTCATGGACATTGTCCACCACAAGAGTCACAGTTTATACATTCCCAACTTTTAACCTCCAACTTTCCCTCTGATGACATATGTTGACTCTGTGCTTCCCCTTTTCACCACATTCACAGACCATTCAGCATTGTTAGTTATCCTCACAATGTGCTACCATCACCATCATCTCTGTCCATTTCCAAATGTTTAAGTTCACCATAGTTGAACATTCCATTCATAATAAGCAACTGCTCCCCATTCTTTAGCCTCATTCTATACCCTGGTAACTTATATTTCATGTTTATGAGTCTACATATTATAATTGGTTCATATCAGTGAGACCCTGCAATATTTGTCCTTATGTGTCTTCCTTCACTCAGTATAGTGTCCTCAAGGTTTCTTCATCAATCCATTTTTTAAGATGGTTTTGTTCACATACCATACATTCCATCTTAAGTAAACAATTGATGGTTTCCTGTATAGTCATGTATTTATGTATTCACAACCTTCACCACTATCTATATAAGGATATCTCCATTTCTTCCACAAAGAAGGAGGAAGAGTCATAGAACATAGAGAGACAAAAGGAAAAGAAACAAAGAGAGAAAAATAAAATATGGCAGCTAGGAAATGACAAAAGGAAAGATAGCATTAAACCAAAGAAGAATAAAGAGTCAGACAACATCATCAATGCCTAGAAGTCCCATACCCTTCCCTTATGTCTCCCTCTTATATGCATTTAGCTTTGGTATATTGCCCTTGTTGTGTTAACGGAAGCATAATACAATGTTTCTGTCAATTATAGTCTCTAGTTTTCATCAATTGTATTCCTCTTTCAACCATAATCACAGTCATCTTTGTTCCATGTACTTACATTGCTGTGCTACTATCACCCAAAATTGTGTTCAAAACCTCTCACTCCTGTATTTTCCAATCTGTCTGTAGTACTCCCTTTAGTATTTTCTGTAGAGCAGGTATCTTGCTCACAAACTCTCTCATTGTCTGAGAATATTTTAAACTCTCCCTCATATTTGAAGGACAGCTTTGCTGGATGTAGGATTCTTGGTTGGCAGTTTTTCTCCTTCAGTATCTTAAATATATCACACCACTTCCTTCTTGCCTCCATGGTTTCTGCTGAGAAATCTGCACATAGTCTTATCAAGCTTCCTTTGTATGTGATGGCTTGCTTTTCTCTTGCTGCTTTCAGGATTCTCTCTTTGTCTTTGACATTTGATAATCTGATTATTAAGTATCTTGGCTTTGGTCTGTTCAGATCTATTCTGTTTTGGGTAAGCCAAACTTCTTGGGTCTTAAATTTTATGTCTTTCATAAGAGATGGGAAATGTTCACTGATATTTCCTTTATTATTGTTTCTGTCCCTTTTCCCTTCTCCTCATTCTGGGACACCCATGACACGTACATTCATGCACGTCGTGTTGTCATTCAATTCCCTCAGATGTTGCTCGCATTTTTTCATTGTTTCCCTATAGGTTCTTTTGTGTGTAGGCTTTCAGGTGTCTTGTTCTTCAGTTCCTGAGTGCTTTCTTCTGCCTATTGAGATCTGCTGTTCTATGTCTCCTTTGTGTCTTTTGCCTCTTGTGTTGTGCCTTTCATTTCCATAGATTCTGCCTGTCGTTTTTTTGAACTTTTGGTTTCTACCTTCTGTACACCCAGCATTTTCATTACATGCCTCATCTCTTTTGCCATATCTTACCTAAGCTTTCTGAATTGATTTAGCATTTGTTGTTTCAATTCCTGTATTTCAGTTGATGTGTAAGTTTGTTCCTTTGACTGAGCCATAACTTCATTTTTCTTAGTTTAGTTTGTAGTTTTCTGTTGTCTACACATCTGGTTCCCTTGTTTACCCCAATCAGGTTTTCCCAGACCAAAAGGGGTTCAGGTCTCAAAATGGGGTTATATTCAATTCTTTTTCCCTGAGGGTGGATCTTAGAAGAGTGACACACCCTGTGAGGCCTCAGACCACTGTGCTTTTCCTAACCTGCCCAGCAAGTGGTGCCTGTCACCCTTTAACTACTGACTGGTGTAAAGTGATGTGGCCCCCTTAGTTCTTAGTTTCTGTTTTGGCTGTTTTCCCCCAGGCTCTGGGTTCTGGTTCTGAATGGGAGGCCAGTAGTAGGGCTGGGCACCACCTCCTTCCTCTTAGGGAAGATACAACCCCTCAGGAGAGGTAATTTGCATTTATATAGGCTCTTTGTCTCTCTGACTCTGCTATCTCCACCCTTGTCTGGATTAGAGAGCTGTGAACTGAAAATGGCTGCAGCTTCCTCCACTGAGCTGCCCAGGTTGAGAGAGAGAAAAAGGGATGGAAAGACCCCCTTCAGGGCCAGACCATGGTCCCCTAGCTTCAACTGCTGGCCAGTGATAGCACCCAGTCCTCTGGGCTCCCCTTCTAGCACAGAGAAGTCTGCTGGCTCTTCAAGGTCAGTTGTCACTAAAAGCCTCTGTCTGCTTGTATTGCACAGTCCATGTTTGTTAATCAAAACCCCAGTTGTAACTGGATAGAGGTATATTCAGTTGTTCAGAGAGGGCTGGTCTCTATCACAGTGAGGCTTTGCAGTTCAGGTTGCTGTGGGGGAGGGGCTCTCAATGTGGGTTGGTAGTTTTTACTTACAGATTTTATGCTGCAATCTCAGGCATTCCTCCCAATACAGGTTGGTGTATGATGTGTGGACAGTCATGTTTGTATCCAGTGGTTATTCCAGATTATTTACTAGTTATTCCTGGTTGTTTATTAGTTGTTCCAGGAAGACTAACTTCCACTCCTCTCTATGCCACCATCTTCTTTCTCCCTGGCTGCATACTCTTTGATCACCTCTGCATATGATAATGATTTTGTAAATTTTTTGTCTATAAATATAATTTAGTCTCTCCTTCACATAGTTGATCAATAGTCTTTACTATTTCACCACTAGCTTGCTAAGTCAAATATTTATGATAATAATGAGGTACTGAATCATGATCACTGGTGATTAAATGATCCCAAAAGGAGCAATTAATTGAGGAGAGAGTGAATTATGGATTTGCACAGCTGAACCAGGAAATGCAACTATGAGACTTTATTTGGTTCCATTTTCTAAGGTATTATTCAATTCCCCTCTGGGAGGCTGATCAGAATGGGGTTTTATTCTTCCTGTGTTAAGCAGATTCTACTCCAAATTAACATACATATTTCAGCAGGGTCTCCAGGCATTTCGGAGCGTGAGTTAGCCTGTCCCGCCCAGCCAGATGCGGTCAGCCTCTTGGCACATACGTGAACTGCGTCCTCTTCTGTACCCTGTTCCCGTGCCCTGATTCATGGTTGAGACATTTAACCACCTTCCTCTGTATATTAATTGGCATGATACGGTATTGTACTTGTATAAGATTTTAGCAATTCATAATAAATATGTAAGGCTAGGCTTTACTATTTTACGCTTATGGACATTGTATATTTGTATTTTAAGACCAAGTAGACCAAGTCAAAAAGATATCTTCTACATGTACCATAAACCTGCAGAGGGGAGAGAGAAGTCTCGAAAGGCTCCATGAAGTACTAAGGGCAGCTTCTTTTCCTGTCTGTTGTGCATGGACAGCTCTTTACAGTATGAAATAAGATTGCGTTCTGATGAGTAAAATGTAGATGACATAAATTTGTCAAGAAGGCCTTATCCATTTCAATTGTGTGACAGATTGAAATTTATTGTTTCCATTGGGGAATGTATCTCAGAGTTTAAAATAGAAGAGTAATAAACAGTCTTAAAACAAACATTAAGATTTTTACCTGTTATAGACAAGTAAATGAGTTGAATTTTCTGAACTCTAGGGCACTGGTTGTTTAGAGTGGTTAAGTGCAACATTTGGAAACTTTTTTTTATTACATCTCCAGCCTGCTGCTAAAGGGTAGGTCACCAGTAAACAACATGTATTAAAAAAAATTTTGTTTTTCCATTATTTTAATAAATATGCACAAGACATATGACTTCATATGGAAATATTTGTTGTTTAAAATACTGATATAGATATGTACCCTACAAACAAAGGAATTTTGATAAATTCTATTTGATATAATTTCTATTTAAAAAGAAAAAAAAGTAGGTTTTTTTAATCAGATTATCAAGTATACTCCTGACAGAAGAGAGATTCAATTTTGACTAGGTAGGAACTGAATCTTAATTTTATAAATTTTTAAAAGTATGTGACACTATACCTACATTTCCTGAGTGCCCCTTAGGATCTTACAAGGGACCCACACTAGTAAGACACTTGAAGCTTAAGTATCACTATTTTCAGAGTATATCCTTCACTGCCTGTACCCCTAAATGTATCAGTTTTGTTCCACCTTGTATCATTCATTAATCATTCTATCCAATTAGATTGAAAGTACCTTGGGGACATGACAGTTTTCTGAATCTTAAACATCCACCTCACCCTTCTGTTGCCCCTCCTATGTTCCAAGATGGGACTGAACACAATAAATATCTAACAAATAACTTTTGTTTATTTATTCATCACACCAATATATAATCTCATTGGAGTTCCTAGGGGTTTATTAAGGAGAGTATTTGCCATCTCCATAATAATCCCTTCTTCTTCTGAAATCATGACTATTGTCATTATACAGATTTTAATTTAATAATTTGGTAGAAATACCTTGTCAGCATAAGTTTATACAGTAAGAATTACTATCATAACATGAAATCATTATATGCAAAATACAAAATATCAGATATGATAGCAAATAAATAAAATAAATAAATAAAAATTAGAGCCCAAGAAATTAATAATTATCTGGGAAGCATATGAATGTGATGGAAAGGGAACTTCAGTAAGTAATCAAATGAGTGTAGAGAATCTTTAACTTTGTATTTGTTTTGACCAAGGCCTACTCAAATTAACAAGTTGGGTGGAACAGCTAAGATCACAGCACATATCTATAAGTTTCCCCAGCCAGAGTGATGCCACCCTCCACCACTGGCATGGCAGACTGTCTTGGAGCTGGTTTCCTGAGAGAAAAAGGAGGAGGGAGCAAGGAAGATGGTTCAAACAGGCTCCAATTGTAGAATTAACAAATTTAGATGCTGTATAAAATCTTGAAGAACAGAAAAATCAAGAGCAAACATGAAGTGAAATGAGAGGTTTGTCCCCAGCAGAGAGGAGGCACAGCTAACAATAACAACAGAAAAACAGAGACTTTTGGAGTTGGAAGAGCTCAGAGCACTGGAAAAGGGCTGTGCCCTAAGAACAAAGGGCACATAAGAATGGGTACAAACTCTGGCTCTTAATTGGCAAACCTGGTGAGCTGGGAGCTGGCTCTGAAAAGGGTTTTCTTTTCTTCTCTTTCTCTCCATTTCATTATATATATATATTTACTTTTGAATAGCACATTAGGGCTATTCAGGTTTCAGCACTGCCCCAGGCAAGGGTGGAATTAAAGAATGTCTGAGAGTAACTATTCAGGTGAAGGAGATAATACCCTAAAGGTCATATCTTCAAATAGTCTCTACTGGGAGCAAGGGAAAGTAGCTCAGCAAAGATACAACTGTGACTTTAATCATGGCAGAGAGGCAGAGCTGACAAAAAAATAAAATGAATTAAGATAAAAAAGAATAAAGCAGACACTTTTGGAGTCAGCCAAGCACAGAATGCTGGGAAAGAAATGTGCCCCAAGAAAGGGGATGCTCAGAGCTGGGTACCAATTCCAGCTCTTGAGTGATGAAACTTGGAGGCTGGGGAAAGGCTTTGAAAAGGGATTTCTTTTTTTCTTTTCTTTTTATAAATTTTCTTTCTTAAAATCTATTCTAAGTAGCTCATTAGAGAAAGCCTCAGATATTTTCAATTGGCAGCTGTACACAGGCAAGAGTGAAACTAAGATAGGTTTGAGAGACAAAACAATGAGTCAAATGGGGGAAATAATTCCCTAAAGGGCATATCTTCCCCCAAGAAAAGGGGATGCAGGGCCCAGCTCAAGTGGTGACCCTCTCCAGAGAACTCAGATCCCAGAGGAAGGGAAAGAGAAACAGCTTGAGTCAGCCATGCCCCTGGCAGGGGCAGGGACTGCTGAGAATTAGAGGCACAGATTCTCTTTATGGTAGTGGGGAGCTGCAGACTGAAAAGCACCACCTGCTGGACAGGCTAGGAAAAGCACAGATTCTAGAAGCTTCACAGAAGAGTCCAAAAACCTGCTGGGTCTCACTCTCATGGCAACTTGATATGGATTACCCCCTCTTCCCAAAACCCAAAAGCTGACTGGGGTTGATCATATCTGGGAAGACCCCCTTATAAAAAAGTTAAATATAGTCAGAGGAAGAACCAGAAAAATAAAAGCTTAAAAATTCTGATCAATTAAACTGATGCTATGCTAGAGGTCTAGAATAAGTTGAACTGAATTCCAAAGAACAGATAGAGAAAAAAGGCAACTAACAAGAATATCCTAGGTAGAAGAGTGAAAAGAGCTACAGAATAAACTATTGAAGAAAACCAGATGCCTAGACAGCAAAAATTTATGAGTCATACTAAGAAGCATGAAGTTAGGGACCAGCTAAAGGAACACATTAACACCTCAACTAAGATGCAGTAGTTGAAACTACTAATTAAAAATGTTCAAAGAATCTCCTGAATCAAATCAATGAGCTGAAGGAAAATGAGACAAAAGAGATGAAGGATATAAAGAAGACACTGGGTGACCATAATGAAGAATTTGTAAGCTTGAAAACTAAAGGGAAGAACATAAGGGAATGAAAGTCATAAGAGAAGAGATTAAAAACACAATGGAGACATACAACAGCATATTTGAAGAGGCAGAAAAAAGGATCAGTGAACCAGAAGATAGGGCATCTGAAATCCTACACACAAAAGAACAGATAAGGAAAAATACAGGAAGGGACTCAGGGAAGTGAAGTAAAATATTAAGCACATGAATATACCTATAATGGGTATCCCAGGGAGAGAAGAGAAGTGAAAAGGGGCAGAAAGAATAGTGGAGGAAATAATCACTGAAAATTTCCCAACTCTTATAAAAGACATAAAATTACAGATTCAAGAAGGACAGCCTACCCCAAACATAATAGATCCAAATAGACCTACTCCAAGACATTTACTGATTAGATTGTCCAATGTTAAAGACAAAGAGAATTCTGAAAGCAGCAAAAGAAAAACAATCCATCACATACAAGGGATGGTTAATAAGACTATGTATGGATTTCTCCTCAGAAAACATGGAGGTAAGAAGGCAGTGGTATGATATATTTAAGATACTGGAAGAGAAAAACTGCCAGATGAGAATTCTATATCCAGGAAAACACTTCATCAAAAATGGGGAATACTCTCTAAGCCCAATTGGCAGGTAAGCAGACTGCTCTCCCCCCTACCTGGGGCATGATTCTCAGGAGTGTAAATCTCCCTGACAATGCAAGACATGACTCCTGGGGAAGAGCCTGGGCCTGATGTCATGGGATTGAGAAAATCTTGATGAAAAGGGAGAAGAGAAATGAAACAAAATGAAGTTTCAGTGGCTGAAACATTTCAAATGGAGTCAAGAGGTCACTCTGGAGGGTATTCTTATTCCCTTTTAGTTTTTAGTGTATTGGAATAGCTAGAAGGAAATACATGAAACCATCTAAACTTCAACGCAGTAGCCTTGATTCTTGAAAATAATTGTATAACTATGTAGCTTACATGGTGTGACTGTGCAATTGTGAACACCTTGTGGCTCATACTCCCTTTATCCAGTGTATGGACAGAAAAATGGGTACAAAAATTAAATGAAACATAGGGTGGAAAGGGGGATCAAATGCTTTATGTGTCCTTTTCTATTTTTATTTTTATTATTATTATTTTGGAGTAAGGAAAATGTTCAAAAACGGTGGTGATGATGCACAAGTATATGATGGTACTATGTAATGAACAATTGTACACTGTGGATGATTGTATGGTATATGAATATATCTCAATAAAACTGAACTATAAAAATGAGGGAAAGTTTAAAATATTTTCAGACACTGAGAGTTTGTGAATGAGAGACCTGCATTAAAATAAATACTAAAGGAGGTGCTACAGGCTTATAGGAAAAGGCAGGAGAAAGAAGTTTGGAAGAGAGTATAGAAATGAAGACTATCATGAAGGGTAAAAGGAAAGAGAGAAAAAAATAAGATATGGCATATAATATCCAAAAGACAAAATGGTAGAAGAAAGTACTTTCCTAACTGTAATAACATTAAATGCTAATGGATTAGACTCCCTAATCAAGATATAGACAGGCATAATGGATTAAAAAAAACAGGACCCATCTGTATACTGTCTACAAGAGACTCATTTAGGCACAAGGAAAAAATAGGTTGAAAGTAAAAGGTTGAAAAAAAGTTATTTCACACATTCAACAACCAGAAAAGAGCAGGGGTAGCTATATTAATATCAGACAAATTAGGCTTCAAATATAAAGCAATTAAAAGAGACAGAGAAGTACACCACATATTAATTAAAGAGACAATTCATCAAGAAGACAAAACAGTCATAAATATTTATGCACAAAGCCACTGTGCCCAAAAATACATGAGGCAAATACTGACAACACTAAAGGGAGAAGTAGACACCTCTACAATAATAGTTGAGACTTCAACACATCTCTTTCATCAATGTATAAAATATCTAGATAAAGGATCAAAAGGAAACAGACATGTTCAATTATATTATAATGAACTACACTTAACAGACATTTATTGAACACTACACCTCACAACAGAAAGATACACATTTTTCTCCAGTGCTCCTGGATCATTCTCCATGATAGACCACATGTTGGGTAACCAATCAAGTCTCAATAAACTTAAAAATAGTGATATTATGCAAAACACTTTCTTGGATGATAATGGAATGAAGTTGGAAATCAATAATAGGCAGAATGCAGGAAAATTCACAAATAAATGGAAGCTAAATATCACACACTTAAACAACCAGTGGGTCAAGGAAGAAATTACAAGAAAAATTAGTAAATACGTTAAAGCAAACAAAATGAAAGCACAGACTATCACAACTTATGTGACACAGCAAAGCTGTTGCAGAGAGGGAAATTTATTGCCCCAAAAACTGATACAAAAAAAGAAGAAAGAGCAAAAATTGAGGAATTATCTTTTCACCTGGAAGATCTAGAGAAAGAACAGCAAACAAATGCCAAAGCAAACAGAAGGAAAGAACAATGATTAGAGCCAAAATAAATGAAATTGAACATATGAAAACAATAGAGAGAATCAACAAAACCAGAAGTTGGTTCTTTGAGAAAATCAAGGAATTGACTGACCATTAGCTAAGTTAATGGAAAAAAAAAGAGAGACAGGATGCAAATAAATAAAATCAGAAATATGACAGTGAACATAACTACTGACCTTGCAAAAACAAAGGAGATAATGAGAGGATACTATGAGAAATGATATGCTAATAAACTAGACAACTTATACAAACTAAACAACTTCCTAGAAAAGCATGAACAACAAACACTGACCCAAGAAGAAATGGAGAACCTCAACAAACCAGTCACAAATAAAGAGATTGAGTCAGTCATCAAAAAGCTCCCTCAAAATAGATAGAAGGATATACCTGAAACTGTTGAATTGCAACTTAGTAGCCTTGATTTTTGAAGACAGTTGTATAACTATGTAGCTTACAAGGTGTGACTGTGCGATTTTGAAAACCTTGTGGCTCACACTCCTTTTACTGAGTATATGAACAGTTGAGTAGAAAAATGGGAACAAAAATTAAATGAAAAATAGGGGAGTTGGGGGGGGATGGGATGTTTTGGGTGTTCTTCTTTATTTGTATTTTTATTCTTGTTTTTATTTTTTTGGAGTAATGAAAATGCTCAAAAATTTATTTTGGTGATGGAAGCACAACTATATGATGGTACCATGAACAACTGATTGTACACAACAGATGATTGTCATTTATGTGAATATATCTCAATAAAACTGAATTTTTAAAAACCTAACAAAAAGGAAACATGTAGGAACAGTTGGCTTCACATGTGAATTCTATCAAGCATTCAAGAAAGAATTAGTATGAATCCTGCTGAAACTCTTCAAAAAAACTGAAGAGGAGGGAAAGATCACTACCTCATTCTATGAAGCCAACATTACCCTAACACCAAAGCCTGACAAAGATACTACAAGAAAACAAAATTATAGACCAATCTCTTTAATGAATATAGATGCAAAATTCCTCAACAAAATACTCACAAATCCAAATCCATCAGCACGTTAAAAGAATTATACACCATGACCAAGTGGGCTTTATTCCAGGTATGAAAGGCTGATTCAACACAAGAAAGTCAATTAATGTAATACACCACATCAATAAATCAAAGCAGAAATACCGCATGATCATCTCAATTGATACAGAAAAGGTATTCAACAAAATTCAACATCCTTTCTTGATGGAAACACTCAAAAGGATAGGAATAGAAGGGAACTTCCTCAATATGATAAAAGCAATGTATGAAAACCCACAGCCAACATCATACTCAATGGGGAAAGACTAAAAGCTTTCCCACTAAGATCAGAAACAAGACAAGACTGCCCACTGTCACTATTGTTATTCAACATTGTGCTGAAAGTTCTAACTAGAGCAATTAAGAGAGAAAAAGCAATTAAAAGCATCTAAACTGGAGAGGAAGAAGTAAAACTTTCACTCTTTGCAGAGGACATGATGCTATATGTAGAAAAGCTGTAAAAATATGCATGCAGCAAAACTCCTGGAGCTAATAAATTAATACAGAAAAGTGGCAGGTACAAGATCAACACAAGAATATCAGTAGTGTTCCTATACACTAATAATGAGCAACATGAGGAGGAATCAAGAAAAAATTCCATTTGCAATGGCAAACAAAAGAATCAAATATTTAGGAACAAGCCTAACCAAGGCCACAAAAGACTGGTACAAAGAAAAACTACAAGAAATTGGTAAAAGAAATCACAGAGAAACTAAATAAATTGAATGACATAAGGTGATCATGGATTGGAAGACAAAGTATAGTTAAGATATCAATTCTACCTAAACTGATTTATGAATTCATGCAATACCAATTAAAATCCCAACAACTTACTTTGCAGAAATAGAAAAATCAAAACCAAATTTATCTGGAAGGGCAGGTGTCCCAAATAGCGAAAAATATTTTGAGAAAGAGGTATGAAGTGGGAGGTCTCTACCTGACTTTAAGGATATTATAAAGCTGCCATAGTAGCTGGCATGGTACTGGCATAAAGATAGATATTCTGACCAATGGAATCAAATTAAATGTTCAGACGTAGACCCTTACTTCAACAAACAATTGATCTTTGATATGGCAGTAAAGCCAATGCAGCCAGGACAAAGAAACCACTTCAATAAATGATATATGGAGAACTGGATATACATATCCAAAGAAATAAAAGAGGTCTCCCATCTTACACCTTATACAAATATTAACTCAAGGGGGATCAAAGACAAAAACACTAGAGCTAAGATCATAAAACTAGATGATTTCCTAGACCTTATACCTGAAGCATGAGCAATGAAAGAAGAAATAGCAAAATGGGCCCACCTCAAAACTGAACACTTTTGTGCATCAAAGAACTTTGTCAGGAAAGTAAAAAAGCAGCCTATGCAATGGGAGACAATATTTGGAAACCACATATGAAATAAGGGTTTAATATCCAGAATATATAAAGAGATCCTAAAACTCAACAAAAAAAGGTAAACAACCCAATTTCAAAATGGACCAAAGACATGGACAGACATTTTTCTGAAGAGGAAATACAAATGGCTCAGAAACACATGAAACGAAGCTCAACTTCAGTGGCTATAAGGAAAATGAAAATTTAACCATAATGGGATATCATCTCACACCTACTAGAATGGCCATTATCAAAAACACAGAAAATTACAAATGCTGGAGAGGATGTGGAGAAAGAGGCACACTTATTCACTGTTGGTGGGAATGTAGAATGGTGCAACCACTCTGGAAGGCAGTGCGGTGGTTCCTCAGGAAGCTGAGTATAGAATTGCCATATGATCCAGCAATCCTATAACTAGGTATATAGTCAGAGGAACTGAAAGCTAAGATTCAAAAAGACATTTGTAAAACTATGTTTATAGAGGCAGTATTCACAATTGCCAAGGGATGGAAACAGCCCAAATATCCATCACTGGATGACTGGATTAACTAACTGTGGTATATACAGACAATGGAATATTACACAGCTATAACACAGAATAAATTCACAGAGCATATAACAACATGGATGAAACTTAAAGATGTTATTTTGAGTGAAATTATCCAGAAACAAAAGGACAAATACTGTATTGTCTTACTAATATGAACTAATATTAATGAGAAATCTTTGAGAGTTAAAGCTGAGACCACAGGTTATCAGGAGATAGAAAGAAGGTAGAGATGGGGCACTTGATGCTGAAGGAGTAGAGAATGTTCAACAAGATTGATTGTATAGATCCAGAAATAGATAGCACAATACTGTGTGATGGTATCACAGTATTGTAAGAACACTGAACAAACATGAGTGCAAGTACAGTTGAAAGAGGAAAGCTAGTGGCATGTACAACACCTGAAGGAAAGATAGAAGATAAAGTCTAGAACTGTATAACTTAATGAAACCTAGATTAGTTGATGATGGTGATTAAATGCACAAATATAAGAATGTTTTTACATGACAGAGAACAAATGAATGTCAACTTTGCAAGGTTTTGAAAATGGGATGGTATTAGGGAAAAATACAATCAATTTAAACTGGACTCTATAGTTAACAGTACATTGTAATATGCTTCCATTAATTGTAACAAAGGCAATATACCAAAGCTAAATGTCTATAAGAGGGGGATATAGGGGAGGGGGGTATGGGATTCTTGGAGGTGGTGTTGTCTGGTCTTTTTAATGTATTTTTTTCTTTTTCTTTATTCTTTTTTTATTATACTTATTTTAATTTTTTGAGTAATGAATTGTTCAATGGCTAATTATAGTGATGAATGCACAACTGCATGATGACTCTGTGAACAATTGATTGTACACTGTGGATGGATGTATGGTATGTGAATATATCTCGATAAAATCACAGGGGAAAAATAAACAGAGAGATACAAGTACTGGAGAAAATGTGGAGAAAGAGATGTACCCATCCACTGTTGGTGGGGAAGTAGAGTGGTACAGACCATCAGGAGGGTTCCACAAGAAGCTAAGTATGGGATTTGCCATAAGGTCCTTCAACCCCATTATGGAGTATATACTTGGAAGAACTGAGAGCAGGGACATGAGTGGACCTTTGCGTACTGGTGTTTATGGCAGGAGTATTCACAATTTGCTATGGATGGACATGGTCCATTCAATTGATGAATGGAAAAGTGAACTGTGGTGTATGCATACAATAGAGTATTGAGTGGTTGCAAGAAGGAATAAAGCTGTGAGGCATGCAACTAGGTGAATGGATCATGAGGACAGCATTTTTAGTGAAATAAACCAGAAATGAAAAGACAAACCTAATAACACCTCACTGATATTGACTAACTATAAGGTGCAAACTCTGAGAATTCAATCTTAGAGCATAGGCTTACTGTATAGGTCCCTAGATTGTAAGGTCTTACAGCAATCACATCTATTCCTGAGTTGTAACATTTATCTCTAAATTCTCAGATACTGATCAGTCCCTGGAACTTTGGGTATCAGTATGACACCGGAGAGTCAGAGGTAGAGTTCAGCTGCTATGAATGTCAGCACTACCCCATACAGCAACTGTTTAAAAAAGCTGAAAAAGAGTTCAGACTTCAATTAGAGATATGAATGAAGCTGATCTGGTTAGGGCTAAGGCAAATCAGACTTGATGGTGTTTGAAAACTTCAATTTCTGTGTGAGACCAAAGGAAGAGATGTTTATTTGGTCAAAAATCTATATTTTTTGTAGCACGCTATATAATTTAATCTGTATGATCAGTTTATTCAAACACCATAATTACATGGAACTTTGAATAGGGAGTGAGATCTGGTTGGTTTGTACTGATTAGTGTGAAGCCCCATACATACCAGAGTAATTAGGGCAGAGAAGAAAAAGTATTTGCAAAGCACCCTTGAGAGGCTGGGGGAAAATGTGGATATATTAAACTTCCCCACCTGGGGTATTACTGATATTTTTGCAAGCAATGGGGCTACCAGTTTAGAAGACCAAGAGCTTTATCTTGGGGCATGCCCTAATGAAGCTTGTTACTGTAAAGGAGATGCTAAGTCTACTCATAATTGGGTCTAAGAGTCACCACAGAGAACCTCTTTTGTTGCTCAGATGTGGCCTCTCTCTCGGTTATTTTTTTTTTTACATTGAAATACCTAAAATATATAGCATATGTTTCATTCTTTATTCCTCATTATGGATGAGAAATGTGGGTATATTACTATATTTTCACCAGGGCCATGTTTGGATTTTAAAATGAAGTTTCAATTTCAGAAGAAACAGACTGTCTTGTTCAGTAGTGGAACTCCCTAAGTCAACTCTGCCATCCCACCTATGTGGGACAAGACTCCCAGGGGTGTAAATCTCCCTGGAAACATGGGACATCACTCCCAGGGATGAGCCTGGACCTGGTATCATAGGATTGAGAAAGCCTAGTGGACCAAAATAAGGAAGAGAATGAAACAAAATATCAGTGACTGAAAGATTTCAAAAGGAGTCGAGAAGCCATTCTGGAGGTTATTTTTATGCATTATATAGATTCCCTTTATAGTTTTCAGTGTATTGGAATAGATATAAAGAAATATCTATAACTGTTGAACTGCAACCCAGTAGCCTTGATTCTTGAAGATGACTGTGTAACTATATAGCTTACTCAGTGTGACTGTGATTGTGAAAACCTTGTGGCTCACACTCCCTTTATCCAGTGTATGGACAGATAAGTAAAAAAATGGGGACAAAAATTAAATGAATAATAGTGGGGATGGGGGAATGGGATGTTTTGGGTGTTTTTATACTCTTATTTTTATTCTTATTTTCATTTTTTTTGGAGGAATGAAAATCTTCAAAAATTGATTGTGGTGATGAATGCACAACTATATGATGGTACTGTGAACAATTGATTAAACACTGTGGATGACTTTATTTTATGTTGATATATCTCAATAAAACTGAATAAAAAATAGTAAACTCATGTCTGTGTAGATCTATAAGAATCTAAAACAGCCTAAGACATGTCCATTTGTAATATATTGTTGCAATTTCTGCCCTTTTATTTGATACATTCTTAAAATTGGCTTTATTTCTATATGCCATTCTTGAAAATCATTGATTTGATTATTTTCCTGGTTAATGATTTAATAGGCTTTGCTTTCATAATTCATTAAAAGAACATGCCCAGGACTGAAAAAACATGATTACTATATTTTGACAGTGATTTATTTGATTCCACTGATTGTTTCCTAAGAAACTCCATTTCTAGGAAACAGAGTTTTGGATATCTGGATCCAAATTCAAAATTCTGGCTTCTCAGAGAAAGTCCCAGATAGACATTATTATGGCAAAATAAGTAAATAAAATTCCACTACTGAACAAGCCAGTCTGTTTCTTCTGAAACTGAAACTTCATTTTAAATGCTAGACATGGCCCTGGTGAAAATATAATAATATACCCACATTTCTCATCCAGAATGAGGAATAAAGAATGAAACATATGCTATATCTTTTAGGTATTTCAATGCAAAAAAGTTATAACCAAGTATTATAATGGGTGAATAAAGCTAGTAAACTGGATTTTAAAAATTCATTAGGTAAAATGAAATGTACATTGGAGGCTATTTCAGTTAATGGAGAGCAGAATGTTTAAGGTATATCTATGCAAAACTTATCTCCCTTTCAGTCACTGGTCAATGTTTTGTATGTGATAACATATCAACCTTGGTGTACATCTCAACCAAAAGGTTATAGTTCTAAGTGTCGCTTGCTAATTTAGCAAACAGCATATTATGGTTGAGGGTTCAGCTAATGACTGTACTAAGTGAAAAAGCCTGCTTCAATTTAACCTGCTATGCTGAAGGTTAAAAATATATTTTAAAAGGGCTTCAGCCTTGATTACACCATCAGCATATAAAAGGGTAAATAATGAATATATTTTCTGAGTCAGGTTACAGGATATGCAATGGTGAAATAGTAAATTGTACTTCCATATAGTCATAAGGCAAACAAAACAGATAGGTTTTCCAATTGTTCTACCTTAATTGTGGTTACTGACAGGGTTCCATTACATTTTTTAAAAAGGTCCTGACTATAGAAATAATTTATAGTTATTGTAGAAAATTTAGAAAGCAGAAATTTGGAGTTAATACAATGTATACAGCTGTATCTCACTTTCTTTTTCTCCATATTGCATATCTTAGGTATTTTCCCATGTATTTTAGAAATTTCTTTAATAATCATTTTCAGTTCCATTTTAAAGGTAACATACAATAATAAGATAAATGAAAGGTTACACTTAGAAACATATTAGGCATAACTAAAACTCAGTATACTGCATGGAGAAAGATACTTTTAACCAAAGGCTGTTATTGGTTGTTTATTAGACAATACTACATATTAAAAACAAGTATACTTTTCAGTGTTGTTCATTTACTTGAATTCTCATTTATGGAAATGAGTGAGTGTCTGTGAATAATTTTCTCTGAAGCATGTAACTAAAGCATGCCATTAATACTTCCACAGAAATATTTTAACTGCAGTGAAAGTGGGAGTGGACTTTTAGTCCGGACTTCCCTAACTGATAATTAAGACTTCTAACTAAATTGATGTAAATATATAATAATTCAAATACTTAGCCACTTCATTTTTAACAACTTAAACTAAGTCTTCCTAATTAAGAAACTCATTAAGCTAAAGTTTCAGGAAACATACATTCTCAGCATTTCACTGAACTTAGGTCAGTTACTTGGTTTTATTTTAGTCAATGTCTATTCTGAGATTTTTCCAAAACATTTTTTAAAGTGTTATGGAAACAAGTATAACAAATTAGTGAAATGTCTCTCCATAAGCCTGTCCAAAGCCTTTACCAAAACTTAAGAAAAATATTCTACTTTGCTTTGATGTGGTTTCCTTGGAATAGGGAGTCTCAGGAGTAGTCAGAATCTTGACTATTTTTAACAGCCATTTCTTGAATTTTTAACAGCCATTTCTAAAGAGAGAGAGTGAACAGGTGGCTTAAAGAAAAAAAGAATTTTAGCTTATGAAAGTGACTTCATCTTTCTAAATCCATAAATAGTATCCAGTCTTCCAGTTGTTCAATTCTTAAAACTTAAATGCTTTTGGTTATAACAATATTACATTTAATAATTTTGAAGTATGGTTTCAGTAATGCATTTTTCTATTTTAAAATGTCTTAACACTGATAATGTCATTGTGAATTATGAAACTTTTTTATATTTAATTTTATTTGGTGCCACAGGCTATGAGGAAAAAATTTTTTGGTGAACTAAGGGCTAATAATAATTTCACTTTAATGTTAATTATTTTTCTTTCATTTTTTTTAAAGTGGCTAATCATACTTGAGTGCCCTTTAAATCAGGACACCAATGACACTTTGTTTCCAATTAACAGTAAAAACCTTCTTTGATCCTTTGACTTTTTTATGAGATAAATTTATATTTTACAGACTAACATCCATGACAACATAATTCTCTATACTCATTAATATTCAACTTTGCTGCTTTAATGGGAGAAACCAAGAGAGATGTAATGTCATTTGCTTATCTAAGGCATTAGTGACTTTTGCTAATATGAAGAGACCAAAAATGTTTTTGAATAATAATAGCCAACATTGAGTACTCGCTGTATATCAGATGCTTTCTTCAGTGCCAAATATGTATCAACTCATTTAATTCTCACAACAACCCTATGAGGTAGGAACTATTGAATAGTAAACATAAATAAATATGCCTAATCTATTTCCAGGTTTAGGTTTTTATTTATTACATGATTGTATGTTACTATTAAAATGGACCTCTGAAAATAATGTTTAAAACATTTAATGACATGGCAATGTGCGTATGATTTAATGCTTAAACTCTATTTACAATGTTATCTGATATTGGTTTTACATATATAAATATACATATATATTCATTTAAAGAGAGAGAGAGAGGGAGAGGACATTCACCAAATATTCATAGTGTAATGGGATTTCAGGTGATTTTCATTTTCTTCTTTATACACTCTGTATGATTTGAACTCAGACAATCTAGTTCCAGCACCTCCAAACTTAACCTGACAATAGAATATTAACAAACATCACATTCAAGATTTCAAGATGAGACTGATAGAAGAATGTATGTTAGTTATTAATATTGCAAAGCAGAAGAAAGCCTAGGCTATAAGAATTGTCAGTTCAGTTTTAGCTAGTATTCTTGCGATCTGGGAAATATATTTGGTTTATAGTGAAATGTGAAGAAGACAACTGAAGCATTTTCCTTTGCACTAATTATCCAAAATTTCACATATGTAATCCTTTACTGATCCATTTCTACACTTCTGAAATTAGGCAGAAGTATTAAAAGCAAGGCCAAGTATACAAAAATACAATCTGGCAGGACTTTTCAACTTTGTCATATGTAAATCCAAAGTGGCCCATTTAGTTCTGATCCCAATTTAAAAGGACTTGAAAGAAGTGTAATGAAATTGAAAGGGGTTATTATCTTTGTGGGAATATGTATATTCACTAAAAACATTAATTTGAAAATATAATCTTATATAGTAAAGGCAATATATTTAGGTTAATACAGAATATTTACTGCCTAAGCCAGTGTTTCGCAGTGACTCCCTAGATCATCTGTTTCAGAATCATCTGGGATACTTGATAAAAATACAGGCTCCTGTGTCCCCCATAAACTAACTGAATCAAAATCTCTGGGAGTGGGGACCATGTTATATGAATTTTCAGCTAGCTACCTAAGTGATTTTAAAGCACATTAAAGTTTGAGAATCACTGTGCTAGAAGTAAGATTTAGTCTATGATAAGATATCATTTATTTTCTCAAGGCAGAAATATAAAGGAGTATGCCATTGTATTGTAAAATTAAAATTAAGTATTAATTGTCTCTGAAGAACACAATGCTAAGGACAAACCCTTCTCATGCATCTCATGGTAACTTAAACTATTATATTTCAGATCTGGTTGTTTCTCAGAATTTCCTGGGAAGGCTTTAAAAGTAAAGATTGTCAGTCTCCACACCAGGCTTATTGAATCAGAATCTTTGGAGATAGGGCCAGGGAATATGTTTACATTTTTAAACTTTCCAGGAAATTTTCATAATCAGCTCTGTTTAGACACTATTGGCCTAGATTACATGGTAGTACAAGGGTTTCCTTCTGAACAAGGTTTCCTTTTTACCTAGATGCTCATATTTCTTGTCCTGAGTCTGCCATAGAATTAAACTGAGTATACTTTGTTTTGTTTTGCTTTGCTTCTCAGGAAATTGATCACGACTTCTGGAAGAATTTTTTCATGAGTGCAGCAATGTATTCGTTCTGATGAGTCTTATTTCTACTAACTGCATTGTGCAAATAGACTGTGGAAAATTGTCTAATAAACACTAACAGACAGCATTAGTGGGCTACTTTGTGTAGCTTATATGTGCATGGGGCCAAAGAAGTGAAAAACTAAAACTAATTTGACTGATTTTGTTTGCCACTGAATTGAGGGTGAGATTGAGACTCATGAGCCTTAATTATAATAAAATATTCTGGGATTCTTTTATTGATAAATTCAATTATATGAAAACTAGCAGTTCCTTTAAAAGAGGGGAAATACAAAAATGATCACTCAAGAAGTTTTTGAAATAAATATGCCTAAACTCTGTATAGTACTTTATGATTTTCAAAAATCTTTCACAAGCATTATCTAAATTTTTGATCCTCAGAGCAAGCCTTGTGCGATAGGGATGTTTAATACATGTTTCCCATTTTACAGATGTGCAAGTTAAGTTTTAGGTATTAAGCAATTTGTGTAAAGTCATCTAGGGCTGTTGCAGTCATAGAGCCTAATCCAGAAACCTAATCTTTTACCTTGTTTTGTTTTGTTTTCTCACTGTATGATGCTGCTTCCTTCATTAAAACCTATTTAAGTTTTGGGGTACTTCTGTGACCAGACACACATCATACACCAGTCTGGAAATGGTGAAAGGGCTGAGATCACACCACAGAACTGTAAGTAAAATCTCACAATCTGTAGAGGTTGCTGCTCCTCCCCCTCTAGCATGACAGACTGTTTTGGAGTCACTTCACCATGGGAAAAAGAAGCAGTCTCTACTAGGAGCAAGGGAAGGTAGCTCAACCAAGCTCCAATTGTGGATTTAATTAACAAATTCAGACTGCTGAATAAAATTTCTGAGCACAGGTAAACCTAGAGAAAGCATAAAAGGAACCCAGAATTCTCTACTGGTGGATAGGAGGCAGGGCTGATGGAAAACACAAACAGAGGCATTTGGAGTCAGAAGTGTGCAGAATACTAGGAAAGTGCTGTTCCCCAATAGGGGCACATAAAGCCAAGTATCAACTCCGGCTCTTGAAAGGTGAACTGGAGGGCTGGGAACTGGCTCTGAAAAGGATTTTTCTTTTTGAATTTTTATCATGAAGAAAGCAGCGGGCTTTTTCATGTGTCAGTACTGGCCCAGGCAAGGGCAGAGTTAATGAATGTCTGAGAGACAAGGTAATTAGTCAAGTGAAGGAGATAATTCCCAAAAGGGCTTATTTTCCCCAAGAAAGATGGGGACAGGACCCAGCACAAGTGGTGGCAGTCATTCAGACAACTCAGATACCAGGGGCTGGAAAACAGAAAGTTTAAGACAACACTCAGCCTCTGTCTCAACCATGCCCTGGACAAGGGAAGGTTTTAGCTGAGAACTAAAGGCACTGCACCAGTGTATAATGGTGGGAGATGCAGGCTGACAAGCATCACCTGCTGGGAAGGATAGGAAAGGCACAGAATCAACAGGCTTCACAGGAAAGACTGGCAACCTGCTAGGTCTCATCTAGCAGGCAACCTTCTTCCTGAGCCTTTCTTGTCTGAGAAAATTTGATTGGGATCAAGCCTATCTGGAGAGACCCTCCTCAAGATAAACTTCTATATAGGCAGGGCAAGAACCAGAAAAACAAGAGCTGAAAAATTCTGATCTGTTAAACAGAAGCTATGCTAGAGGTCCAGAAGAAGTTGAACTGAATGTAAAATAACAGATAGAGAACAAAGCCAGCCAACAAGAAAACCCTAGGTGTAAAAGACAATGACCTCCAGAATAAACAAATCAAGGAAATCAGATGCCTAGACACCACCAAAAACTCATGAGTCATACCAGGAAGCACAAAGATATGGCTCAGACAAAGGAACAAACTAACACTCCAGATAAGATATAGAAGTTGAAACCACTAATTAAGGATGTTCAACCAAATCTTCTAAATCAACATGTTGAAGGAAAATGTGGCAAAAGAGATGGATATAAAGAAGACAGTGACCATACAGAAGAACTCAAAAGTTTGTAAAAACAAAAGGCAGAGATTATGGTAATGAGAGGTACCATAGAAGAGATGAAAAATACAATGGAGAAACTATACCAGATTTGAAGAGGCAGAGAAAGGGTTAGTGAAATAGAGAATACAGCATCTGAAAAATGTTGAAATATTAAACTTCTCCACCTGGGGCATTCCTGCTATTCTTGCAAGCATTAGGTTCTTCCAATTTGATGGGCCAAGCCCTCAATACTGGGGCTTGCCATTATGAAACTTATTCCTGCAAAGAGAATCTAAACCTACTTATAATTATGCATAAAAGTTACCCCTAGAGAACCTCTTTTGTTGCTCAGACTTGGCTTCTCTCTCTTAGCCAACATGCAAATAAACTCACTCCTTTCCCTCCTATGTGTGACATGACTCCCAGTGGTGTGTCACCCTGGCAACAGGACATGACTTCCAGGGATGAGCCTGGCCCTGGCATCATGGGACTGAGACTTCTTTCTTTACCAAAAGGGGGAAAGGTAATAAAACAAAATAAAGTTTCAGTGGCTAAGAAATTTCAAATAGAGTTGAGAGGTCACCCTGGAGGTTATTCTTATGCATCACATAAATATTCCTTTTTCATTTCTAGTTTACTAGAATAGCTAGAAGGAAATACCTGAAACTATTGAACTGTAATGCAGTAGCCTTGATTCTTGATGATGATTGTATAACTATATAGCTTTTATTGCATGACTGTGTCATAGTGAAAACCTGGTGACTGACACTCCCTGGATCCAGTGTATGGGCAGATGAGTAATAACATAAAGACAAAAAATATATAAATAATAGGTGGGAGGATAAGGTATATGGGATGTTTTGGGTGTTTTTCTATTTTTATTTTTTCTTTATTTTGGACTAATGAAAATTTTCTAAAATTGATTGTGGCAATGAATGCACATCTATATGATGATACTGTGAGCCATTGATTGTATACTTTGGAGGGATTATATGGCATGTGAATATATCTTAATAAAATTGTGTTAGAAAAACCCATTCAAGGTGAAAACTAGACAGATTTTTTTTCTTCTTTAGGGGCTAGAAAAAAGAAAGATAAAGTCTTTAGTTAGAGTTCCACCCTCCCTGAATGCTGCCTTATTAGAGCAACTCATTTTCAGAAGGGTTCATTTAGTCAAACCCCCTTACAGATATATCAGCCATCTAAGTTATAAAGGAAAGTGCACAGCAATTCCACACCAGTGCATTCATACAATAACAAAGACAATAATTTTTATTGATAAACAGAGTTTCAGGCCACTGACACATCACTTCATAGAAACATTTGCCCACAACATTACAAATAAACCAAAGAATGTTTTTCAAAACTGATCCAGATACTCCCATTGACAGGCAGCCAACAAAAAGAAAGCAAACTTTCATGAATGTATTAGCACATGGCTATAAGGAGAAAAAAATCAGCATTCAGGATGGAAATGCTAAGGATAAAAGAAGATTATAAATATGTTATTATATTAGGAATTGAAAAGTTAGGTCATCCTGGCCTTACCAAGCTATTATTAGGTTGCTGACAAGAGAAAAAAGGCATTTTTAAAAAAGAACCTATGTCATATTAGTGAAGTAGAATGACAGTAATTATTTTTACTTTGTAAGATAACCCTTTAGTCTCTGCTCACTTATGGCAGTTTTCCATGTCACTGAGTACTCAAATATAAATCAACCTTTCCGGGTCAATAGGAAACCACCTGATATCATGTGTAGTGGCATATTGGTAGGAATTATGAAGTTCTTTCAAATCAAATCAAGGGCTTATATTGGGCCTTAAAAATAATTTCAATTGCTGAAATACAAGCTCTTTATCTCCTTCAGTAGCTACCATTTCCAAGCTCACAATTGCATAATAGAGATTACAAAACAGAGGAGTCAGATATTAACAAAAAGTTTAAGTGGTATTTTGAAAGTTATCAGCAAAACTTTTCTTGATCAAAGCTGGCTTTATCCAAACCAGATTTTTGTACAGTATTATATGTGTGCCTAGAGGGTAATAAGCATTATAAATCCAATGAATAAAATAAAATACTTTTGGCCATATTCTCTCTTGTTCCTAGGTCTCTCCATGGGAAGTGAGAGAGATGGTTAAGGAGATGACTTGATGTTTTTAGATTACTTACTGAATAACTGTTGCAATGGGTTAGTACCTCACTGGGTTCTCGAAGCCTCTAATTTACTCCTAAGGAGAATGTTAACTGGTAATATTAACCTCCAAATTACATAAAAAGCTTGATCGAGTGCTAAAGGTACAAGGGAAGTATGATTCTGGGTATAGAAGCCACACAGTCAGCATGATGTAACTTTTAGCCTAACTGAAAAATATGCTCCAGAAATTGCAGTGAGCCACGTTTCCCAGAAGAAGAAACAGGAGGTAAGCCACCTGGAAGGAGTGTTTTTATTTTCTCACACAGGAAGAATTATTTAACAACTCTGCAAAGGCTAGATCTCCCTTGTTCTGCCATATGACATCCATCCATCATCCCAAAACAGTATTTGGTATCATTGTTATACATTATTTTTTTCTTATGCTCTTATATATTTATAACATTGTCATATAATTGTTTTTAAAATGGAAGTATTGTGTTTTCAAGTGAATTTTGTTCTTGCTGTTCTCATGTATTTTTCTTATTGAAGTAGCAACATGTTTTCCATTTAAAAAACAGGCAAGGAAAAAGAACAAAATTAAAATCCAAAAATCCTACCATCTACAAATAACCACTATTAGTATTTAATGTCCTTCTATTCATATTTCAGTATAAATAGAAATATTTTCTTTGAAAAAATGCAGTTGATGTTATTGAATCATTTCCTGCCACCTCAGGTAATCATATGGTTTTACATTTTCTCCCTCCCTCACATAAAAAAAAATCATCTTACTTCTTTGACATAAAGGGAGACCTGTTCATATAGAGAAAATATATATTTATCTTCTTGTTATTTAAAATCTGAAATGTGTATTTAATCTGGTATTCAAAAATGTTTAAAGTTCTATCAATTAGTAATAGATGGATAATTTCTGAGATAGCCCCACTTTATCCGATATACAATTGTATCTATAATAGAGCCTTTCATAAGAGTCAGGATTCAAAGCATTCACCTATATTGATGCTTGAATTAGAATTTTATCAGTATGTTTTAAGAATTCAGTCTTTTGATTAAGAACAGAGAGAAAGAGGGGAGGAAGAAGAAGAAGTAGGAGGAGGAGGTGGAGGAGGAGGAGAAAGTGAAGGGAAAGGATCGGAAGGGAAGGAAAGGGAAGGGAAGGGAAGGGAAGGAAGAAAGCAGTATTGTTTTGCCTGTAGCTTGAGAAAATTCTTATTGCTTAGATTTATGTTAATATATCTGTGGCAAAACATAACCTGACTGAGTTACTATGCAAAAAGGCTACTATGAGAACCAGGCTTGACACATCAAAGTAGTGGGACATCTGAATGAAATTGGAAAAAGATACATTTGAGTGGAAATGATTTTGAATCTTTTCAATTAAAAGTAGGAAAATGACTAGATCACTGGTGTTCAATGGAAAAAATACACTTAGAGCTTTGTGTCCTATAAAGAGACTTTTGAGTATGCACCAATATGCATACATTAATGTTTTTGTTTACTGGGTAAAAATAAATAAATTCTATGGAACCTATTCTTCCACTGATGCATAAAGAAATTATATAGGGATGTAAGGCTAAAATAAATCAATGAAAGAGTAAGCCACTTAACATTTTACAATTCTCTTTATTCATTCATTCCATTTTCTCAAACCTCAGAACAAGAATCTATACAATTACAACATACAGTAGCATGTATTTTCCAGGAAAGTGTTATGTGCTAACAATTTGTACTCAGATATGCTTATCTTTGATATTTTGAAACATTTAAAAGGCATTATGTTTATAAAATATCTTTTCTGAGATACCCACATTGAAAATATTGTTTTAAGACAATGCTTTCACTGCACTCGACTTTCTTGAATTATAGGCCACAAACTTCCCCATAGTATTTTGGAGGGCTTTTACTGGCAAAGAATATTTCACTACCTTCATATCTCAGATGTTAGTTTACAGGAAATACATACATTCTTGGAAAGTTCTGGGAAAGGGAAGTAACCATTTGTGCAAACTTTTTTTGGTTTTAAAATGTGTGCATGAGTTGTAGGTTAAAACATGGGAATGTGTAACACAGTGAATCTTGTGGTGGATAACATCCATGATTAACTGTACAAATATAAAAAGTCTCTTTCATGAACTGGAACAAATGTATGACTATTACAAGGAGTTAGTAATAGAGAGATACATGGGGAAAATGTATCTATTGCAACTATGGACTATAGTTAGTAATATTTTAATATTCTTTCAATACTAACAAATGTACTACACCAATACTATGGGTCCTTAATGGGGGGAATAAGGGGTATGAGAGGATTTGGGTTCTCTTTTTTATCATTATTTCTTTTGTGCAGTAATGAAAATGTTCTAAAATTGATCATGGGGTTAATGATTCTATGAGCCATTGATTGCATATTTCTGATGGTTTGTATGGTGTGTGAATATATCTCAATAAAAATGCATTAAAATGTGTGCACGATAAAGAGAAATTGTATTGCATAACAAACACTGCTCCAAGTTGCAAGGTATTTGAGTACTGTGGGAATATGGCTAATAAAAACATTTTTGAAGTAGAGAATGTCAGGTGAACTATTGGGATTCAATTATAGATCTTTTGCACAGCAGAGCAAATGAAAACATTTACTAAATCAATAATCAAAAATTCTAACACTACTTCACTCTGTGCCAGTAGCACAAAATAAAAGATCCTTGGAAATTCCTGATGGAAGCAAAGTCAATGACAGAGAATCAGGGAGTATAAAGATATCTGAGAATGTCAGAGGGCCTAGCCTGAGGCTTCTTAAAGAAATTGTACCTCACTCATCTGAAATGGAACTTTTGTGCCATCACCCTTATCAGAAGCATTAACAACTTCATTAATCTGGAAATTGCTAATTCAGAATTTCTAATAATCAAGATGGATCTTGAATTGAAGTTTGCTTCTCTAATAACTACAAAAAAAAGATTTTCTATGTAACTAAGAGTTTGAGTCAAATAGCAGAGGAAATGTTCAACCCATTAAGCAAGCACACTTTTCAGTCACTCTTTAAAAATCACTTTAATTGTTTTCATTTTCCTGACCGTAAAACCACTATGGAAAACTTGGAAAAAGTACAAAGGCAAAAAGAGAAAAATCAAAATCTCACACAATCCAACAACCCAGAAATAACCACAACTAATATTTTAGAGAGAAGGAATTCGCAAATTTTTTCAGTATTGGGTCAGTTAATAAATAGTTTAGGCTTTGTAGGCAACATGTGTTCCCTGTCACTTATACTTGTTGGTTTTTGTATTGCTTTGTTTTTAGCAACTGCCAGTTTGAATGTATTATGTCCCCCAAAATGCCATTATCTTTGATGTAATCTTGTGTGGGCAGATGTATCAGTGCTGATTAGATTGTAATTCTTTGAGTGTTTCCATGGAGATGCACCCCACCCAACTGTGGGTGATGACTCTGATTGGATAATTTCCATGGAGCTGTTACCCCACCCATTCAGTGTGGGTCTAAATTAAATCACTGGAGCCATATAAATGAGCTGAAAAACAGAAGGAACTCAGTGCAGCTGAGAGTGACATTTTGAAGAGGAACCACAGCCAAGAGGGACACTTTCAAGAATGCGCAGGATCTGAGAGAGTAGCTGCAGATGAGAGACACTTTGAAGATGGCCTTTGAAAGCAGACTCTTGCTCTGGAGAAGCTAAGAGAGGACAAATATCCCAAGAGCAACTAAGAGTGACATTTTTGAGGAACTGCAGCCTAGAGAGGAACATCCTGGGAGAAAGCCATTTTGAAACCAGAACTCCAGAGCAGATGCCAGCCACATGCCTTCCCAGGTAACAGAGGCTTTCTGGGCGCCATTGGCCATCCTCCAGTGAAGGTACCTGATTGTTGGTGACTTACCTTGGACACTTTATGGCCTTAAGACTGTAATTGTGTAACCTAATAAACCCCCTTTTATAAAAGCCAATCCATCTCTGGTGTTTTGCATTCCAGCAGCATTAGCAAACTAGAACAGTATACAATCAATGGCTCAGAGTATCATCATATACTTGTGCATTCATCACCACAATCAATTTTAGAGCACTTTCATAACTCAAAAAAATAGTAAAAAGAAAAATAACAAAAAATAAAAAGGAAAATTATAAAAAAACACCCATAATGTCCCATACACCTTATCCCACCTACTACTTATTTATTTTTGTCTTTATTTTATTACTCATCTGCCCATACAGTGGATCCAGGCAATGTCATTCACAAGATTTCCACTATCACAAGGTCACACAATAAAAGCTTTATAGTTATACAATCATCATCAAGAATCAAGGCTACTGTATTGCAGTTCAACCATTTCAGATTTTTCCTTCTAGCTATTCTAATAAACTAGAAACTAAAAAGGTATATCTATATGATGCATAAGAATAACCTCCAGAATGACCTCTTGACTGCATTTAAAATCTCTCAGCCACTGAAACTTTGTTTTGTTTCATTTCTTTTCACCATTTTTTCAAGAAGGCATTTTCAATCCCACAATGCCAGGGCCAGGCTCATCCCTGGGAGTCATGTTCCACGTTGCCAAGGAGATTTACAACCTTGAGAATCATGTCCGTTGTAGAGGGGGAGGGTAGTGAGTTAATTTGCAGTTGACTTAAGGGATACAGGCTACATCTGAGCAACCAAAAAGTTTCTCTGGGAGTGACTCTTAGGCCTAGTTATAATTAGGCTTAGCTTTACCATTGGAGAGATAAGTTTCATAAGGGCAAGCCAGTAGATTGAGGGCTTGGCTTGTTAAATTGGGAACCCCTATTGCTTAAGAGAATAGCAGGAATTCCTTAGGTGGGGAAGTTTAATATTTCCACATTTTTCCCCAACCCCTCAAGGGGACTTTGCAAATACTTTTTTAATTTCTGCCCCAAAATATTCTGGGATGTATTGGGGTATTACATGAACCTGTACAGAATAACAAGATCACATTCCCTATTCTAGGATCCATGTAATTACATTGTTGAAATAAACTGACCAGATGGGTTGAATTACATAATGTGCTACAGAAAATATAATTTTTTGTACCAAATAAACATCTCTTCCTTTGGAGTTTTAAGGCACAATCAATATCATCATTTACCCTGTATTCTAATTTACCTTAGTCCTAACCAAGTCCGTCCCATTCATATCTCTAATTGTAGCCTGAAACTCTAACTCTGAGTCTCAGGTGTCACACAGATACCCAAATTTCCAGGGAACCACCAGGTTATACACAAAGAGCTCAGTATCTCAGAATTTAGAAATCACAGTTAAAACTCAGGAATAGATGTTACTTCTGCAAGAGCTTACAGTCTAGGAAGCTTTACAATAAACCTTATTGAATATTATGTACTCCTTAATCATCAATTGCCCAATCTCTACCCCCATTCTATCCCCAGATAACCTAACTCTCTAATTCAATTATCAGTGTTTGCTAATTATAGTTAGTTTATATTAGTGAGGCCTTATAATATTTGTCCCTTTGATTTTGGTTTGTTTCACTCAACATACTGTCCCCAAGGCTCATTCATCTGGTTGAATGCCTCACAACCTCATTCCTTCTTGCAGCTGCTCAATATTGCATTGTATGTTTACATCACAGTTCTCCCCTCCATTTATCTATCAGTGTACACTTAGGCCACCTCCATCCATTGCAAATCATGAATACTGCTGCCAAAAACACCAGTGTATAAATCTCCTGCTTTTAGTTCTTCCAAGTATACACCGCATAACAAGGTTGTAGGATTATATGAAAGGTCCCCCACCTCCTGTGGAACTACCATACTGCCTTCCAGAGGGGCTACCCCATTCTACTTCCCTAGGAACAGTGAATAGCTATGTCTCTCCCTCTCCACATTTTATCTATCACTTGTATCTTTCTGTTTATTTCTTAAACAGTTTTATTCACACACTATACAATCCATCCATCCTAAGTGAACTATTAATGGCTCCTGGTATAATCACATAGTTATGCATTCACCACCACAATCTATATGAGAACATCCCCATTTCTTTCACAAAGAAAGAGGAAAAGAAAAAAATAAAAAATAAAGAATAAAAAAATAAAAAGGAGAGACAATCACCACCCAACAAGAATCCCATATGCCTCCCTTATATTCCCCTCTTATTGATATTTAGCTTTGGCATTTGCCTTTGTTACAATTAACAGAAGAATATTACATGTTACTGTTAACTATAGACCCTAACTTTAATTGATTGTATTTTTTTCCATATTCTGTCCCATTTTCAACACCTTGCAATGATGACATTCATTTGTTCTCCCTCATGGAAAAAAAAAAAACTCATGTTTGTACATTTAATCAACATCATGGTCTACTCTAGGTTTCCCTAAGTTACACAGTCCCAGGTTTTCACCTTTATCTATCCTTCTGGTGTCATACATGGCCCTAGACTTCCTCTTTCAACCATGCTCACACTCAGCTTTGTTCATTATACCAACAGTATTGTGCTACCATCAGATAGTATTGTGCTGTCAATTTCTGGATCCTTGCAATCAATCCTGTTGAACTTTCTGTACTCCTTCAGTATCAAATGCCCAATCTTCACCCTCTTCCTATCTCCTGGCAACCTGTGTTATCAGCTTTTAACACTCAAAGTTTGCTCATTAATTTTTCCTTTTGTTTCTGGCTAGCCTCACACAACATAATGTCAAGGATCATCCACGTTATTGTATGCTTCATGACATTTTTCTGTCTTATAGCTGTGTAATATTCCATTGTATGTATATACCACAGTTTATTTATCCCTTTGTCCATTGATTCCATCTCTTGGCAAATGAGAATAATGCCACTGAAAACAATGGTGTACAAATGTACATTTGTGTCCTAGCCTTCAGTTCCTCCAAGTATATACCTAGTGATGAGATTGCTGGGTCATACAGCAATTCTATACTTAGCTTCCTGAGGAACTACCAAACTGCCTTCCAGAGCAGTTGCACCATTTTACATTCCTACCAACAGTGAACAAATGTATCTCATTCTCCACATCCTCTCCAGCACTTGTGGTTTTGTTTTGTTTTGTTTTGCTTTGTTTTGTTTTTTGATAAGGGCCATTCTAGAAAGTGTGAGATGATATCTCATTGTGGTTTTGATTTGCATTTTCCTGATAGCTAGTGAAGTTGAGCATCTTTTCATATGTTTTGGAGCCATTTGTGTTTCCTCTTGGGAAAATTTTCTGTCCTTATCTTTTGCACATTTTTTAATTGGGCTTTTTGTCTTTTTGTTGTTGAGTGGTAGGATATTAAACCTTTATCTGAAATATGTTTTCCAAATATTGTCCCCCATTGCATGGGCTGCATTTTTACTTTCCTGACAAAATCTTTTGATGCACAATGTGTTCAATTTTGAGGAGATCCCATTTGTCTATTTCTTCTTCCATTGCTTGCATTTTGGGTGTAAGGTCTGGGAAACCACCTCGTATCACAAGATCTTTAAGAAATTTCCCTACATTTTCTTCTAATAGTTATATGGGCTTGGCTCTAATGTTTAGGTCTTTGATCCATTTTGAATTAATTCTTATATAGGTGTGAGATAGGAGTTGTCTTTCATTCCTTTGGATATGGGCATTCAGTTCTCTGAGCACCATTTGTTGAACAGGCTGCTCTGTCCCAGTTGAGAAGACTTGACTGCCTTATCAAAGATCAATTGTCTATAGATGAGAGGATCTATTTCTGCATACTCAATTTGATTCCATTGGCCAGTATACCTATCTTTATGCCAGTACCATGTGGTTTTGACCACTGTAGGTTGGTAATATGCTTTAAAGTCAGGCAGTGTGGGAACTCCAACTTCATTTATCTTTCTCAAGATATTTTTAGCCATTCAGTCATCCTGCCCTTCCAAGTAAATTTTATTATGATTTTTCATTCTGCAAAGTAAGTTGTTGGGATTTCAATTGGGGCAGAATTGACATTTTAACTATACTTAGTCTTCCAATCCATGAACATGGTATATCCTCCCATTTATTTAGGTCTTCCTTGATTTCTGTGTATAGTTCTTTCATATCCTTGGTTAAATTTATTTCTAAATATTTGATTCTTTTGGTTGCTACTGTAAATGGAGTTTTTTCTTTATTTCCTCCTCAGATTGCTCCTTACTAGTGTATAGAAACACTACTGAATTTTGTTTATCATGTATCCTGCCACTTTGCTGTACTCATTTATATGCTCTAGTAGCTTTGCTGTAGATTTTTCTGGCTTTCTACATATAGGATCATGTCATCTGCAAACAGTGAAAGTTTTTCTTCTTTCCAATTTGAATCCCTTTTATTTCTTTTTCTTGCCTAGTTGTTCTAGCCAGAACTTCCAGCACAAAGTTGAATGATAATGGTGACAGTGGGCATTCTTGTCTTGTTCCTGATCTTAGAGGGAAAGCTTTCAGTCTTTCCCCATTGAGTATATTAGCTGTGAGTTTTTCATATATTCCCTTTATCATATTGAGGAACTTTCCTTTAATTCCTACCTTTTGAAGTGTTTTTATAACAAAGGGATGCTGGATTTTGTTGAATGCTTTTTCTGAATCAGTTGAGATGATCATGTAGTTTTCTGCTTTGATTTATTGATGTGGTGTATTATATTAATTGATTTTCCTGCATTTAACCACCCCTGCATAACTTGGATAAAATCCACTTGGTCATGGTGTATAATTCTTTTAATATGCTACTGGATTCTACTTGCAAGTATTTTATTGAGGATTATTGTGTCTGTATTCATTAAAGAAATTGGTCTGTAATTTTTCTTTGTTTGTAGTATCTTTGGCTGGCTTTGTTAGTAGGCAATATTGGCTTCATAGAATGAGTTAAGTAGCTATTCCTCCTTGTATTAGTTAGGGTTCTCCTTGGAAACAGAATCAATGAGAGATGTCTCTGATTATCAAATTGTAAAAGTGACTCACGCAACTGCGGGAGCGCACGAGTCCAAATTCTGCAGAGCCGTCAACAAGCTGTCAACTCCAAGGAAGATGTCCGACGAACTCCTCGGGAAACGAACCGACAACTTTGACGAACTCCTCAGGAAACAAACCGGCAACTTTGACGAACTCCTCAGGAAACGAACCGACAACTTTGACGAACTCCTCAGGAAACGACCTGGCAACTTCGACAAGCTCCCCAAGAAATGCTTCACTGAGCAGCTGAAGAAAGAAGTGAAGGTTCTCTAACCGTCCGGCTTATAAGCCTCCAACTGATCACCCGGACCAAATCCAGCCAATTGCATTCTCTCACTGTGGAAGCACGCCCCTTGATGAGTCATCAGTCAGCTGCAGTCAACTGACTGATGATCCGACAAACCAGCCCGTTGGATTATTAACCAGCCTCAAATATCCTCACAGCAATCGTCAGGCCAGTGCCACCTAGCCAAGTTGACACATGAACCAGCCATCACAGTCCACCCCTTGTCAACTTGGCAGTTGTACACATCACCTAAAACCATACCTTCAAAATGAACGTTACAGCTTATGCCTTATGATAAGGGGATAAGACAGAGAAGAAAGCAAAAATATTTTCTTTACAGACAAATACAAACATAATCATAACAAAACGAGGAGGAAATATTCATGTCATCATAGTCCTCATTTCTGTAACTGGTCACGTGGCTGTAGTTCATATTTATCACGACCTTCTTCCACTACCCATTCCATGTTCCCTTTACCCTCAGCAAGCACTTCAGCTGGCCGTGGTTCTTTGCCTGTGGGGTGACCCAAACCTTCATTCCTGAAGTTTCTTGGCCATTGGTAGTCCTGCCTGGATTGGGTTGTTGCCATTTTCCATTGACTTGAATCACGGGGCATGGTAGTACTAAGAGACACCCTAGGGGATCTCCTGTATTCCAAGGAAACTCTTCTTTACTTCCATTGTGTAGTTGCAGTGCTATTTCCCCTTGATAGTCAGGATCAATCACCCCAGCCAGTACAGTAATCCCCTTCCTTGCCTGTTGATTCAGAGGCATAAGAAGCCCAAAGTGGCCAGGTGGCAGCCTTAACTTCCAGTTCAATGGGATTATTGTTGTGTTTCCTGGTGGAAGCACTCCTCCTTTTGGAACCAAGACTTGTAGACCAGCAGAGCTTAAACTTGCAGGGACAGGAAGCAAAAATTTCCCTAGTGGATCACTAGGAGTGATAGTGAGTGGTGCTACTCCTGTTTCCACCCCTTGATTCCAGGACCCATGAATCCTGGCTATGGGAGAAACAGCACCATAGAGTGGACGCTGATTCAGAGCATACACAGCCTCCTGGAGAACACTGCCCCAACCCTGCAAGGTATTGCCACCTAGTTGGCGCCGTAATTGAGTCTTCAATAGGCCATTCCACCGTTCTATCAACCCAGCTGCTTCTGGATGATGGGGAACATGGTAAGACCACAGAATTCCATGAGCATGTGCCCATCCCCTCACTTCATTTGCTGTGAAGTGGGTTCCTTGGTCCGAAGCAATGCTGTGTGGAATACCATGACGGTGGATGAGGCATTCTGTAAGTCCACGTATCGTAGTTTTGGCAGAAGCATGTCGTGCAGGGAAGGCAAACCCATATCCGGAGTATGTGTCTATTCCAGTAAGAACAAATCGCTGCCCTTCCCTGCATCCTTCAAGTCCTTAAGAGTGGCATTAATCTCTGCAATCCCTCCAGGAATCTGGTATTGCTTCTGGTTCACTACTTTGCTAGGCAGGGGCAGCTCTAGTGGCTTCCATTTGGCCTTTCCCACCATAATAGCCCTCACTCCAGGAGTCAGGGAACCAATGTGAGGATTCTGCCAGTTGCTGAGTATGTCTATTCCAATTATGCATTCTGGCACTGGGGAAATAACCACAGAATGGGTCCGGGGACCCACTGGACCCACTGTGAGATGGACCTGGGCTAAAACTCTATCAATCATCTGACCTCCATAAGCCCCAACTCTGACCGGTGGACCAGAGTGACGTTTTGGGTCTCCGGGAATTAATGTCACTTCTTACCCAGTGTCTAATAATCCACGAAATATCTGATCATTTCCTTTTTCCCAATGCACAGTCACCCTGGTAAAAGGCCGTAGGTCCCCCTGGGGAAGGCTGGGAGGAAGCTTAACAGTATAAATTTTTGGCAGTGTGACAGGGTCCTTCTCCAAGGGTACCCGGCCTTCCCTTCATTCAAGGGGCTCTGGATCTGTAAACTGTCTCAAGTCTGGGAATTGATTAAGGGGCCGTGACTGTTTTTGTAATTCAAGGGAGATTTTTGTTCACATGGCCTAGAATTCTTCTGCTTATATAGTTCAAACAAGAATTTAGTCGATTGCCCATCTATTTTACTACTTGGTACTCCATGATCCACTAGCCAACGCCATAAGTCTCTGCGAGTCATATTATTTTGATTGCTGCTTTGAGCCTGTTTTCCATTATGGTAGCCATGCCCACCTTGTCTGTGGCAATTAACTGCAGCCACTTGGCTTCTGCTGACTCGGGACCCGATTATCCCCATTGTGTTTAAGGATTACAGTTCAGTGACAGCAGTTCCTACAGTAATATCTGATCTACAGAGAAGGGCGACTACAGAGCTCTTCAGGGATGATGGAGCTAGTTTCATAAATTTATTCCTTACAGTCCTGGTAAAAGGTGTGTCCTCTGGACATTCCAGGGCTGTGTGAGCAGGTCTTCCATGATAAATCCACTCTAACATTCCAGTCTCTCTAAGCCTTTGAATCCCTTCCTCCACATTATACCAGGGCACTTCTGGCATTTCAACCTCTGGTAATGCTGGCCACCTTTTGATCCATGTTTCAGCCAGCCACCCAAACAAACTGTTAACACCCTTTCTAACCCCTCGAGCTACAACACTGAATGCAGAATCTCTGCTTAGTGGGCCCATATCAGTAAATTCAGCCTGATCCAACCTTATATTCCTTCCACCATTATCCCACACTCTCAATATCCATTCCCACACATATTCCCCTGGTTTCTGTCTGTATAAATTGGAAAACTCATACAGTTCTTTTGGAGTATAGCGTACTTCCTCATGGGTCACACTTTGTACCTCACCCTTTGGGGTTTGTTGGGATTTGAGCCTAGTTATAGGTCTTGAAGCAAAAACTGGTGGTGGGGGTGGGTCATGAAAAGAGTTAGAATTATCTCTCAAGCCATTCACCTCAGGACACTCTGCTGCATTTTCATCTCTTAAAACAGGATTAATCTCTCCAGACAAAAGAGTGAGGGCTGCTTCCTCAGGGGAGGTGATTACAAGATTAGCAGGCATTGAAGGGTTAATCTCCTTAGGTGCGGGTTGGGTGGCAGGCTCCTTAGGGCAGACTGGAGGCAGAGAAGCTGTTTCCCCAGGACAGCCCTCTACAGGTAAATCTAACAATGACCCAGCAGAATCCAGGGTTCCAATGTCCTCACTGTCATTATTATCAATCCATATGTCCCCATCCCAAGTTTCCAGGTCCCATTCTTTTCCAATCAATGCCTTTACTTTAACAGCAGACACCCTGAGAGGTTGAGATTTTAGTTTACGCTGTAAATGTGCTACTCGCACAATAAGAGACTGCGTCTGATTTTCAGAAACCTCCAGTCTGAGGGCACAGGAAATAAGATTTTCTTTCAGGGCACAGATGGAACCCTTTCCATCTGTCATACGGCATTCAAGTTTTGAATTTGAAGCCTTTAGCTCATCCCTTTCTCTTACAACTGTATCCAAAGTATCTAAGAGCAGCCAGCCAACATCATTATACTTCTTAATACTGCAAAACTCCGTGAACGTGGCGAAAACACTGTCTCCCAGAGCCTCGCTTCGTACTAGAGCACAATTAGGAGAATCAAATGGTGCTATTTTGCGTATTTCCTTTGCCAATTCCTGCCATGGACTGTTAGTACCCTCTTGATTATTGGAAATAGAGTCATTAGTGCCTCTGAATCTAATCAGAGTAGAAAACAAATTGTAAAAGCCCATTTTAAGATTCCGTTTCTCAAGAACCACTCCTGGTACCAAGTTGTATTAGTTAGGGCTCTCCTTGGAAACAGAATCAATGAGAGATGTCTCTGATTACCAAATTGTAAAAGTGACTCACGCAACTGCGGGAGGGCAGGAGTCCAAATTCTGCAGAGCCGTCAACAAGCTGTCAACTCCAAGGAAGATGTCCGACGAACTCCTCAGGAAACAAACCGGCAACTTTGACGAACTCCTCAGGAAACGAACCGACAACTTTGACGAACTCCTCAGGAAACGACCTGGCAACTTCGACAAGCTCCCCAGGAAATGCTTCACTGAGCAGCTGAAGAAAGAAGTGAAGGTTCTCTAACCGTCCGGCTTATAAGCCTCCAACTGATCACCCGGACCAAATCCAGCCAATTGCATTCTCTCACTGTGGAAGTACGCCCCTTGATGAGTCATCAGTCAGCTGCAGTCAATTGACTGATGATCCGACAAACCAGCCTGCTGGATTATTAACCAGCCTCAAATATCCTCACAGCAATCGTCAGGCCAGTGCCACCTAGCCAAGTTGACACATGAACCCAACCATCACACTCCTCTTTGATTTTTTTGAAGGGTTTGTGCAAGATTGGTATTTATTCTTTCTTGAATGCTTGGTAGAATTCACATGTGAAGCCATCTGATCCTGGACTTTTCTTTTGGGGGAGTTTTGTGGTGACTGATTCAATCCCCTTACTTGTTATTGGTTTGTGGAGGTCATCTATCTCTTCTTGAGTAAATGTTGGTTGGTCTTGCTTTACTAGGAAGTTGTCTGCTTCATCTAAGTTATCTAGTTTGTTAGCATATAGTTGCTCATAGTATCCTCTTATTATCTCCTTTATTTCTGCAGGGTCAGTGGTTATGTCCCCTTTCCCATTTCTGACTGTGTTCATTTGAATCTGCTCACTGTTTTGTCGTTTTTAGCCATGGATTTTATTGATTTTCTCAAAGAACCAACTTCTTGTTTTGTTGATTCTCTCTATTATTTTCCTGTTCTCAATTTCATTTATTTCTGCTCTAATCTTTGTTATTTCTTTCCTTCTGTTGCTTTGGGGTTAGTTTGCTGTTCTTTCTCTAGTTGCTCCAGGTGAAGAGTTAATTCCTCAGTATTTTCTCTTTCTTCTCTTTTAATATAGGCATTTAGGGCAATAAATTTCCCTCTCAGCACTGCAGTTGCTGAATCCCATATGTTTTAATATGTTGTATTTTCATTTTCATTTGCCTCAATATATTTACTAATTTCTCTTGTTATTTCTCCCGTGACCCACTGGTTGCTTAATTGTTTGTTGTTTAACCTTCATATATGTGAATTTTCCTGCCTGCTGTCTGTTATTGATTACTAACTTCACTCTATTATGATTCAAGAAAGTGTTTTGTATAATTTTAGTCTTTTTAAATTTATTGAGACTTGCTTTATGACCATGCATGTGGTCTACCTTAGAGAATGATCCATGAGCACTTGAGAAAAATGTGTATCCTGCTGTTGTGGGGTGCAAAGTTCTGTAAATGTCTGTTAAGTCTAGTTCATTTATCATGCTATTCAAAATTTCTATTTCCTTATTGAACCTCTGTTGAGATGTTCTATCCATTGATAAAGGTTTTTTAGTGAAGTCTTAAACTATTATTGTAGAGGTGTTTTCTTCTCCCTTCAGTGCTCATGTATTTTGGGACACTCTCACTTGGTGCTTAAATATTTGTTTCTTATGTCTTCTTGATGAATGGTCCCTTTTATTAATATATAGTGTCCTTCTTTGTCTCTTCTAATTGTTTATATTTGAAGTCTAATTTGTCTGATATTAGTATAGCTATCCCCACTCTTTTCTGGTTGTTGTTTGTGTGAAATATCTTTTTCCAACCTTTCACTTTCAATCTGTTTTTGTCTTTGTGTCTAAAGTGAGTCTCCTGTAGACAGCGTATAGATGGGTCCTGTTTTTCTTCCTTCATATGTTTAAAGGTAGAAAAACTGTGTAGTATAGATAGAAGATATTGCTGGTATGTTAAAAAATGGTGGTAGAGATGGGATCAACACTAAAGAAACATTCACGATTAATAATTCATTGAGAAAAACATCTTTCATGCCATAGGAATCATAATGTGTCTTCATTTAGTGACACAGTTCTGACTCAAATTTTCCTGTTGAAATACTAACAACCACAGACTAGCTTCAACAAGAATTCAGAAAGACTTTTTGATCCTATCTCATGCATTATCTCCCATCTGAATACAGGTATCCTTTTAAAGACAGCATGTGCTTAGTACCTGGTAGAAGACAAATGAGTGACAGAACAACTGAGAATATATTTAAAGGGTTACTATTAATTTATATTACTGGATGTCATTCTTTTGTTTTGATTATGGTGTTGGATGAAAATTCATCATTTTTATTGAATATTTAAATTCTGGTGTTACACTCAATACCATAAACCATTGAGATCTTTAAGTGCTGGAAATTGATAAATGAAAATTAGGAATAAGTTTTATCTTCTAAAATATGATGCCATATTCTCATATTTATAGAGTTTCTATTCTCTCTAATGAAAAGAGTATGTTCCACTGTTTAACATTCTAGAATCAGAAATATTGCAGCCACCATGCAGATGGAGAAAACCCTAGACTTTACAATGAGATTTAAAAAGAAAAAAATAATTACCAAAGAGCCTGAGGGGTGAATGCACACAGAAGGGGCAAAGCATCCTGGTTCTGAATTGACATATTATTAAGAATATAACTGAGCAAAAGCAGTAAAACAATATCCTTGTTTCAATAGTTATTTCAATTCATGTTTTTACTTGACTCTGACATTGTTATATATATTTAGTCAATTTCCAAATATGTGCCAGGTGTTAGGGAACATAGTAACTAGAGTCCTATTTAGGGTGAGGCAACCTCCACAAAGCAAGCCAAGAAACCTTTGGAAGAGCAGGACACTTGGTGAAGTTTATGACTACTACAGGCACAGTGATTTTTTTCAAGAGAAAAGGAAAAAAATGCAGATTCTTTCTAGCTACTTGATCTGGCCTATGCAGTTAACCTTCTGGGGATATTCTGCCTTCTTTACTATCCAGGTAACTGAAGAACTCTTCTATTGCCTTTCGTATTTTGGTTGCTGGTTCTGTCTTGACCTGGAGGACCCCTCTCCTTTTTGTTATCTTGATTTACAAAGCCATGAATGGGGTCTTAATGTGGATCCTACAGGGTACATGGATGACTTCAGAGTTGCAGTTCCTAAACTTCCAGAAAATGTCTAAAAATGTCATAGGGTTGGACATTTCTATGGGAAAGGATATGTAGCTTTTAAGAGATTCCTAAAGGGAGATGTGACCTCCAAGGCTTAAGTGCCATTGATTAATTGAGTGTCCATATATATCCAGTAGCTTGTATTTGACTTTGGAGATACAAAGGCATAGAATAATGATGATTATAATATTCACAAGAACTTACTTCTCAGTTGGGAGAGAAAAAAACATAAATTTCAATTATTTAATAAATATTGATTAAGCTTTTACTATGTGGCAGGCAGAGATCTAATCACTTGATACATCAGTAAAGAAAACAAAGATCTCCGCCTTCAAAGATCTGACATTCTGCATTTAATAAATGTAAAACATGAGAAGAGTTGTAAAGCAATACATACTCTTATATAAAGAGAATAGCAAAATACTTACAGGATGCATAATAAAGTATTTCTATTTAAAGTTCTACACACTGCCTCCTACTTTTGGATACTGTGAAGGGATCAAGTTTGAAACTTGACTCATTCTAAATTCTGAACAAGCCTTAATAAACTTGATTTTTTTATTCATTTGAGTATGGATCTTCTCATTTAGGTTGATTTTGTAGAAGCGTCCAGTATATTTCAACACAAAACCTAGAGTTGAAAATGACAATTATTTATTTTTTTTACCCCTTTCCTAGAATAATGCATTATTTCATAGTGGTAAAGACAGTGTAGATTATGGTCTATCCCTTCCTGCATGGGTTTTATGCCCCGCTGGCACTGTGCCTAGTACAAGTGGTAAACAAAGCAATATCACTTTTTCTTTGCAATTAATAAGGTAGCTATTTATTTTAGGAGAACAGCAAATAAAATGTACACATTAATCTAAGTTGTGAATAATCCAAGAAAAAAAAAGCATTAGCTGGAAAAGTCTAAGAAATGTGGCATTGTGATGTATATTTAACCATGCAGAAGAAAGAAATTTTATTCAAACATATTAATTGTTCAATGTAGTTTCTGTATTAAAAGGAATCCACTCCAGAAAAGGGAAAGTTGATATATAAACATATTATAATAATGTTTATTTATAAATATTATATTAGTAGATATTCTTGCCAGTAGACTTACTATCTCTTGGTCTGGACTAGTTTGTCTGTTTAATTTAAGCTTGAGTCCAGAATTGCTAATTTGTTCTTTTTATAGGCTGTTTAGTAATCACAGAGAAAATCTCTTTTTCCTAGTCACAGGTTGTGCCCTTGATCAGCTGCTGTGCAAATGCATGTACTTAAGGGAATGTAGAAGGCATCTCTCCTTGTCCGGGAGAGAAACAACACTGTTATCCTAATAAATGTGCCAGAGATGCCATCTTCATATACAAAGGACTGTACACATTGTCTTTTCACAAAGCTCATAGCTTTGTGATTGTCACAATCCTTACCATTTTTATTCTTCCTGCCCACCATTCTCTTACACAGAGTATGCATTAGTTTATCCCTGAATTCTAAATTTTTGATATCACAGAAGGTGTTAATCTTTTTTCTAAGGGTCAGAATGTATTCTGGTAAATCATAAAACCAATGTTCTGGGAAGAATTACTGTAATTGCCTTTCTAACAGAGTCCTTTTTGTTTTTTCATCTAAGGAAGGAAGGAAAATTTTTCCCCTTACTAATTGTCTTTCCTTCTACTTCAAGTGCCAATTTCATTTAGTAGGACTATTTTAAAACTATTCTTTAGAAAATGATTTCTTCATTCTTTATAATTTCTAATTCTGGTGGGGTTCATTATACAGATTCTCCACTGCCACTTTCTATCCATGAGACACACAATTAACATTTTTTATTTTCATTTTCACATTTTAATATGTCTATATTTCTACTAAAAAAAACTATATCTACTTTTGCTTTAACCCCCACCCTTTTATCTGTTGTCACCTTTAGGTCTACCATGAAATCACTTTAAACCCAATAAATAAAAACTTCTTTAAAAACCTCAGAGTTGGAAGAATGCTATTGCTGAGGAAGTGGCTGTCAGTACCCACCTAAAGCAACCTAGCAGCCCGAATAGACCAGAGGTAAGAGCCCCCAACTCAGAACTTCAAATGATCTCACCGTCAGAATCAATTACCTCTTTGTCTCCTCTCCAATTGCTCAAGTTCATTCTACTCTATCCTTGCATCTCTATTCTGGAAGATTCGCCCCCCATCCTTCCACCTCTCTACAGTCTGCCTCAACTTGTTATGCCTCTTGAGTGATGTTAATTGTACCTGACTTTTCATCCTGTTTTCTTGGTATTCCTGGTTCTTGATTCCTTTACCTCCATGTTTCAGGTACCACTTCAGTAGATCAGACCCTGTATTTAGATTATCCAGTGAGTTTTCTCCCCATCTCCTTCCTTGGGAGGGAATCTTTTTTTTTTTTTCAAGAAATGGTGACATATTTTCCATTTGATGGTAATGCTTTAGTTGAAGTCTCTTAAAGATTGGTGAAACTCACCCATCGCTGAGATATAACTCCCAATCCCCCCCCAACACACAAAGCTTGCTCCTCCTTGTCCTGACCACAATTAGTTGCTGCAGTACTAAACTCTATTCAGCAGGCTCTGCTCTGCCCTACCAGCCTTCTTTAGATCATACACAAACCTCAAGAAAATCATATACCTACATTATATTTCTTTGCTTGTTTATGTTTTTTAATAATAACCAAAGTACCACTACCATTTAGTCATGACCCATGAAAATTACAAATTCAGTTTTTTTTTGGAAGGATAAAATAAAGACCTTTTAAACAACGAACCTGAAGAGCTGAAGTCAATCAGTGACAACACTGTAGAGATTTGCTTAAACAAATTAACTTTAACGTATTTCATTAAATTTTAATGTTATTGTTTTTGCCCCCCCATCAATTACATTTTCTTTAAATTCAGCTGTATGTATCAGACGGTACATCGCCACACAGTAACATCTTATATAACAAAATAAATGTTTCCATGGTTTTATGATATAGTTTCTTCCATATCAGATTTTGGACTCTCTTCACTTTCAAGTTTTATGAAAATTCCAGGTAAATGGCTTAGATTTTTAAGGATGGCTAAAGTAGAGGAAATATTTCTAGTGAGAAAAAGAATCCTCTGAAGAACTTTGAACATCAGTAAATCCCAAAGAAGAATTGAATTGATGTCTTTGAGGCAAAACAGCTCATACAGCCACAGGCAAAATTCTACCCACCTATCTGAACACATCTAGCTGATGAGAGACTGTGTTGCTTGAGATTCTTCTGTATTCCCAAATGTACTTAAATTTCTATATCCTTTGTGTTTTCAGTGGAAATGCTCCAGGAAGAATTGCAGTGATTTAAAACTAGATATTTGCCACACAGTTCTTTCCATATTTTAGTGGCAAATGACTACAGAATAGTTAAAGAATTCAAATTCTAAACTACCCTAAACAAACAAAAACATGAGTTTTGTCTGTTCAGTGCCAATTTACAGCTCCTGAAACCCTGAATTTCATATGTGTATGTCACAAAATTCATAAAAATAAAATGAATGCTAAATGTTTCAGTGTCTAAATGACTGCCTGATGCTGGAAGATTAATGAAATTTATCTTTCAGCCTTATTGTTTTTTTATTGATTATTATTTCTTTAATTGAAAGGATCATTGAAATAATATATATGTTATAAGAAGATTGCTATCCCAACCCCTTTTTTTGGATTATTATTATCTTTTTAACATTTTCTTCCATTTGTTATAAAAATAATCCATGCTGATTTTGTAAATTTTGGAAAAACACATAAAGAAAAAGAAATGATCTTATCATATTCTGATCTTTTTGAGATGATCATTGCATTTCAACAAACATCTTTCCAAATATTTCCATAAATGTTTATATAGATGAAATCATATTTATAAGTATATGTTTTATTTCCTTTTAATTTAAGATTATGCCATAAGCAACTTTTTATGTCAGTAAAGAATTTTTAAAACATATTGGATAATATTATATCAGATGGGTACCCCATAAATTTTTTTTGAGACATAAGCCTTTATTATGGGGCTTGTCCCATAAATTTTTAAACGTTCCTCTAATATTGAGAATTATGGCTGTTTTAATTTTCATTATTATGAATAACTATATGATAAACATCTCCATGCTTAAATTTCTGTACAATATTTTCAGTAGTTCTTCACAGGAAATTCCCATAAATTGAACTATTGAATTAATAAAACAAAATTTAATAAGAAAACTTAATCCTAAGATTCCTAACCACTTTGGGTTTGCAGACCTCTTTGAGTCTCTGATACAAATTGTGTCTTTCCTTCAGAAAAATGCTAATAATGATATATTTCCTTCACATAAACATAATATAAAAGGGTTTTCTTTTTAAAGTATGTCTCACTCACTCATAAAAACACATCCAGGGCAAGATGGCAGACTGGTGAGCTGTATGTTTTAGTTACTCCTCCAGGAAAGTAGGTAGAAAGCCAGGAACTGCGTGGACTGGACACCACAGAGAAATCTGACTTTGGGCATACTTCATACAACACTCATGAAAACGTGGAACTGCTGAGATCAGCGAAATCTGTAAGTTTTTGCGGCCAGGGGACCCGCGCCCCTCCCTGCCAGGCTCAGTCCCGGGGGAGGAGGGGCTGTCAGCTCCGGGAAGGAGAAGGGAGAACTGCAGTGGCTGCCCTTATCGGAAACTCATTCTACTGATTCAAACTCCAACCATAGATAGACTGAGACCAGACACCAGAGAATCTGAGAGCAGCCAGCCCAGCAGAGAGGAGACTGGCATAGAAAAAAAACAACACGAAAAACTCCAAAATAAAAGCGGAGGATTTTTGGAGGTCTGGTGAACATAGAAAGGGGAAGAGCCCTGAGGCGCATATGCAAATCCCGAAGAAAAGCTGATCTCTCTGCCCTGTGGACCTTTCCTTAATGGCCCTGGTTGCTTTGTCTCTTAGCATTTCAATAACCCATTAGATCTCTGAGAAGGGCCCGTTTTTTTTGTTTTGTTTTGTTTTTTTTTGTTTTTTTTTTTTAATCCTTTTTTCTTTTTCTAAAACAATTACTCTAAGAAGCCCAATACAGAAAGCTTCAAAGACTTGCTATTTGGGCAGGTCAAGTCAAGAGCAGAACTAGGAGAGCTCTGAGACAAAACGCAATAATCCAGTGGCTGAGAAAATTCACTAAACACCACAACTTCCCAAGAAAAGGGGGGTGTCTGCTCACAGCCATCATCCTGCTGGACAGGAAACACTCCTGCCCATCGCCAGCCCCATAGCCCAGAACTGCCCCAGACAACCCAGTGTGACGGAAGTGCTTCAAATAACAGGCACACACCACAAAACTGGGCGTGGACATTAGCCTTCCCTGCAACCTCAGCTGATTGTCCCAGAGTTGGGAAGGTAGAGCAGTGTGAATTAACAAAGCCCCATTCAGCCATCATCTCAGCAGACTGGGAGCCTCCCTACACAGCCCAGCAGCCCAGAACTGCCCTGGGGGGACGGCATTCACCTGTGACATAGCACAGCCATCCCTCAACAGAGGACCCGGGGTGCACGGCCTGGAAGAGGGGCCCACTTGCAAGTCTCAGGAGCCATACACCAATACCAACGACTTGTGGGTCAGTGGCAGAGACAAACTGTGGCAGGACTGAACTGAAGGATTAGACTATTGCAACAGCTTTAAAACTCCAGGATCACCAGGGAGATTTGATTGTTAGAGCCACCCCCCCTCCCTGACTGCCCAGAAACACGCCCCATACACAGGGCAGGCAACACCAACTACACACGCAAGCTTGGTACACCAATTGGACCCCACAAGACTCACTCCCCCACTCACCAAAAAGGCTAAGCAGGGGAGAACTGGCTTGTGGAGAACAGGTGGTTTGTGGACGCCACCTGCTGGTTAGTTAGAGAAAGTGTACTCCACGAAGCTGTAGATCTGATAAATTAGAGATAAGGACTTCAATTGGTCTACAAATCCTAAAAGAACCCTATCAAGTTCAGCAAATGCCACGAGGCCAAAAACAACAGAAAATTATAAAGCATATGAAAAAAACCAGACGATATGGATAACCCAAGCCCAAGCACCCAAATCAAAATACCAGAAGAGACACAGCACCTAGAGCAGCTACTCAAAGAACTAAAGATGAACAATGAGACCATAGTACGGGAGATAAAGGAAATCAAGAAGACCCTAGAAGAGCATAAAGAAGACATTGCAAGACTAAATAAAAAAATGGATGATCTTATGGAAATTGAAGAAACTGTTGACCAAATTAAAAAGATTCTGGACACTCATAGTACAAGACTAGAGGAAGTTGAACAACGAATCAGTGACCTCGAAGATGACAGAATGGAAAATGAAAGCATAAAAGAAAGAATGGGGAAAAAATTGAAAAAATCGAAATGGACCTCAGGGATATGATAGATAATATGAAACGTCCAAATATAAGACTCATTGGTGTCCCAGAAGGGGAAGAAAAGGGTAAAGGTCTAGGAAGAGTATTCAAAGAAATTGTTGGGGAAAACTTCCCAAATCTTCTAAACAACATAAATACACAAATCATAAATGCTCAGCGAACTCCAAATAGAATAAATCCAAATAAACCCACTCCGAGACATATACTGATCACACAATCAAACACAGAAGAGAAGGAGCAAGTTCTGAAAGCAGCAAGAGAAAAGCAATTCACCACATACAAAGGAAAGAGCATAAGACTAAGTAGTGACTACTCAGCAGCCACCATGGAGGCAAGAAGGCAGTGGCATAATATATTTAAAATTCTGAGTGAGAAAAATTTCCAGCCAAGAATACTTTATCCAGCAAAGCTCTCCTTCAAATTCGAGGGAGAGCTTAAATTTTTCACAGACAAACAAATGCTGAGAGAATTTGCTAACAAGAGACCTGCCCTACTGGAGATACTAAAGGGAGCCCTACAGACAGAGAAACAAAGAAAGGACAGAGAGACTTGGAGAAAGGTTCAGTACTAAAGAGATTCGGTATGGGTACAATAAAGGATATTAATAGACAGAGGGGAAAAATATGACAAACATAAACCAAAGGATAAGATGGCTGATTCAAGAAATGCCTTCACGGTTATAACGTTGAATGTAAATGGATTAAACTCCCCAATTAAAAGATATAGATTCGCAGAATGGATCAAAAAAAATGAACCATCAATATGTTGCATACAAGAGACTCATCTTAGACACAGGGACACAAAGAAACTGAAAGTGAAAGGATGGAAAAAAATATTTCATGCAAGCTACAGCCAAAAGAAAGCAGGTGTAGCAATATTAATCTCAGATAAAATAGACTTTAAATGCAGGGATGTTTTGAGAGACAAAGAAGGCCACTATGTACTAATAAAAGGGGCAATTCAGCAAGAAGAAATAACAATCGTAAATGTCTATGCACCCAACCAAGGTGCCACAAAATACATGAGAGAAACACTGGCAAAACTAAAGGAAGCAATTGATGTTTCCACAATAATTGTGGGAGACTTCAACACATCACTCTCACCTATAGATAGATCAACCAGACAGAAGACCAATAAGGAAATTGAAAACCTAAACAATCTGATAAATGAATTAGATTTAACAGACATATACAGGACATTACATCCCAAATCACCAGGATACACATACTTTTCTAGTGCTCATGGAACTTTCTCCAGAATAGATCATATGCTGGGACATAAAACAAGCCTCAATAAATTTAAAAAGATTGAAATTATTCAAAGCACATTCTCTGACCACAATGGAATACAATTAGAAGTCAATAACCATCAGAGACTTAGAAAATTCACAAATACCTGGAGGTTAAACAACACACTCCTAAACAATCAGTGGGTTAAAGAAGAAATAGCAAGAGAAATTGCTAAATATATAGAGACGAATGAAAATGAGAACACAACATACCAAAACCTATGGGATGCAGCAAAAGCAGTGCTAAGGGGGAAATTTATAGCACTAAACGCATATATTAAAAAGGAAGAAAGAGCCAAAATCAAAGAACTAATGGATCAACTGAAGAAGCTAGAAAATGAACAGCAAACCAATCCTAAACCAAGTACAAGAAAAGAAATAACAAGGATTAAAGCAGAAATAAATGACATAGAGAACAAAAAAACAATAGAGAGGATAAATATCACCAAAAGTTGGTTCTTTGAGAAGATCAACAAGACTGACAAGCCCCTAGCTAGACTGACAAAATCAAAAAGAGAGAAGACACATATAAACAAAATAATGAATGGAAAAGGTGACATAACTGCAGATCCTGAAGAAATTAAAAAAATTATAAGAGGATACTATGAACAACTGTATGGCAACAAACTGGATAATGTAGAGGAAATGGACAATTTCCTGGAAACATATGAACAACCTAGACTGACCAGAGAAGAAATAGAAGACCTCAACCAACCCATCACAAGCAAAGAGATCCAATCAGTCATCAAAAATCTTCCCACAAATAAATGCCCAGGGCCAGATGGCTTCACAGGGGAATTCTACCAAACTTTCCAGAAAGAACTGACACTAATCTTACTCAAACTCTTTCAAAACATTGAAGAAAAGGGAACACTACCTAACTCATTTTATGAAGCTAACATCAATCTAATACCAAAACCAGGCAAAGATGTTACAAAAAAGGAAAACTACCAGCCAATCTCCCTAATGAATATAGATGCAAAAATCCTCAACAAAATACTTGCAAATCGAATCCAAAGACACATTAAAAAAATCATACACCATGACCAAGTGGGGTTTATTCCAGGCATGCAAGGATGGTTCAACATAAGAAAATCAATCAATGTATTACAACACATTAACAAGTCAAAAGGGAAAAATCAATTGATCATCTCAATAGATGCTGAAAAAGCATTTGACAAAATCCAACATCCCTTTTTGATAAAAACACTTCAAAAGGTAGGAATTGAAGGAAACTTCCTCAACATGATAAAGAGCATATATGAAAAACCCACAGCCAGCATAGTACTCAATGGAGAGAGACTGAAAGCCTTCCCTCTAAGATCAGGAACAAGACAAGGATGCCCGCTATCACCACTGTTATTCAACATTGTGCTGGAAGTGCTAGCCAGGGCAATCCGGCAAGACAAAGAAATAAAAGGCATCCAAATTGGAAACGAAGAAGTAAAACTGTCATTGTTTGCAGATGATATGATCTTATATCTAGAAAACCCTGAGAAATCGACGATACAGCTACTAGAGCTAATAAACAAATTTAGCAAAGTAGAGGGATACAAGGTTAATGCACATAAGTCAGTAATGTTTCTATATGCTAGAAATGAACAAACTGAAGAGACACTCAAGAAAAAGATACCATTTTCAATAGCAACTAAAAAAATCAAGTACCTAGGAATAAACTTAACCAAAGATGTAAAAGACCTATACAAAGAAAACTACATAACTCTACTAAAAGAAATAGAAGGGGACCTTAAAGGATGGAAAAATATTCCATGTTCATGGATAGGAAGACTAAATGTCATTAAGATGTCAATTCTACCCAAACTCATCTACAGATTCAATGCAATCCCAATCAAAATTCCAACAACCTACTTTGCAGATTTGGAAAAGCTAGTTATCAAATTTATTTGGAAAGGGAAGATGCCTCGAATTGCTAAAGACACTCTAAAAAAGAAAAACGAAGTGGGAGGACTTACACTCCCTGACTTTGAAGCTTATTATAAAGCCACAGTTACCAAAACAGCATGGTACTGGCACAAAGATAGACATATAGATCAATGGAATCGAATTGAGAATTCGGAGATAGACCCTCAGATCTATGGCCGACTGATCTTTGATAAGGCCCCCAAAGTCACTGAACTGAGTTATAATGGCCTTTTCAACAAATGTGGCTGGGAGAGTTGGATATCCATATCCAAAAGAATGAAAGAGGACCCCTACCTCACCCCCTACACAAAAATTAACTCAAAATGGACCAAAGATCTCAATATAAAATAAAGTTCCATAAAACTCCTAGAAGATAATGTAGGAAAACATCTTCAAGACCTTGTATTAGGCGGTCACTTCCTAGACTTTACACCCAAAGCACAAGCAACAAAAGAAAAAATAGATAAATGGGAACTCCTCAAGCTTAGAAGTTTCTGCACCTCAAAGGAATTTCTCAAAAAGGTAAAGAGGCAGCCAACTCAATGGGAAAAAATTTTTGGAAACCATGTATCTGACAAAAGACTGATATCTTGCATATATAAAGAAATCCTACAACTCAATGACAATAGTACAGTCGGCCCAATTATAAAATGGGCAAAAGATATGAAAAGACAGTTCTCTGAAGAGGAAATACAAATGGCCAAGAAACACATGAAAAAATGTTCAGCTTCACTAGCTATTAGAGAGATGCAAATTAAGACCACAATGAGATACCATCTAACACCGGTTAGAATGGCTGCCATTAAACAAACAGGAAACTACAAATGCTGGAGGGGATGTAGAGAAATTGGAACTCTTATTCACTGTTGGTGGGACTGTATAATGGTTCAGCCACTCTGGAAGTCAGTCTGGCAGTTCCTTAGAAAACTAGATAAAGAGTTACCATTCGATCCAGCGATTGCACTTCTCGGTATATACCCGGAAGATCGGAAAGCAGTGACACGAACAGATATCTGCACGCCAATGTTCATAGCAGCATTATTCACAATTGCCAAAAGATGGAAACAACCCAAATGTCCTTCAACAGATGAGTGGATAAATAAAATGTGGTATATACACACGATGGAATACTACGCGGCAGTAAGAAGGAACGATCTCGTCAAACATATGACAACATGGATGAACCTTGAAGACATAATGCTAAGCGAAATAAGCCAGGCACAAAAAGAGAAATATTATATGCTACCACTAATGTGAACTTTGAAAAATATAAAACAAATGGCTTATAATGTAGAATGTAGGGGAACTAGCAATAGAGAGCAATTAAGGAAGGGGGAACAATAATCCAAGAAGAACAGATAAGCTATTTAACGTTCTGGGGATGCCCAGGAATGACTATGGTCTGTTAATTTCTGATGGATATAGTAGGAGCAAGTTCACAGAAATGTTGCTATATTAGGTAACTTTCTTGGGGTAAAGTAGGAACATGTTGGAAGTTAAGCAGTTATCTTAGGTTAGTTGTCTTTTTCTTACTCCCTTGTTATGGTCTCTTTAAAATGTTCTTTTATTGTATGTTTGTTTTCTTTTTAACTTTTTTTCATACAGTTGATTTAAAAAAGAAGGGAAAGTTAAAAAAAAAAAAAAAACAAGAAAAAAAAAAAGATGCAGTGCCCCCTTGAGGAGCCTGTGGAGAATGCAGGGGTATTGGCCTACCCCACCTCCATGGTTGCTAACATGACCACAGACATAGGGGACTGGTGGTTTGATGGGTTGAGCCCTCTACCACAGGTTTTACCCTTGGGAAGATGGTTGCTGCAAAGGAGAGGCTAGGCCTCCCTATGGTTGTGCCTAAGAGCCTCCTCCCGAATGCCTCTTTGTTGCTCAGATGTGGCCCTGTCTCTCTAGCTAAGCCAACTTGAAAGGTGAAATCACTGCCCTCCCCCCTACGTGGGATCAGACACCCAGGGGAGTGAATCTCCCTGGCAACGTGGAATATGACTCCCGGGGAGGAATGTAGACCTGGCATCGTGGGACGGAGAACATCTTCTTGACCAAAAGGGGGATGTGAAAGGAAATGAAATAAGCTTCAGTGGCAGAGAGAATCCAAAAGGAGCCGAGAGGTCACTCTGGTGGGCACTCTTACGCACACTTTAGACAACCCTTTTTAGGTTCTAAAGAATTGGGGTAGCTGGTGGTGGATACCTGAAACTATCAAACTACAACCCAGAACCCATGAATCTCGAAGACAGTTGTATAAAAATGTAGCTTATGAGGGGTGACAAGGGGATTGGGAAAGCCATAAGGACCACACTCCACTTTGTCTAGTTTATGGATGGATGAGTAGAAAAATAGGGGAAGGAAACAAACAGACAAAGGTACCCAGTGTTCTTTTTTACATCAATTGCTCTTTTTCACTCTAATTATTATTCTTGTTATTCTTGTGTGTGTGCCAATGAAGGTGTCAGGGATTGATTTGGGTGATGAATGTACAACTATGTAATGGTACTGTGAACAATCGAAAGTACGATTTGTTTTGTATGACTGCGTGGTGTATGAATATATCTCAATAAAATGAAGATTAAAAAAAAAAAAAAGAACACATCCAAGTTGTTAAAAGAATGCAAAAATTTAATTTTAATTTTCCTCAAAAATAAATTTCAAAGAGGATGTCTTTGTTTGGTTTGAATAAGAGTTTAAAATTTATGTAGTAACACATGTGATTTGAGATCACCAAATGACTTAATTTTTGATGGCCACAAAAATCAAACCTACAAAATTGTGAGGTATAACAAAAGGAATCGGAGCTCATGCAGTTTTGCCAGATGAGAGTAAACTTGTGCTACGTGCCTTAGAATTCTCCAAGATTCTTCCTACTGAAATCATGCCTCAATATATCCTTAGTTCTCAAATGAATAAAGCCATCTTTTGTCAGGATTTACAATGTTGATGATGTCCATGTTAGCAGGGGAGTGTTTATAAATCAACGCTTTGATGTGAAGATCAACTCAGTCAGAAGAAACATTAAAAGAATTGGGTAATGGTTTTAGGTATGTGCAGATCTCTGCCTGAAGAGAAATTGACCAGGCTTTAGCAGTCTTGTCTCTAGCTAAGAGAAGGCATTTTGCTAAGCTTAGAAAGTTTGTAGAGTCTCCTACTTTCAAGCTCCTCTTCCAGAATAGCAAGCTTGCCCCTCACCCCCCCCCACACAAAAATGCTTATATTTATTTTTCCATGTCAACTATAATGGTAATTGTGAGGCCTTGAATCAAAAGGCTTATGTTATCTCTATAGCAAAAAAGAAAATCATCAAATAAGCCAAGATATTTTTCTAAAGCAAGCTTCTGTTCTCTATTTCAAATAAATAAATATTACAGAACTTTTCTAGAAAGCCAGTAAATTTGTGTAATCAAAAATTTCAAACTGTTTCCATTTCTTCACAGAAACTCTTGAAAAAAGGTGTTTCAAGGACCAGCCTGTGACGAAGTTGAAATATTCACCATGGTCCTAGTGAAAACTGGGCACCCGAGAACTTCTGTGGATTTAATGTGGCTATGACAGTGTATGGCGAAAGAGGGTTCAAAACTCCTTCCCCTCCCCAGGCACTATTTAGTCTCCCTAGCCACTGACATTCACACCAATTTTGATGGTTTAAAGCCATATGTGCCCCAGAAAAATCATATTCTTTTAATTCCTTCCTGTGTGTGTAGACTTATTGTGGGTGGGATTCTTTGATTAGGTTATTTTAGTTGAGGAGTGCCCCAGGATTTGTCCTAATCCTCTTACTGGAGTCCTTTATAAGAGGACAAAACACAGAAAAATGCCCAAGAGAAGCTGAGAGAGGAAGGCACTGAAGCCAGAAGCTGAGAGCAATGAAACCCAAGAAAGGACCAGGAGATATCATCACCATGTGCCTTATTATCTGACAGAGGAGCCCAGGCTTGCCAGTAGCTGCTCTTCAGAGAAAAAGCATTGCCTGTTGATGTCATGATTTGAGACATTTTTCATGGCCTTGGAACTGTAAACTTGTAAGTTAATAAATCCCCACTGTAAAAGTCAACCCATTTCTGGTATATTGGATTTCGGCAGCTTTAGCAAATCAAAACAGATTTTGGCACCAGAAGAGTGGGGTGCTGTGATTTAAAATATCAGAAATGCTGGAACAGCTTTATAAATGGATAAGGGGAAGACTCTGGAAGAATTTTGAGGAGCTTGATAGAAAAGGCCTAGACTGCTTTGAAGAGACTCTTGGTAGAAATATGGATGCTAAAGGTACTTCTAAGGAGGCCCTAGACAGAAATGATGCATGTGTTATTACAAAGTGGAAGAAAGGTATCCGTGTTTTAAAGTGGCATAGAATTTGGCAAAATTGAGTCCTGGTGTCAGATACAAGGAAGACTTTGAGAGCAACAAGCTGGAATACTTAGCTGAAGGGATCGCCAAACAAAATATGGAAAGTGCAGCTTTGCTTCTTCTTTTAGCTTATAGTAAAATGTGAGAGGAAAGCGATAAAGCTGAGAACTGAACTTCAGGGTACAAAGAAACCAGAAATTGATTGGTTGGAAAATTCTGAGCTTCCAGAAAACAAGTCCCCAGTAAATAGTGTCCCCTGTGACGATTTAACTGAACATGGAACCATTCAGCCATTTCAGTGTGAGTTAGGATTGGAAATGCAGCTATCCATAAAAGTTCTATTGTCTGACGGTTGGGAACCCTGTGCACTGCATGCAAAACCAACAAGTTTTTTGTGAGATTTATATGAAGGGAACTACTGCCAGCCCAGACTAAAAGGGAAAGAAAAGGGACAGATTTAAGGAAAATTGTTTTCAAAGGCAAAACTATGGAAGCTGAGGTCTGAAGTGAAAACATCTTGGTCCAGGAGAGCAGACCCACCCTTGTATGTGGAAATGATGAGTTTGCCCCAGAGCTTGGAGAGGGTGGGATTTCCACCCCATTGTTCAGGAAGAGTGATGCTGCCTGGACTTCAGAGAGGGTGGAACACATTCCTCGGGGATTGGGAAGAGTCTGTCCACCACTCCACAGTTATAGAACTGAGCTTATGCCCTGGAGATTTGGGAGTCTAACCACCACTCCATAGTTCTGAGGTGGTTGAGCCTGTGCCCTGGAGATTGCAGAGTCCAGCCACCACCCCAATGCTGGATGAGGGTGGAGCCAAGAGCATGGCCATTTCCCCAATGTTTGGAGTTGTTGGAGCTCTCACCCCAGTATTTGGAGAGATCAAGATCACTGTGTAAGCCCTTGGAAAGGGTGGGGCTGCTGCTCTATCAAGCCCCAAAGACAAAGAATCATTATACAGATTGCTCTCAGACCTTGAAATATAATGACATATGCCCTGCTGGTTTTGGAACTGTTTGGGAATGGTGACCCCTATTTGGTTTAACATTTATCATATGACTGTTCCTCTTTTGTATATTGGAAGCAGATAACTTGTTTTAAGTTTTACAGGTCTATAGCCAGAAAGGAATTGTGCCCCAGGACAGACCACACTTGTAACCGATTTCAATGAGACTTTGTACTTTATATTGTTACTGAAATGATTCAAGGCTTTCATAGTATTGTGATGGAATGAATGTATTTTGCATATGGAAAGAACATACCTTTTTGTGTTCCAGAGGATGGAGTGTGATGGTTTGAAGCTGTATGTACCCCAGGAAAGATCATGTTCTTTTATTACATTCCTGTGTGTGCAGACTTATTGTGAGTGGGATATTTTGATTAGGATATTTCAGTTGAGGAGTGCCCAAGGGTTAGTCTTAATCTTCTTACTGGAGTCCTTTATAAGAGGATAAAATACAGAAAAATGCCCAAGAGAAGCTGAGACAGGAAGGTACTGAAGCCAGAAGCTGAGAGCAATGAAACCCAGGAAAGAAGGACTAGCAGACATCATCACCATGTGCCTTGCTATCTGACAGAGGAGCCCAGGCTCACCAGTAGTCAGTCTTCAGGAAGAGAGCATCACCTATTGATGCCTTGATTTGAGACATTTTTTCACAGCCTTGGAACTGTGAACTTATAAGTTAATAAATCCCCATTGTAAAAGCCAACCCATTTCTGGTAATTGCATTTTAGCAGCTTTAGCAAACTAAAACACCAATAGTAAAGACTTCTTCCACATCTGTTATCTGCCTTTGATGCTGACAACAGATGTAGAAAGCTTATTTCTTCACCAAAATGGAAAACCAGATTGTGGCAAAGCACAGCAGGTACTCCCACTATATAAAATAGTACCAAGATTTCTTGCCCATTGAAATTTTGCTTGGCAGAAACTTTCCATTTCAATGGTAACAATATCTAAGATTTCTAAAAGATATTCACAAAATTAAGAATTCTTTTCATGGCATTAACATGCATATAACATACAAATACTAGTAGTAGGCTACACTGAGAGATGTGATTGGCATTATTCAGTTCCAGTGTCTTGCTAGAGGCACATGTATTCATTGCCTATCTTAATGTCCCATTTCACAATTTTAGAAGAAAAATTGTCAGTTATGGAATGGATGGATTTGACAGAAACACTGCCTGAATTTGCTTTGTTATCTCTAAGCTACATCACAATTCAACAATTTCCAGGGCACATGGCTTCACTAAATCCTTCACAGTATAAGTGACATATTTTGGGTGGCAATGCAATAAGCAATCTTTTAGGGATCTACCAAAAAAGGCAAATTTTGCATTGAGGTGAATTCCAGTTTTAGCAATTTCCTTGTCTTTTCAAATTGAGCTATCTTAAACAAACAAACAAAAACAACAACTAAATGTTATCTTCGAGCTTCCATTGGCAAAATCTTTGACACATGGGGAAAACTGTGGCTTTGTGTCAAATCACATTTAGTAGTGAAAGTGAAACCAAAGTATATTTTAAGCATGATTTTATTTCAAATTTTCCGACTTAAGCTTGGGAAGATATAAACAACAGGGTACCATTTATTGTGAGCTTGTGAGCTAAGTTTTATTTAATTTGTACCAGGTATTGATTGACTTTTATAAAGGGGATTTATTAAGTTACAAGTTTACAGTTCTAAGGCCATAAAAATGTCCAAACTAAGGCATCAGCAAGCGAATAACTTCACTGAAGAAAGGCCAATGGTGTCTAGAACATCTCTGTCAGCTTGGAAGGCACATGGCTGGTGTTTGCTGGTCCTTTTGCTCCAAGGTTGCATTTCAGAATGGTTTTCTCCAAAATGTCTCTGGGCTTCAATCTCTCTTAGCTTCTCTCAGCTCTCTGTTTGGTTCTCCTGAGGCATTTCTCTCTAAGCATCTGGGAGTCCTCTCTTAGCTTCTCTGGGGCAAAGTCTGGGCTTCATCTTTTAGCTTAGCATCTCCAAAAGTCCTTCTGTCTGCATTTCCCAGTGTCTCTAGGTGTCTGGGGCTGTGTGGGCTCTCAGCTTTCTTAAGGACTCCAGTGATCTAAGAAGACCCACCTTGAATATGCGGGGTCACACCTCCATGGAAATTATCTAATCAAAAGGTCTCACCTACAGTTGGGTGGGTCACATCTTCATGGAATCATTCAATAAAAATGTTCCACCCTAATCAAAAGACTAATAAGTCTACCCCCACAAGATTGTATTAAAGAACATGGTTTTTGTGGGCAACATAATAGATTCAAACCAGCACAAGTAGTAAGCCATATGAAAAGTCATAGCATTGCAATATTAGCTGCTAGTGGCATTCCATTCCACCTCACATTTAATAACATAATTTGAATAAAATATTTCCTTGCTACAATTTTCAAAACAATGGAAGAAACACTGAAGATTATATATATATATATATATACACACACATATATACACACATATGCATATATGTGTGTGAATATATATATTTGCAAACATATATTTTATACCATGCCACATTTAATTACAGTATTTCACTAAATTATTTTTCACACAATTTTCAACATAAGAAAAATAAAGTTTTACCTAGATATATATAGGTAATATATGCATATACATACATATATTCACATACATATACATATGTGTACGTGTGTGTGTCTATATGTAGATAGATATGGATGGATAGGTAGATAATGACATAACTATCTATAACTGCTCTACACCTTAATAGCTCCTGTGAGCATGATTATATCATGGAAATCACAGGGTATGGGTGTTCATAATGAGAACCTAAACTCATTACATAAATTGGAATTGTGTTAAATAGATTCTATCTATAAAAGCAGGGGATGAGTAATCCTTTCTAGAAATAGTTCCATCAACTATAAAGTAATTTATAATTATTTAATAAACATGAAAATATGTTCATGCTTCCATTGGTTTAAGCCATGTCATCTTAGAAGTGTCACAGTTTTTATATTCTCTCACATTCTGCAATGAAAGGGAAATCAATGGATACTTAGACATTGTTTTGCTTTCTTTCTTTTGAAGTTTTATAATGTAAGCTAGGTTCATTGTAAACAAAAGCAATCATCCTTAATTATAATAACTGGATGAATTTTCTCTTATTGTTAACAAGGGAAATAATTTTAGATTTCATAACATGATAATAACATGGATCACATACTGATGGGTGCTCAGCTAGCACACCTTGCTACCTGTATTAGCTAGAATAGGTTAGGCTTATGTTGCAGAAATAAACAACCATATTGTAGTATCCTAACACAAGAAAAGTTTATTTCTCACTTCCACAAAATCCAGAGTAGGCCTGGGCAATACTCCAGGGCAGTCTTCCTCCATCTCATAGTGAATTAACAATCTAGACACCTCCAATAATTTGACTCAACTATCTTAACACAATGTTCCACAGTCACCAAGGAAAAGAAGTGAGAGCTGAAGAATTTTGCACTGGGTCTTAAGTGTTTCAGCCAAGAAGTAATACATACCATGTCTACTCAGTCTATTAACCAGAAATAGGCACATGACCCCACATACATGTAAGGGAGCAGTCTTAAAGTTATACACAGGGAAACATAACTGGATATCAGTGAGGAGTAAAAATGTCTGCGATACAATTCTAGAGTCCCTCAGAGTGAAGCAATACCTTAATAATACAATTACTCTCCCATAAAGGCAATCTTCAAAGAAGTAGGATGGAAATAAAAAATCCTTTGGGGATCTTTTGGATCATTGTTGTTTCAATGTGCTAAAGCTGCTGGAATGCAATATACCCAAAATGGATTGGCTTTTACAATGGGGATTTATTAACTTACAAATTTACAGTTCTTTGGCCATGAAAATGTCCAAATTAAGGCATCAACAGGACGATACCTTCTCTGAACAAAGACTACAGGCACCTGGGACACTTCTGTCACATGGGAAGGCACATGGTTGGTGTCTTCTGGTCCTTCTCTCCCAGGTTTCATTGCTTTCAGTTTCTGGCTTCAGTGGCTTCCTCTTTCAGCTTCTGTGGGACCTTTCTTAGCTTCTCTGGGACTTTTCTCCATGTGCTTCTCTTGGTTTCATCTCTCTGCTTCTGTATGTGTTTTATCCTCTCATAAAGGACTCCAGTAAAGGATTAAGACCCACCTTGAATGGGTCACATCTCAATTGAAATAACCTAACAAAAAGATCCCACCTACAACAGGTCTGCATTCACAGAATGTGTTAAAAGAACATGGCCTTTTCTGAGGTACATAACAGCTCCAAACCACCACACTAGTTAAGACCTCCTGCTTTACTTTCTAAAAGTCAAAAAAGCAAAATAAAACTATATCTCTTACTCCACTGATTATAATAAGGAACAGTAGCATTTAATGTATTTAACATGAACTTTGTGTTGAACACCTAACCCTACCATTTACTAACTGCATGAGTGTGGATATTCATGGACAAATGACTTAACATCTTTGATCCTTGATTTTCTCATCCTTAGAAGGAGGATAATACCCAATTTTCAGGATAGTTTTTGTGATTAAATGAGATAATATGGAAAATGGACTTGCACAGTTCCTGGCATATAATAGTTTCTTAATAAATATTGGTTCCCTTTTCCAACTTCTCTTCCCTTTCACTTCCTCAATATTAGCATTTTCCAAGGCAAAGAAATAGCCTGTTGTGATTAAGAGCCTGAACTCTGAAATACAGAGTTTTTATCTTAGCTCTGTCACTCAATTAAGTAATATTGGGGCAATTACTTAATTTCTTACTAAATTTCAATGTTCTTATCTGTAAAATGATGGTCAATATAGTACCTGCCTCATAAGATTTTTAGGAGTATTAAATTAAATAATATATATGGAGTATTTAACAGATTGCTCAGTAAATGTTAGCAACTGTTATTATTATCTTCATCATTATTCACAATGCAACATGATAGAGTTTCATGTCAGAAGTTTGGCCTGCTTAAGCCAAGCTTTGGAGACTGTTTTAATACCATGTTACTTAAAACATAATCAATGGACTAGCAGGATCATCATTACCTATGAGCTTGTTAGAAACACAATATGACCCTGCTCCAAACCTACTAAATAAGGATCTGCATTTTTAAAAGATTCCGAGGTGACTCTTATACATGCTGAAGTTTGAGAAGCACTCCTCTAATATATGATGTGGTTGAGTGTTTTCATATGTTGTACATATTATCAAATTGCTGGCAACTAGGATGCCCAAGGAGACAGCATAGTGAAAAGGGCATTGGGTTGGGGGTCAGAAAATCAAGGTTTCAATTCAAACTCTTACACTGAAAAGCTGTTTGACTTTAAATAAATCATTTAATTCATTTTAACCTCTTTACTCATTTATAAAATGGAAGAATTAAGCTCTACATATGGATTTCAACCAGGAATGCACATCAAAATTACTAGGGACACCTATTTCAAAATATCTGGCAGGCATGGACTCTACTCATCAGGATTCTGATTCATTAAGTCTATTATGGAGTCAAAACTAGGGGCAGCTGTCTTTGAATGGTGATCTCCAGAAGAGGGAGAAATAATAACCTGGAGAAGGGATACCTGTAAAATCACTTCAGAAAAGAACAAATAGGGGAAAACTGGAAGCTAATGTACAACAGACGACAGACATAAGTGCTTTGGTGCACGGACAAAATCCAGTCCCGTGAATAAGGCAGATTGGACAGGTACTGTGCTCAGTGTTCTTTGGGGGAATTAAAAGAAATTTTGTGGGGAAAAGTGGTTAACATAGAGCCTGGCACAGACCAGACTCTCAGTAAATGTTCCTTTCTTTTTCCATTCCTATCCATAAGGAAGTTCCCAGTTCAGTTCAGAAGGATCTAACTGATTTCAAAATGGCACACCTTACTCCAACTCTTGTAAGATGTGACACAGGTCACATGCCTGTGAAAACTAAAGGAGCCCTGGACCTGAAATCTGAAAGCCTGGAAAATATGCTAGTTTGACAAATTAGAAGATCTGAAGCTGATCACTTTACTGCTATGGGCCCTAGTTTTCACACCTATGAAAGGAACTGGGCTGTTGTTTGACTCTATGAAACACTTTGTAGTTTACCAGAAAATGCATTACTTAATTTTTCATATTTAAATTTGATGTCAAATCATTTATTGACATCAAACTCATGAAACTTAAATTCATTCAGGAATTTGTTTCCCTCCTGACCTGTTTTATGTGATATATGCTACTCACTGTAGAAGCAAGGCAATACAAGGCTGATATCACTAATAAAATAAAAAGTATTTTTTCTACTATGTGAGTGTGAAGTATCCAGATTTTCAGTTAAATGGAGTTATTGGGAGTAGCCATGCAAGTAGCCACAGCTCCCAGCATTCCTTTGGGAGAAAAATGCAGATTTGCATTGTAAAACAGAAGAGATAAATACCAAGTTCTGATAGTAATATGCATGTATTATTTGTACTCCCCTCAATTATCTGAAATATTTAGTTTTACTAATGACTTTGTTCCCATTATTTTCAGTTCACTTTAGAGTAAAACAGTGACTGCTTAAAGATACAAGGCTACATGGATACTTATCTTCCTCCTCATTATCAAAGACTTTCACTCCACAGACTAATAAAAGAGGAGAATTTGGAAAAGGACCAGTGAGATATAAGCTTAGCATATGTGACCAAGATTAAATCAACATGTCTAGAAGGAAGACAAGATAGAAGTAAATTAATCCATATCCCCTGCAAGGGATTTTTTAAATGAGCAAAAGACTTGATTAAAAAGATCTTCAAGTCAAAAAGACTATTTGAACAAAAGCAGCACTTAACCAAGATGAAATAGAATACCCCAGGCATAATAGAGATGGTATCCACTGGAAAGCAGACGTTCCCCAAAGAAGAAAACTCCACCCCAATTCAGAACAAAGATAAAGGCATAAAGAATCAAAGTGCACATTAAGAATATTAAATTCTTCTAAGTGATAAAGTGCCTGATTAATAAACAAGCTCAGTAAGAAATCTCTCTATGGAGTAGCATATTTGACCTGAAAACACAGGCAATGAGTGCATTCAAAAAGGCATGCATGGCCACTCAGAAATCAACTTCTTTCTGTGATGCTGTCTTTGGGCTCATGGCATGGCACCATATTGTAAATGAAATGGTCTTACAAAAGGGTTCTTCTGATACTCTCAGAAATAACATTCCCTGCCCCCTGCTTGAAATCAGGACACATCAAGATGAGCTAAGTTAAGCTGCTTTGTAAAGTTTTAAAAAGCTTTGGTGAGTATCATTAATTTTTATGTTTGCTTCAATTTAACAATTGTTTGTTGAGCACCTAGTATCTGCCAAGCAAGGAAGATATAGAGATAAATAAGGCATGGCCCCTGTATTAAAAGACCTTTAAAAACAGTGTGAGGACTATGGGAAACCAGGTGATATTAAAACACAGTACCAGTGAAAGTACTAAGCTGGAGGTATAACACCAATGACAGAAGTATAAATCGTGGCCCTCAACTAAGTTTGTCCTGAGTCCCCTTATTCTTTGTTTACAGTTTGCAGGACTTAGGCCAGAGCCCCTTAGTACAACCTTTTTTTTTTTTTGGCCAAAGTATCACCTTTATTGAGCAAAGATAGCACCTACTTGAGCAGGATAATAACAAAATAAAACAAAGCAAACCTTTGCAAAACAAAAGCAATTGCCTTAGCTTGGGAAACAAAAGAAATCTTATCACCCCTGATTAATAGCCATCTTTGTCAGGATTGATCTGAGGTAAATTTGCTAGGCCTTCTTGCTTTTTGTTTCAGATCTTGTGCCCCCTTGTGCCTCTCAGGATCCAGAATACTTTCTTAAGATCAGCCTTTTCTTCCTTACCCTGGTCCCTTTCAAACCTGACCATTTACTGGATTTGTTGTTATAATAATAATTAAGGCTGCTGTTTATTGAGCACTAAGTTTCAAGCTCCTAGCCAAGCATTTTACATAAAATATCTCATTTAATGTTCACAAAAACCCTGAAAAAAAGTATTTTTCCTTCCACAATTTTACAAATGAGGGAACTGAGGCTCAGTGAGATTAATTCAGTTGACATGCCATGGCTCCAAAGTGGAAGAACCAGATTCCAAACCAGATCTAACTTCAAAGTTTTTTTCTTAATCCCAAGTGATGCAGACTATAAACAAATTCTTGTCATTATGTTGATGGTTAAGAGTAAAGGAAAGTGTTATCTTCCCCCAGGGGTGTCTGAATTTCAAAAGGTAACATTGGAGAATGCAAACTATTCACCCCAAGGAATGATTCTCTAGGGGTAAGATTGTTAGCATTAAAAGGGAGTGGTGGGCACTATTTTTAGGCACATGGGACTTTTCACTGTACTTCTAAAATCATACTGCATAGGTAGGCACTTTCTCTACCTGTATAGAGGCCGATCTCAAGTTCTTTACCAGCTGTATCTTTTCACTACAACATCCACAGCTTCTAGTACAGTGTAGTAGTTATTTAGTTCATGCATTCATTTATTTATTTATCTATTCATCATTCAAGAAATATTTCTTTACCACTATTAAGAGCCAGATACTCTGCTAAGCACTGGAAATGTGATGGTGAACAAGACTGACATTGTTTTTACCCCCAGGGTTATAGAATAATATCTAAGACTAAGATATTATTTAGAACATAAAGCAATGGCTATTTCTGTCTGCATAGATATATTATGGCAGAGGTATTCTTATGCCTTGGTTGTAAAATGATTTGAATTGCACTGGAGACATGCTCAGTTTTCATGTGAAGAGGAAGCAATTGATGAAAAAACCTAAAAGGAAGGATTGTGCCTTAGAAAGCCTTCTTCCACAAGGAATTACTTATTGAGAAACTTTGGAGAATGTTCACATTGATATGGTTTATTGGGTTCTGTAAATTTATAAAGGAAAACTGACTAGATTGTTAGAAAAATAAGGTCACTACTTCTCCACTTCTTGATGAACTCTGAAATACACAACACTTTATTTAAAGATGAGAAAAAGGGTTTGGTATTTTCCAATTCACTCAGCCTTTAAACAGATCAATCTCACTGAAAACCACTGTGATTCAAAGATATTAAATGATAAAGGAAGGATATTGTTGAATTCAGAGCTTACAATAACAGATCTGTGGCAATGCATTAAGACTACTTCATTGATGTATCATTTTTAGTAGATGCCCTTTTCAGAATACCACTTAACTCTGCCCATTTAACAATCCATTCTTTGCCTTTGCTTTTGAAAAAGCATTGACATTTGTCCTTCTTGTTTCTGTAAGCAGTGCCATAAAGCTTAATTTCAGTCACAAGGTTCAGCAGCTCAGAAAATTTGTATTCTTCCATTTCTCTTGTGATGAAAAGAAATATATTTTCTTCTAACAGGGAAAGGGTTAATGATGTAAAGATGTAGTGTTCATGTTTACAGGAGATTCCCGAGGTTAATCTACTTAGCTATTTAATTTTGGATAAATTTATCATTGTTAATTAGCATTAACAAAATATAAATGCCATCCATCCATTCAACTATGTTCCATATATGGGGTCAAATATTCATATCAAGCATAATGACAATTTTTACTTCCCTTAAATATTACAAATGGATCATTCTTTTATCAATACTCATTATCATATATACCATTTATTTTTCTTTTTAAGTACAAAAAGAAAAATGTTTTTAAGGAATGAACAAATTCACATTAAAGTTGTGCACTGTCTGTATTAGTTTCCTGTGACTACTATAACAAATTACCACAAATTTGTAGTTTAAAACAACACATATTTATTCTCTTACAGTACTGGAAGCAGGAATCCTGAAATTACTTTCACTATGCCAAAATCAAGGTGTCAGCAGGTCAGCACTCCCTCAAGAGGATCTAGGTGAGAATCCATTCCTTGCCTCTAACAACTTCCAGTGGCTGCTAGCATTCCTTGATGATTTGTGGCCACATCATTCCAATCTCTGTCTTCAGAGACACATTGCCTTCTCCTCTTCTGTGTGTCAATCTTCCTTTGCCTCCTTCTTATTTGCATACGTGTGATTGTATTTAAAGCCCACCTGAACAATCCAGGATAGACTGCCCATCTCAAGATCCTTAACTTAATCACATCTGCAAAGTCCCTTTTTCTATATAAGGTAACATTCACAGATTCCAGGGATTAGAATATGGGTATATTTGGGGGGTGAGGTGGGGCATGATTCAGCCTAGAACACTCTCCTAGGATACATACAGGACCACATTATGAATCCCATGGACCCGAGGCACTTTTGCCTTTTTAGCCCTTTCCTCTATAAAAAAAAATATTTAAAATTATATTTTATGACTACATTTGTATAAAGATTCGTGTTTTCCAGTCTGGATTTATTGGCATAAATTCATTATTATTTTATTCATTTTTCTTCTCACTTTAAAAGAAATTAAAATTAAAACCATTTTGTGGGCCCCTAAAAGTATGATGGGCCCTAGGCACTGTGCATGATAGTAAAGTCAGTCCTGAATACAGAAAACACATAAGGTCTCTGGATCTCCACAGCTGATAGAATTAAAAAACTACACAAGCTCAAGAAAAATTGCAATACATACACAGATTTTCTAAATATATTTGGGCTTTCAAAATTCATAGGATTTCTATTCCAGTTTAGATATGTGTTCTATTTTACAAGCTCTATCATTTTCCTCTCATGCAATTTTTAAAAAGGGAAAGGCAAAATGTTTTTAAGATATATTTCTTCTATATGTCACCAGTGTAAAGATAATGTGCAAAATCTTTTTTAATGTGATAAAAACCATTTCATTCAGTCATCCCACTGTAGATTCTGTGTGTAAATAACAAAACGTAGCATGTTATTTCTGTTTTCTTTTTCTTTTTCAAAGATTGGTGGTAAGAGAGAAGTAACACTAATAACAGTGAACCAAATCACAGTTTCAATGTGACCTGATTGGATGTCACACAATTTACTATTTGTCCAAATTAGACTTTTCAACAATAATGTTTTCCACTGTCAAACAGTTCATAATTGTTAACACAGTTCATTTGTGGTTTGCAGAACCACATTTCCTTTTGTAATACTAGGGGAATGAGAAATCATACAAATTTTTATTTTCAGTGTGTTATGAAAGATTATGTTAATCATAGAAATCACAGCTTGGGTATCTAATAGCAAATCAAAGTTTGTTTTATCTCCTTTAGTAGAAAAATGCTATTGTTATTGTGCGCTGCTTGTCAACCTGGAATTCTACAACCATACATTTTCTAACATGTAAATTTTGTTTCACAAAATCAGTTCATTAGTTTTAGTAAACTCCTTATGATTTAGATGGTGCAACAGATGGTATTTTATATTACATTTTATTACCTCCAGGAAAGGTTTAACTACACATAAACTAAAATGTGCCATTGCTGCATCTATTCATTGTTTTCTTTGGGAGAACAGAATTAGTAATTTTACATGAAATAGGATAAATGAACATCTTTTAAAATGCACTTATTAAAGACTATTCCTATGTATATTTTCAAATTGAATTTAACATTTCATGCTACTTGTGCTGGTTTTTATATTTATGTCCCCCCAAAAAAGCCATATTCTTTGATGCATTCTTGTGGGGGCAGATGTATTAGTGTGGATTGGGTTGGAACCTATTGGTTCAGTGTCCATGGAGATGTAACCCACCCAACTGTAGGTGATAACTCTGATTGGATAATTTCCATGGAGACCGTGGCCCTGCCCATTCAGCATGGGCCTTGTGTAGTTTGCTGGAGCACTATATAAACTCAGACAGAAGGAGCTCATAGCTAGCGGGAGCTGAGACAGATATTTTGAAGATGGCCATTGGAAGCTGATGCAGACATTTTGGAGAACACCATTTTGAAACACAACCTGGGATCAAGCAGATGCCAGCCATGTGCCTTCCCAGCTAACAGAGGTTTTCCAGATGCCAATGGCCTTTCTCCAGTGAAGGTAACCTTTGTTGATGGACACTTTATGGCCTTGAGACTGTAACTGTGTAACCAAATAAAACCCCTTTTATAAAAGCCAATCCATTTCTGGTGTTTTGCATTCTGGCAGCATTAGCAAATGCCACTACATATCATGTAACATTTTAAATTTCACATAGTTATGAAATTCATTAATAATAATAATAGTTAAATTTGTGGCTTTACATGTATTGTCACATTCATTGCTCAAAACAATACTTAAAGAAAAAATGTTTTTATAATTCCATTTTACAGGTGAGAAAACTAAGACACCCAGCAGTAAAACAATTTGTCCAGGATTACAGAGCTAGTAAGTAGTGAAGCTGAGATTTAAACCTTAACCAAGAGTGTCTGATTGCACTCTATATATTTATTTAGCCACCATATTATACTGCCTCTGCCGTATTAGATTATCTTTCCATGTTGGTATGATATTCTTTTTATGGGAAATCCTATGTCCCTAAACATTTTTTGATGACTGCTAAATACCAAACAAATTCAATTAATGGCACACATGTATGCCATGAATCAAAGGTAGAATATACTCCGAAAGGTACATGGAGTTTACATTAGATAGCGTTTGTCCAGTTTATTTGAGTGGAGAATGGGATTAAAAGTGTCAAAGTTTCAATAGCCTTGGGGATAAAGCTGTTAATTTTACATTGTTTCAAAGCCACAAACAAGACCAGTAACTCCAGTCAGATTTACAGACAAATGTTTGTAAGTCACAGAGAGGACTTGAGTAAAGAGAATGAATAATTCATAACAATCTGTTGTTTCTATTAAAAAGGAAACCAGCCAAAGACTATGTCCCACAGGAAGAGGACATTAGTGCCTCATTATATTCAAAGGATACATTAAAACATAAAAGAGCTGAAGTTTTATTTGAAAGCACTGTGTGCTTTGCATTGCTGTTTAAAACACGAAGTTGTCTCTATTACCACATGATGACAGAAAAAAAAATAAATGTAAATGTTTGCAAAATGAGAAACCACTTTTTGGCCCAATTCCTCCACCAACTCTGACTAAATTCATGAGTTATTTATATACTACAGAATCTAAGAGTTAGAAGGAACTGTAAAAGTTACCAAGAATAGTTTTTGAGCAGTGCTTGGTTTCCCTTTACACCATGCCTAGCAGGACATCCAAACTCTGCTTAATCTTGCCAGTGATGAGGAGCCCACAGAGTAGTATGAAAAGTAGCTCATTCCATTATCATACTTGATAATTTTTAGATTTTTTCTGTCCTGCTAAACTGTCTATACTTCCAACCTAGTTGGGTTCTTGAAAAAGACAGAAATATCTTTAATCTCTTCTCCACATGACAGTATTTTAAGGTAGCGATTATATCTTTTCTCTTCCTTTGGCTGATCAATGTAGGTTCTATTAAACATTCTTCATATGGAATGTTTTCATAGAAAGAATACACAACTCCTAATTTACTATCTAATTGGATAAGGGCCAAATATCTCAAGATGAGCTTTGTAAAGTTAGAAAGTCACTTGTATCATCACTAAAGCTTTCCCTCAATTCTGAAGTTATTATCTATTCTCTTCCTGAGTAAAATCTTGAGAAAACAACTTCCTCTGATATCTCACTATGCCTGTTCTTAAGTAATCTGAAAAGATAATGTATTTGCCAAAATTGTTGCATGATTTAGAGGCATTTGGATTTGTTGTATCTGATCATGCATCCATGCAGTTAAAAGTTTTTCCACCTCAAGTATCAGCCCAGCACATTTTCTTTTGACTGTTGATTACATTGGCCTTATGCCTAGCCTATCAGTTTTATCCAGGTACTGGCATCAGTCACAGTCCTCAGGAAGTCATAAATGTTAGATTTTGTTTCCGTTATGTGAATCTTATTGAAGACAAGGTGGAGAAAAGGCTTGAAATGTCCAAAATTCAAAAGGTATGGATAACCTATATTTTGCCCTCTAGCATCTTTCTCATATTATGTGTTAACACTGAAACATTATATTTAGAAATCTGAAGCCAGTCAATCATAACTTGTCTCCAATCCTTTCATCTCTTCTGCTTTCCCAAACTCTCAAGCTTCTATGGCTTGAATTTCCTCCTTCTAATTTTTCCCATTGGGATAGTGTTCCCTTCTTCATCCTTTCTACATTTACCTCCTTTACAATGCATTCCTCTATACCAATCTGTTTCATGATAAACAACCTACATTCTTCTTCAATCTCTTTATGAAGCACTCCATCTACCTCTTTGACTTAAGCTGTTGCTTTCTCCCCAGGACACGCTTCCCCAGAAGCTCCCTGGAGGGAAAGGTACTTATTGTTATGCCTTGGGGGGAAAGGATAGACTTCCTGGGATTCACTATTTTCTAGCTGCTCTTTACTATTTTCAAACCATTACTTCTCCACCCTCTTGTTAAAATATCTTATACTTGAAGATGGCTTTATTATTATCTAACCCACTATCACTATAATCTACAGATCTCCTGGCCACTTTACCTCTATCACAGTTTTAAAAGCCCAATACATTTATAGATGCTTTTTTTTTCTGAGACAGCTGACTGTTATGTCTAGAATCTAGTTGGAAACAAATAAACAAAAATTTTAAAGGCAGATGTCAAAGTCTATTGACATTTTTTACTGCCTCTCCTGATTCACTCATTGTCTCCATTTCTGCTTCCTTGACTCCTTTTTTGTAAGGAGTCTTTTGCCCTACCACTGCAAGTAAAGTGTTCTCACCAAGGTCCCCAATGACTCCTACTTGACAAATTCAGTGGATACATTTATTTGAAATCTTGGTTAAGGACTGTAGGCCATTCTGAATGATTTCCTACTTTGGCTTCCACAGCACTTTTTCTCTAGGCTCTCCTGCTATCTCTTGTACCCTTCTACCCGTCCTTACATGTTGATGTTCCTTGGAATTCTGTCCTAGGATCTCTTCTCTTTTTACTTTATACCTTCTTCCTTGGAAACAGAATCCTATCTCTTCATCTCATTCCCTTCACCATTACCATCCCTGCTTCTGGACCTAATTCCCTCTGGTTCTTCAAGGTTTGGTCCAGGAATTCTTTCCTCTGGAAAATCTATCTTGACTCATTTCCCTCTCACCTTCAAAAGTCTCCCATACTTCTTCTATTTTAAAAAATGTATTCACCAGGTTTTATTTTGTCAAATGTTTTAATGTTTCTTTAAATTAAATGCTTTAATGTTTAATGTTTATTTTCTTAAAGCCTACAATACTGTGTTCTTTTCTTGGCTATTACAAGTATAAAAGTGATCACCTTCTTTGAATGCTTCCACCTATTCCTCAATTCTGCATTCTTAATAAAAATAAAGTTCAAATCAATGCTTTCCCTGGCTGCTTCCTCTCTTTTCTTCTAAGGAATTACATTGTCAGCAATATTAAAATGATACTTTATAAGTTTTTCTAATTTTAGAAGAAATAACTCTAAAATATGTATATGCAGAAATTAAAAGTTCTTATCACTCATATATCTTGCCCATGCAAGAACTGGGAGATCTTAACACAGATATCTCCCATATGCCCTGTCTATCTGAGTAGCTTAAAAAAATCATATAATTTATCTCTCTTTACCCTTTATCCATATTAAATATCCCCACTGCATTTATACCCTAAGATTCTTGGATCTCCTTATGGATATGATGAACAATGTCATTCCTTGGTCCTTATTTGTTTTTTCTTTCCAATGTCAAATTCTGATTATGAATCATATCTGCAAGAGGTAGAATCTAAGATGGCCACAAAGATTCTTGACCCCTGGTGTACACACCATGTATAATCTCCTCCACTTGAGTGTGAAAGGAATCTGTGAATATGATGAGATATAACTCCTGTGATTAAGATCATTAGCTTTGAATTAATCAAAACAGGAGATTATCTTGGGTGGGCCTGACACAATCAGGTGATCCCTTTAAAAGGAGGCGAAGTGTCAGCGAGGCACTTCTCTTGCTGACCTGGAAGAAGCAAACATCTGTGCTTTGAACTGCCTATGGGGATCACATGGCAATGAACTGTGGGTAGCCTCTAGGAGCTAAGAGTGGTCCCCAGCCAATAGCCAGCAAGAAATTGAGGACCTCAGGCATACAACTGCAAGAAACTGAATTCTGGCAATAGCTAGTGAGCTTGAAAGAAGATAATGAGCCCCGGATGAGAACTGGAACCCTAGCCAACACATTGATTTCAGCCTGATGACACCCTAATCAGAGGAATCAGCTAACCCATACCTGGAATCTGGATCCACAGAAACTGTGAGATAATAAATGTGCACTGTTTTAAACCATGAAGTTTATGGTAGTATGCTACAGCAGCAATAGGAAACTAAAACAACATCTGTGGTGGTTTGAAGATGTAGGTACCCAGAAAAATGCATTCTTAAATCTAACCATTCTTGCAAGTGTGAACCCATTGTAAGTAGGAATTTTGGAAGAGGTTACTTCAGTTAAGGCATGGCCCACCTCAATCAGGATGGGTCTTAATCCTATTAATGGAGTCCTTCATAAGCAGAATGAAACTCAGAGAGAAAGTCATAGAGGGAGCAGCCAGAAGCTGAAATCAATGGAAAAGATGGAAGAGACCAGGAGATGCTGACATATGCCTTGCCATATGATAGGGGAGCCAAGGATCACTTTCAGCCATCCCCAGAACATGGGTCTTTGGAAAGAAATCATCACTTTGATGTCACCTTGATTTGGATTTTCTTTTAGCCTCAAAACCATAAGCTAATAATTCCCAAAGACTAAGCTGACCCATTTCATGATATTTGCTTGAGCAGCCTAGGAAACTAAACCATCAATTACTAGACATATTACTTAGTAGCTTGTATTAAATGGCAAGTGTGCCAGTTTGGATGTATTATGTCCCCCAAAATGCCATGTTCTTTAATGCAATCTTGTGGAGGCAGACATATTAGTGTTGACTATGTTGGAGTCTTTTGACTGAGTGTTTCCATGGATATGTGACTCACCCAACTGTGAGTGATACCTTTGATTAGGGTGTGACCCGTTGATTAGATTATTTCCATGGAGGTGTGGCCCTGCCCATTCACCTTGGGTCTTGATTAGTTTACTGGAGTCCTTTAAAAATGCTGACCAGACCAAGGCGATTGTAGGCTTAACTCAGAGATGCATGGAGTTGCAGAACCCTGATGTTGACTGACGCTTAGACACTTGGGAGAACACCGTTTTGAAATGCAACCTGGGAGCAAGCAGATGCCAGCCACGTACCTTCCCAGCTAACAGAGGTTTTCTGGAAGCCAATGGCCTTTCTCCAGTGAAGGTATGCTCATGTTTATGTGTTGGTTTGGACACTTTTATGGCTGTAGAACTGTAAATTTGTAACTTAATAAATCCCCTTTATAAAAGCCAATCAATTTTTGGTATTTTGCATAATGGCAGTATTAGCAAACTGAAACAGCAAGGTTACTGGGGCTTATCTATTTTATGCATGGTAATATAGATTTTTGAGGCCACTATTGTGGGAGAGGGATACTGCCTCCAAAATTCATCTGCTTCCTGATTCATAACTATAGTCAACATAGTATCCAATTTTGCAATTTCCTCCAGGCAGTTTTGCCCTTAACCTTAAAGATTAAATTTATTACCCTCATGATGAGATCAGTGAGTCTTCTGCCCAACATAATTTATTCCACTTCTTGGGAAGAGAACTTTCTCCACGTTCCTGAGGCTACTGCTCCTATAGCTTTATAGAGTTTCCCAAATTTCCCTAATGATAAGAATATCCTGGGGTGCTTGATGAAAACAAAGTAAAATGGATCCCAAGGAATGACCCCAAATCCCCTGAATGAGAATCTGAATGGGAAGGATCTTATTTAGAAAATTGGGGACATGCAGATTTATACCATGGTTCTGAGAAACAGATTATCTTACTATATACTGCCTATAGAACCAGCTGATAAATTACCACATCCTTTGTTTTGATTTTGTTTATTAGAGGAGTTGTGACTTTACAAAGCAATCATCCATAAAATACGGGATTGCTATACATCACCCTACCCCCAACACCTTGCAATGGTGTGGAACATTTGTTAAAAATTGATGATAGCATTTTAAAAATAATTCTCCTATTTTTTAGCAGCAGTTACCTCTGTCCCAACTGATGAAAAATTATTCAAATCATACATTTATCTATCATTCATAATTTACATTAGGTATATTTCCCTGTACACTACCCTATTATTAACACATTGTATTAGTATTGTACATTTGCTATAATTCATGAAAAAAATTGTTGTACTTTTACTATTAACTATAGTCCATTATCTACAATAGGTTTCACAGTGCTTTGCACTTCTGTGTTTTAAATTTTAATTTTTATTGTAGTAATATATACATCCTAACATTTCCCCTTTTAACCCCATTCACCTTTTTAAATTCAATTTTAGTGAGATATATTCAGATACCACGCAGTCGTACAAAGTGTACAATCAATTATTCACAGTACCATTATATAGCTGTGCATTCATCACCAAAATTAATTTTTGAACATCTTCATTACCACACACACAAAAATAATAAGAATAAAAAATAAGTGAAAAAGAACAATTAAAGTAAAACAGAGCACTGGGTGCCTTTTTTTTTTGCCCCCATTTTTCTACTCATCCATCCATACACTGGACAAAAGGGAGTGTGGTCCTTATGGCTTTCCCAATCACACTGTCACCCCTCATAAGCTACATTTTTATACAATTCTCTTCAAGATTAATGGGTTCTGAGTTGTAGTTTGATAGTTTCATGTATTTACTGCTAGCTATTCCAATTCATTAGAACCTAAAAAGGGTTGTCTATATTGTGCATAAGAGTGCCCACCAGAATGACCTCTTGGCTCCTTTTGGAATCTCTCTGCCATTGAAGCTTATTTCATTTCCTTTCACATCCCCCCTTTGGTCAAGAAGATGTTCTCCATCTCACGATGCCAGGTCTAGATTCCTCCCTGGGAGTCATATTCCATGTTACCAGGGAGATTCACTCCCCTGGGTGTCAGATCCCACATAGGGGGGAGGGCAGTGATTTCACCTGCCGAGTTGGCTTAGCTAGAGAGAGAGGGCCACATCTGAGCAACAAAGAGGCATTCAGGAGAAGACTCAGCCCAATTATAGGGAGGCCTAGCCTCTCCTTTGCAGCAACAGTCTTCCCAAGGGCAAGTCCCATGGTAGAGGGCTCAGTCCATTAAACCACCAGTCCCCCATGTCTGTGAGCACATCAGCAACCATCGAGGTGGGGAAGCCCAATACCCCTGCATTCTCCACCAGCTCCTCAGGGGGGCTCTGCATATTTTTTTCATTGTTTTTTTTTTTAAATTAACTCTTTTTTTAAATTATTAACTATATCAAAAAAATAAATCACAAAGAAAAAAAAGAAAAAAACATTTCAAACAAACCATAACAAGGGAGTAAGAAAAAGACAACTAACCTAAAATAATTACTTTACTTCCTAAATGTTCCTACTCTACCCCAAGAAAATAACCTAATATAGCAACATTTCTGTGAACTTGTTCCTACCATATCCAACAGAAATTAACAAACCGCAGTCATTCCTGGGCATTCCCAGGATGTTAAATCTACCCACAAAAGCTTATCTGTTCTTATTGGGTTATCGTTCCCCCTTCATTAATTGCTCTCTATCGCTAGTTCCCCTACATTCTATATTATAAACCATTTATTTTACATTTTTCAATGTTCACATTAGTGGTAGCATATAATATTTCTCTTTTTGTGCCTGGCTTATTTCACTCAGCATTATGTCTTCAAGGTTCATCAATGTTGTCATATGTGTCATGACATCATTCCTTCTTACTGCTGCGTAGTATTCCATCATGTATATATACCACATTTTATTTATCCACTCCTCTGTTGAAGGATATTAGGGTTGTTTCCATCTCTTGGTGATTGTGAATAATGCTGCTATGAACATTGGTGTGCGGATATCTGTTCATGTCACTGCTTTCAGAACTTCTGGGTATATACCAAGAAGTGCAATTTTTCTGGATCGAAGGGTAACTCTATATCTACTCTATATCTAGACTGACTTCCAGAGTGGCTGAACCATTATACAGTCCCACCAACAATGAATAAGAGTTCCAATTTCTCCATGTCCTCTCCAGCATTTGTAGTTTCCTATTTGTTTAATGGCACCCATTCTAATTGGTGTGAGATGGTATCACATTGTTCTAGTTTGCTAATGCTGCTGAAATGCAAAACACCAGAGATGGATTGGCTTTTATAAAAGGGGGTTTATTTGGTTACACAGTTACAGTCTTAAGGCCATAAAGTATCCAAGGTAACACATCAACAATTGGTTACCTTCACTGGAGGATGGCCAATGGCGTCCAGAAAACCTCTGTTAGCTGGGAAGGCACATGGCTGGCATCTGCTCCAAAGTTCTGGTTTCAAAATGGCTTTCTTCCAAGATGTTCCTCTCTAGGATGCAGTTCCTCAAAAATGTCACTCTTAGTTGCACTTGGGGTATTTGTCCTCTCTCAGCTTCTCCAGAGCAAGAGTCTGCTTTTGACGGCCGTCTTCAAACTGTCTCTCATCTGCAGCTCCTGTGCTTTCTTCAAAGTGTCCCTCTTGGCTGTAGCTCCTCTTCAAAATGTCACTCACAGCTGCACTGAGTTCCCTCTGCCCCTCAGCTCATTTATATAGCTCCACTGATCAAGGCCCACCCTGAATGGGTGAGGACATGCCTCCATGGAAATTATCTCATCAGAGTTATCACCTACAATTGGGTTGGGCACATCTCCATGGAAACACTCAAAGAATTCCAATCTAATTAACACTGATAGGTCCATCCACACAAAATTACATCAAAGATAATGGCATTTGGGGGACATAATACATTCAAACCAGCACACACATTGTGGTCTTAATTTGCATCTCTCTAATAGCTAGTGAAGCTGAATATTTTTTTCATGTGTTTCTTGGCCGTTTGTATTTCCTCTTCAGAGAACTGTCTTTTCATATCTTTTGCCCATTTTATAATTGGGCTGTCTATACTATTGTCAGTGAGTTGTAGGATTTCTTTATATATGCAAGATATCACTTTTGTCCAATACATGGTTTCCAAAAATTTTTCCCCATTGAATTACCTTTTTGACAAATCCTTTGTGGTACAGAAACTTCTAAGCTTGAGGAGTTCCCATTTATCTATTTTTTTTAGTTGCTTGTGCTTTGGGTGTAAGGTCTTGGAAGTGGCTGCCTAATACAAGGTCTTGAAGACGTTTCCCTACATTATCTTCTAGGAGTTTTATGGCACTGTCTTTTATTTTGAGGTCTTTGATCCACCTTGAGTTAATTTTTGTGTAGCATGTGAGGTAGAGGTCATCTTTCATTCTTTTGGATATGGATAGCCAACTCTCCCAGCCCCATTTTTTGAAAAGACTGGTTTGTCCCAGTTCAATGGCTTTTAGTCTTTCTTGTAGGGCAGGTGTCTTGTTGATGAATTCTCAGTTTCTGTTTATCTGTGAATATTTTAAAACCTCCCTCATATTTAAGGACAGTTTTGCTGGATGAAGAATTCTTGGCTGGCAGTTTTTCTCTTTCAGTACCTGAAATATATGATACCACTGCATTCTTGCCTTCATGTTTCCTGATGAGAAATCAGTATTTAGCCTATTGTGTATCCTGTTTGTGGTGAATCACTTTTCTCTCCTGCTTTCAGAATTCTCTCTTTACCTTTGGCATTTGATATTTTGACAAGTATATGTCTTGGAGTAGGTCTGTTAGGATTAATTCTGTTTGGAGAACATTGTTCTTCTTGTACATATATATGTATCTTTCATAAGATGTGGGAAATTTTCAGCCATTATTTCTTCAAATATTCTTTCTTCCCCCTTTCCCTTCTCTTCTCCTTGTGGGACACCCATGCCACATGTATGTGTGCACTTTGTGCTGTCATTCAAATCCCTGAAACACTGCTTACATTTTTTCCCATTATTTTCTCTATCTGTTCTTCTCTCTATAAGATTTTGATTGTCCTGTCTGCTAATTCACTGATTTTTTCTTCTGCCTGTTTACATCTACTGTTGTATGCCTCTAGTTTATCTTTAATCTCTTCTATCTTGCCTTTCATCCCTATAATTTGTTTTGCTTCTTTTTATACTTACAAATTTTTCTTTGTTTACAGGTTGTTTCCTTAATATCCCTTATCTCTTTAGCCATATTTTCTTAATCTCCTTTAATTGATTTAGTAGATTTGTTTGAACATCCTTTATTAGTTGTTCCAAATTCTGTGTCTCCTCTTAAGTTTCAATTTCTTCCCTTGACTGGGCTATATCTTCTTGTTTCTTAGTATAGCTTGTAATTTTTTGCTGACGTCTAGGCCTCTCATTATCTTGATCAGTTTACTCTGAAGGCCAGTTTTTCCCTCTTGTCAAGGGTTGCATTGTTAATTTGCTTTGTGTTAAGGGTCTTTTTTGAGAGTTAGTCCACCTGATTCTAAGCCTTTAGAATATCCTGTGTTTATGTGATCATATTTTTTCAGCTCTTCTTCATCTGATTTTTGCCCTGGAAATGTGGTACAATTTTTAGATTGCTTTTTTTTTGCAATTCTTTATCCTCCAGGGGAAAGCTTCCTTTCCTCTGTTCCTTGTCCAAGAATCTTGATCTATCTGCTGTTTTTGTTTTTCTCTATTGTTTTTTTGCAGTCCTTTCATTGTCTCTACCTGCTTTTTCCTTGAAGGCAAATTCTGGGATGACATTGACCACACAGATGACTTTCCCAAGTCAGTATTTCCCAGCCAAAATAGGGTTTGGGACCCATGAAGGGCATCCAGACCTGCTCCAAAGTGCCCTGGGGAGGGCATCAGGAAGAGCACCAAAAGCTTCTTTGAAACCTCCCCAAATCTGTGCTTCCCCTGGTCTGACCAGCAAATATAGCCCTATAGATAACTGCCACCTCCCCAATCCATGAGGAAGCACTGCTCTTTAAAACTCCACTGCTTCTTCCCCTCTTTGGGCCATGGTTAAAACAATGGCTGCCACCACCTTTGTCCAGGGCAGATTAAAAAACTAGCTCAGAGCCAGGATCCAGTGATCCAAATTTGCTAATCAAAAGCTGTGATCAGTGATCCACTGTGTCCACCCTATTCTTGAGGAAGAGGAGTTTTAAGTCCCTTTCTATCCTTATTGAGCTAGCCAGGGACTGAATCCCAAGGTGGCCTGCCAAGATAGTGCAGGATTGGTGCTGGCAGCTGTGCCTCATGGAGAGAGCAACTTACCATGTTTTTTAAATGTAGTTCATCAGCCTCTTTCTCCTACTTTTCCCTGGGTGTGGTGAAGTGTTCTTCTGACCTTCAGAGCTTCAGAACAGTCGTTTCAGACAGTTCTCACCTGTTTAATAGTTATTTTTGGTGGAAGGACCACTATATCCTTTCATCTCTTTCAAAATCATGATATTCACCTGGAAAAAAAGGAAAGAAAATTCCACCTGTGTATCAAGTCCCTACTTTTCCTACCCAAAATTTCAAAATTACTAGAGATATATTATTCTTCAGTTATGTCAATAAAATATATTCTCTAGGCATTATCAGAAGGGGTTAGTGACCACTAGCTTCAGAGAACAGTGGCAGGCATGACCCAGGACCTTAGCATATCCTGAATGCTTGTACCTGAACAATTGCTTATGCCCCTCTTAAATGTGCTGGAGGAGTGAAACTTTAATATACATTTACATGTAATAATTTCATATTTGTAATATTTAAAGCAATAAAAATAAAGATCCTGGATTCCTAGCTGAATATACATCATGCATTGATATCTTGTTAAAATGTCAAAGTTTCAAAATTATTAATAGAGGAGGGATTTTAAGATATGCTTACATGAAGTCTGCTTTAAAAGTAGCTCATTTCAATTGTGCTTAAAATCTCTTTTGGAATAAAAACACTGAGAAGTCCATAATGCTTTGAATCAAATAAATTTTTGTGTACTTACAATACTAGAAAGTTGTTAAAGGGAGTATTTGTTTTTTTTAATTAAATTCAGTTTTACTGAAATGTATTCACATATCATACAATAATCCATGGTGTACAATCAACAGTTCACGGTACCATCATATAGTCATGCATTCATCACCCCAATCTATTTTTTAACATTTTCCCTACACCAGAAAGAATCAGAATCAGAATAAAAAATGAAAATAAATAAGAACCCACAAATCACCTCCCATCCTACCCTAGTTTTAACTTTTCTACTCATCCATCCATACACTGGATAAAGGGAGTACAATCCACAAGGTTTTCACAATCACACTGTCAACCCTTGTAAGCTACATTGTTATACAATCATCTTCAAGAATCAAGGCTACAGGGTTGGAGTTTGGTAGTTTCAGGTATTTACTTCTAGCTATTCCAATATATTAAAACCTAAAAAGTGTTATCTAAATAATGCATAAGAATGTCCACCAGATTGACCTCTTGACTCCATTTGAAATCTCTCAGCCACTGAAGGTTTATTTCACTTCATTTTGCATCCCCTTTTTGGTCAAGATGTTCTCAATCCCATGATGCCAGGTCCAGATTCATCACTGGGAGTCATATCCTGTGTTGTCAGGGAGATTTACACCCCTGGGAGTCAGGTCCCACATAGCGGGGAGGGCAGTGAGTTCACCTGCCAAGGTGGCTTAGAGAGAGTGAGAGAGGGCCACGTCTGAGCAATGGAGGTACTCAGGGGGAGACTCCTTGGCAAAAATATATGCAAGGCTTTCCCTTGCAGTAATGAGCTTCATAAGGGCAAGTTCCATGATAGAGGGCTCAGCACATTAGACCGCCAGTCCTCAATGTCTGTGACAACATCAGCATCAGTCCAGGTGAGGAAGTCCAACTCTTCCGTGTTTTCTGCCAGTTCCTCAGGGGGCCCTGCAAACATATTTTTATTCTTTGCCCAAATTGCTTTGGGATGTGTCACTGTTTCACTCTCACCTATACAAACTTACCATATATCACTTCCTGTTCAAAGTTCCATGTAATTGTGGTGTTTGAACAAACTGACTGCAGAGTTATACTGTTTAGAAAATATAGATCCTGCACCAAATAAACATCTCCTCCCTTGGTCTCACATGGAAGTTGAAGTTTTAAAATACAGCCAGTTTCAACCTTTACCCTTTGGCCCAGTTTGCCCTAGTCTTAACCATATCTGCTTCATTCACATCACTAATTGAAGTTTGGGCTCATTTTTAGCTTTATTTTTTTTTAAAGTTACTGTATGCACTAATACTGACATTCATATCTGCCAAGATCTAGCTCTGAGTTTCAGGTGTCACAGAGATACCCAATGTTCCAGAGATCCATCAGGTTATATACTAAGGGATCAGCATCTCAAAGTTTGGAGATAGCCATTACAATTCAGGAATAGATTTGAATGCTGTAAGAGCTTACAATCCAGGGAACATTACAGTAATCGTTCCCCTCTTAGGCTGTGTGCTAAGATTCAATTCTGAGTTTACACATTGTAGTTAGTCCATATTGGTGAGGCATTATACTGTTTGCCTTTATTTCTGATGTACTTCACTCAAAATGCTGTGTACAGGATCCATTCACCTCCTTGCATGTCTCAGAACTTCACTCCTTCTCGTAGTTGCTCAATGTTCCATTGTATGCATACACCCCAGTTCACCATTCTGTTCCTCAGTCTACGTACCCTTAGGCCACCTCCAACCATTGCAAATCAGGAATACTGCCTCTGTGGACACCAGTATGCAAATGTACATTTGTGTCTCTGCTCTCAGATCTTCCAACTACATACCTCATAATGAGGTTGTAGGACCTTATGGTCCCACATACTTAGCTTTTTGTGGAACCACCACAATGACCTCCAGAAAGGCTATACCATTCTGCCTTCTCATCAACAGTAGATAGGTACATCGCCTCCATGTTTTCTCCAACACTTTTACTCCTATTTATATTTTTTTCCTACAATTTTATAGTTATAGACACATACCACACATTTATCCAGTGTACAATCAGTTGTTCATGGCATCATCACATAGTTGTACATTTATCACCACAGTCAGCACTTGAACATATTGATTATTATGAAAAATTGGTGTTTTTTTGGTGAATAATAAAAAAAAATAAAAAGAAAAAAATGTCATAGAATGCAATATTATAGTAAGGATAAAAAACAATACCACTACCCAGAATCCCATATCCCTCCCTTGTATCCCCCTCTCATACACATTTAACTTTGGTATATTGCCTTTGTTAAATTTAATGGAAGCATATTGGAATGTGACTGTTGACCATAGACACCAGTTTGCTTTGATTATGTTTTTTTCCTAAATACCATACCTTTTCCAACACTCTGCATGGTTGACATTCATTTGTTCTCCATGTAAAAACATTTTTATATTTGTACTTTTAGTAACAGTCATGGGCCACTCCAGTTTTTGCCAGGTTATACAGTTCCAGTCTTTATCATCTATGTTTACCTCTGGTATCATACATTCTCCTATCCTACCTCTTTTAGCTTTACTCACAGACATCTTTGTTTAGTGTAGTTAAAATATTGTGCTACCATCACACAGTATTATGCTATTTCTGGATCTATGCAATCAATCCTGCTAAATGTTCTGTAGTCCTTCAGCATCAAATGCCTGATCTCTACCCTCTTTCTATCTCCTGATAGCCTGTGTTCTCAGCTTTTAACTCTCAAAGTTTGTTCATTAATGTTTGTTCATATTAGTGAGACCATACAGTATCTGTCCTTTTGTCTCTGGCTAACTTCACTCAATATAATGTCCTCAAGGTTCATCCACCTCATTATATGTTCCATGTCTTTGTTCTGTCTTACAGCTGCATAATATTCCATCATGTGTATATACCACAGTTTGTTAACCACTCATCAGTTGATGGACATTTGGGCTGCTTCCATCTCTTGGCAATCATGAATAATGCTGCAATAAACATCGGTTTACAAATGTCCACTTGTGTCTTAAGTTTCTGTTCCTCGGAGTGTATACCTAGCAATGGAATAGCTGGGTCATATGGCAAATCTATACTTAGCCTCCCGAGGAAGCTCCACACTGTCTTTCAGAGTGGTTGCACCACTCTACATTCCTTCCAAAAATGAGTAAGTGTGCCTCTTTCTCCACATCCTCTCCAGCACTTGTAATTTTCTGTTTTTTGGATAATGGCCATTCTGGTAGGTGTGAGATGATATCTCACTGTGATATTGATTTGCTGGTCCTTAATAGCCAGTGAAGTTGAGCATTTTTTCATATGTTTTTGAGCCATTTGTATTTTCTCTTCAGAAAAGTGTTCATGTCTTTTGCCCATTTTTAATTTGATTGTTTGTCTTTCTGTTGTTGAGTTGTAGGATCCCTTTATATATTCAGGATATTAAACTCTTATCTGATGTGTGGTTTCCAAATATCATCTCCCATTGCATAGGTTGCCTTTTTACTTTTTCAACAAAGTCCTTTGATGTATAAAAGTGTTTAATTTTGAGGAGATTCCATTTCTCTATTTGTTCTTTGGTTGCTCGTGCCTTGAGTGTGAGGTCTAGGAAACCACCTTCTATTATAAGATCTTTAAGATATTGCCCTACATTTTCTTCTAAGAGTCTTCTGTTCTTGGTGCTAATGTTTAGGTCTTTGATCCATTTCAAGTTAATTTTTGTACAAGGTATGAGATAGGTGTCCTCTTTCATTGATTTGGAAATGGATATCCAGTTCTCCAAACACCATTTGTTGAAGAGGCTGCTCTGTTCCAGTTACTTTGGCTTGACTGCCTTATCAAAGATCAATTGTCCATAAATGCAAGGGTGTACTTCTGAATACTCAATTGGATTCCATTGGTCAGTATATCTATCCTTATGCCAGTACCATGCTGTTTTGACCACTGTAGCTTTGTAATATGTTTCAGAGTCAGGTAATGTGAGACCTCCCACTTCCTTCCTCTTTCTGAAGATATTTTTGGCTATTCAGGGTGACTTGCCCTTCCAAATAAATTTGGTTATTGGTTTTTCTATTTCTGTAAAGTAAGTTGTTGGGATTGTAATTGGTATGTCATTGAATCTATAAATTAGTTTAGGTAAAATTGTCATCTTAACTATATTTAGCCTTCCAATCCATGTACATGGTATGTTCTTCCATTTTTTTTAAGACCTGTAAAATTTCTTTTAGCAGTTTCTTATAGTTTTCTGTGTAAAGGTTTTTTTGTGTCCTGGTGGTTAAGTTTATTGCTAAATACTTGATTCTTTTGGTTGCTGTTGCAAATGCCCTTTTTTCTTTATTTCCTCCTCTTGTTGCACATTCCTTGTCTATAGGAACACTACAGATTTTTGCATGTTGATCTTGTAGCCTGCCACTTTTCTGTATTCATTGACTAGTTCTAGTAACTTTGTTGAAGATTTTTCTGGATTTTCTACATATAGAAACATGTCATCTGCAAAGAGTGAAAGTTTTACTTCTTCCTCTCCAATTTTGGTGCCTTTTATTTCCTTTTCTTGCCTAATTGCTCTAGCTAACACTTCCAGCACAATGTTGAATAACAATGGTGACAGGGGGCATCCCTGTCTTGTTCCTGATCTTAGAGGGAAAGCTTGCAGTCTCTCCCCATTGAGTATGATGCTAGATGTGGTTTTTTTCATGTATTGCCTTTATGATATTGAAAAAGTTCCCTTCTGTTCCTATCCTTTGAGGTGTTTTCATCATGAAAGGGTGTAGAATTTTGTCAAATGCCTTTTCTGCACTGATCAAGATGATCATGTGGTTCTTCTTTCATTTATTGATGTGGTGTATTACATTAATTGATTTTCTTGTGTTGAACCAGCCTTGCATATCTGGAATAAATCCCACCTGGTAATGGTGTATAATTCTTTTAATGCACTGCTGGATTCAATTTGCAAGTATTTTGTTGAGGATTTTTGCATATATATTCATTAAAGAGATTGTTCTATAATTTTCTTTTTTTTGTAGTATCTTTGTCTGATTTTGGTATTAGGGTGATATTGGCTTCATAGAATGAGTTAGGTAGCTTTCCTTCTTCTTCAGTTTTTTGAAGTGTTTGACCAGGATTGGTACTAATTCATTCTTGAATGCTTGGTAGAATTCACATGGGAAGCCAGCTGGTCCTGGGCTTTTCCTTTTTGGGAGCTTTTTGATGACTGACTCAATCTCTTTACTTGTGATTGGTTTTTTGAGGTCATCTATTTCTTCTAGAGTCAATGTTGGCTGTTTATGCTTTTCTAGGAAGTTGTCCATTTTGTCTAAGTTGTCTAGTATATTTGCATGTAGTTGCTTATAGTATCTTCTCATTATCTCCTTAATTTCTGCAGGGTTAGTAGTTCTGTTTCCTTTCCCATTTCTGATTGTATTTATTTGCATCTGCTGTCTCTTTTTTTTTGTTAGCCTAGCTTGCTGTCCATCAATTTTATTGATTTTCTCAAAGAACCAACTTCTGGTTTTGTTGATTCTCTCCATTGATTTCCTGTTCTCAATTTCATTTTTTTCTGCTCTAATCTTTGTTATTTTTTCCCTTCCATTTGCTTTTGGGTTAGTTTCCTGTTCTTTCTCTAATTCCTCCAAGTGAACAGTGAATTCTTCAATTTTTGCCCTCTTCTCTTTTAATATAGGCATTTATAGTAATAAATTTCTCTCTCAGCACTGCCTTTGCTGCATCCCATAAGTTTTGATATTTTGTGTTTTCATCATCAGTTACCTTGAGGTATTTACTAATTTCAGTTGTAATTGCTTCCTTTACCCTCTGGTTTTCTAAGAAGGTGTTGTTTAGCCTCCATATATTTGTGAATTTTATGACCTTCTGCCTGTTACTTATTTCCAACTTCATTTAATTATGGTCTGAGAAAGTGTTTTGTATAACATCAATATTTTTAAATTTGTTGAGACTTGCTTTGTGAACCAACATGTTGTCTATCCTAGAGCATGTTCCATGAACACTTGAGAAAAACATGTAACCTGCTGTTGTTGGGTGTAGTGTTCTATAAATGTCTGTCAAGTCTAGTTCATTTATCATACAATTCAACATTTCTGTTTCTTTATTGATCCTCTGTCTAGATGTTCTATCCATTGATGACAGCTGTGTATTGAAACCTCCAACTATTATTGATGTGTCTACTTCTCCTTTCAGTGATCTCAGTGTTGGCCTCATGAATTTTGGGGCATTCTGGTTTGGTGCATACATATTTATGATTGTTATGTTTTCTTGATGAATTGACCCTTTTATTGATATATAGTGTCTTTTGTCTCTTTTAATTGTTTTACTTTTGAAGTCTAATTTGTCTGATATTAATATAGCTACTCCCACTTTTCTCTGGTTGTTGTTTGCATGAAATACCTTTCCAACCTTTCACTTTCAGTCTATTTTTGTCCTTGTGTCTAAAGTGGGTTTCTTGTAGACAGCATATAGATGGGTCCTGTTTTTTAATCCATTCTGCCAGGTTTTGTCTTTTTATTGTGGTGTTTAATCCACTTACATTTAGTGTTATTACTGTAAGGGCGGTACTTTCTTCTACCATTGTCTTTTGCACTTTATGTGTCATATCTTACTTTTTCCTCTCTCTCCTTTTACCTTTCCTGATAATCTTCATTTCTGCACTCTTCTCCAACTCTCTCTTGTCTTTTCCTATCAGCCTGCAGCACTCCCTTTAGTATTTCTTATACTGCTGGTCTCTTGTTCCCAAACTCTCTCAGTGTCTTTTTGTCTGAAAATATTTTAATCTCTCCCTCATTTTTGAACAGTTTTGCCAGGTATAGAATTCTTCATTGGCAGTTTTTTTTTTGCAGTATCTTAAATACATCATGCCACTGTCTTCTCACCTCCAGGATTCCTGCATAGAAATCTGTACATAGTCTTATGGAGCTTCCCTTGTATGTGATGGATTGCTTTTCTCTTGCTGCTTTCAGAATTCTCTCTTTGTCTTTGACATTGGACAGTCTGATCAGTAAATGTCTTGGAGTAGGTCTATTGGGATCTATTCTGTTTGGGGTGTGCTCTACTTCTTGAATCTCTAATTTTCTGTCTTTCATAAAAGTTGGGAAATTTTCAGTGAATATTTCTTCTATTATTCTTTCTGCCCCCTTTCCCCTCTCTTCTCCTTCCAGGACACCCATAACATGTATATTCTTGCATTTCATGTTGTCACTCAGCTTCCTAAGACCCTGCTCATATTTTTCCATTTTTTTCCACCATCCATTCTTTTGTGTGTATGAATTCAAATGTCTTCTCTTCCAACTCACTGATCCTTTCTTCTGCCTGTTCAAATCTACTGCTGTGTCCCTCCATTGTGTTTTTCATCTCCTCCATTGTGGCCTTCATTCCCATATGTTCTGCCATTTGTTTTTTCAAGTTTATTAATTCTTCTTTATGGTCATCCAGTGTCTTCTTTATATCCTTCATCTCTTTTGATATATCTTCCTTCAGTTCATTGAATAGATTTAGCATTAGTTGCCTCAACTCCTGTATCTTGGTTGAACTATTAGTTTGTTCCTCTGGATGATCCATATTTTCATGTTTCCTGGTATGGCTTGTTATCTTAAGTTGTCTAGGCATCTGATTTTCTTGATTAGTTTATTCTGGAGGTCATTTTCACTCTTTTACCTAGGGATTTCTTGTTGGTTGGCTTTGTTCTCTGACTTCTGTTGCTCGGTTCAACTCATTCTGGACCTTGAACTTATGTTCTATTTAGTTGATCAGAATTTTTCTGTTTCTTGCCCTGTCTCTATGTAGCCTTTTTGTGAAAGGGTCTCCTCAGATATGGTCAACCCCAGTCAGATTTTCCCAGTTTAGAGAGGCTGAGGTCTCATGAGGAGGGTATGGAGTTTCCCTGAGAATGAGACTCTCCTATGAGGCCTTTAAAATCAGTGCTTTTCCTCTCCTGTCAGGTGGTGCTTGCCAGCCTGCAGCTCCCCCACCAGTGTAAGGAGGTATGGAGACTTTAGCTCTCTGGGTGACTCTGATCCTGTCAGACTGAAGCTGGAATATGAATTCCAGCCCCTGGGGTCTGAGTTCCCAGAAGGAGGGCTGACAGTTGAGCTGGATCTCCCTCCATTCTCCCAATTCTAGGAACTCCAGCTGTCTCCCAGAGGCACTATTCCCTTCTCCCCTCTCCTCTTTGATGTGACTGCAGCTTAATTCCTTGGTCAGCCAGAGTTGCCAATTAAAGACAGGGGTGGAGACCTTCTTCAGAAGTGAATCTGGAATGCAAAGAAGTTCTGGACTAGCCTAGTCCTTCAACTTGGGCTTTCTAATAGAAAATAACCACATATATTACTTTTAGATTAAAAAAATAGAAAAGAAAAACAAGAAAAAAGAAAAAAAAAATGGAGTCCCTTTTAAAAGCCTTTCCCCAGCCTGGACAGTTTTTCAGTGTCAGAATAGAGCATTTAAAGATGTACTTTGGGCTACTGTCTGATAATTGCTCTCCAACAGCTTCAATTCCACCCCTGCAGGGGGCTACTGAAATGCAAAAAGATTAGGAGTCAGTGAGAAGGGAAAAGAGACAAAATGCAGGGGGAAAAAAGACTTTTTTGGAGCCTAGGAATGAGTGCCCACTTTTATGTGCCCCCTCTTCTCAGAGCTGAGCCCTTCTTTAGCACCCCCAGCTCCAAAAATTAGTTAATTAATTTGTTAATTAATTCTGCAGTAGAGGCTGGGTTGAGCCCCCCTTCTTGCCCTCAGCAGATTGTTGTTTTTTGTTTTTTGTTTCCCTTTTTGGGAGCCAGCAGCAAGACAGTCCATGGGGTCTGGGTGGGGAGGGGTGCCAGACCCCTGGTCGGTCGGGGGAACTTACAATGTTTGCTGTGATCTCAGCTTTTCTTCCAATTCCAAACTTGTGTCCAGTGAGTGACTGATTACTGGAGACCCCAAAAACACTGTTTCATATAGTTCTTGGGTAATTACCAGCTGCTCTAGAGGAGAGACTAAATTCTGCATCATCTTGCCCCACCTCAGTATTTGTTTTAAATAGAGTTACCTCTGTCTCCAGCTTCAGAAATGAAGAGCAAAAAACCATTAAGGCACCATTTCATTCTTCTAATAAGTAGACAATTCCTTCTAGATGAAAAGTATCTACATAGTCATAAATCTTTTATTTTTATTTTTTTTTACATTCTATATCACTTGGAATACTTTTTCAAACCTCCAACATATACCCCTTTCTTTCCTCCCTTTCTGTCCCACCATGTGATACTGATTCCTAGAGGAGGCTTCCTTTGTAGAGAATCATTGCTACAGCCTTGAGTGTATGCATGAATGTGATTAGAGGCAGGGAGGTTGTTAATCACTGCCCAGTAGTATTTTCTTCTCCTTTCCTCTCCTTCCCTTCCTCTTTCCTCCTTTTTTACCCCTTCCCCTCTTACTACTCCACTAATGTTGCAAGTAATTGAAATTTATATAAAGGACTTTAGCTGTGGGCTATGAGAGAGTGCAGTAAGACAAAGGAGTCTGTAGCCAGAGTTCTCATGCCTCATAGTTTCAGAAGCCTAAAAATCTGGAATCTTAGAGCTGTAGAACTTCTCTGGGTGGGACATAACTTTAATACAGAATTCATGGTGAGTTGGGGAATAATCTAATCAAAATGATCAGTGAAAATTAAAAATAGGGTTAAATTAAAGTATTATTTCTGTTAAGAATTTTGGAAAAGTGTTCAGGGATTTTCTTACTAAAAAGCTTGCCTCATAAGCAAAAACTTTAAGTATTATAATTTTAAAGTATGTCTACACATAGCTTTTGTAAAAAAGTAAAGAAAAAAGTTATATATATATGAATCTCAGGGGAAACCATTATTGTTTGGACCTTGTATTCCTATTCATAGTACCTTTGCCCCCAGGAGTAGTGTTTCGTGTTTCCAAGATAAGTAACTAAATGAAAGTGCCCTAACTTAGTGGGTTATGCAGTAATTGCAGACATCATGTATGTCAATGTAATTGTTGCAAATGTGAAACATGATCTAGTTTAAATTATAATTAATCACAAATAGGCAATAGTTCAGAAATGTAATGTTTCCATTTTAAAGATGTTAAATTTACTATCTTAGCTTCATGGATTTTTTTAACTTTTCAGACATTGGGCTTAGGCCCGAAGGAATGTCAAAAGTAAAAACTGACAGTACACATTTAACTATCATAATGACTTAGTAATTATGCTTAGCTGCTATATTCTCATCAAATAACTCTGCAATGTAGGAACTTCTATGCATATTGAGATTCCTATGGAAGCTATAGCATTAATGAAGTTGAGTTTTAAATTTCCCTAGGCTCAACCTAGACATTAAGAATATAAATGCAAATTAACAGAGAAGAACCAGCAGCTGTGAATACTAACACTAAAATCACATTTGTTTTCATTTAAATTTTACATAGACATCAGGGAAACTATTTCTCCCCATTTTCCAAGGAAATTATATTTAATAATTTGGAAGTCTTCCTATGAAGAAATATTGTGCACCATCTTTACATTACTTAGAAAACAGGCACTATTGAAAACTCTTTTTTAATTTAAATTAATTTTTTCATTCACAGATTTTAACAATTGTACACAACTTGTAACATAAAGATAGTGAAATCTCAAGGATAAGGTCACAATATATATGACCTCTCCCATTCATTATTCAGGATGGAAGAAAAGTTCCAAAGGGTACAATGTATGAGATTTAATGCTGGAAAAAATACATATGAAACTTGTTTAACTGGCTCCACTTAGGACCAGGCACAGCACAATAAATATAGAACTGAATCATCTTTTTAAGAGACTGTTGTAATTTTAATACATTCTTACTAAAAAATATGATTAGTGCACTAATCAGAAATTCTACAGCACATAGGTGGTGAAGGAACACTTAAAATGAGCATAGTTTCTCTAGCATCTTCACATTGTTTCTCTAGCATCTTCACACTTATACACTGGCATTCTTAAAAGGATACATTGCAAATTCAGAACAACAAAAAACTTGTCAAACTTTCTTCATCATATCATTCATTCCTATCACAATCCTAGTTTGCTGGTAGGTTTAAGGTATGAATAGAAAGTTTTTGAAATCCTTTTAATTTCTATCAGTCTTAGGACCTCTAATAGGAGGCCACATTGGAAGCAAACTGAATGAGCAGCACCATTAATTCTACATGTCAACAAATCATTGCATAATTTTTATCTGCCAATATTCTGAAAGATTAAATATACTATAGCTGAATTCTTATTGATTGCCTCTTTCCTTAATAGTCTGACAGAAATGTATTACCAAAAAATTTAAATAATAATATAATGAGGCATAAAATGAATACTTTATACTACCACATTTTGGTATTTGATATTGTTAGACATGTTTACACACCCTCTCCTCTTCCCATCGAGGAAACAATGGGGCCAGCACTATTGGTCAGAAAGAGTTAATGGGAAATTGTTGCTCCTGGAGCTGCTCTGCATTGTGCCTTATTATACAAAAATCAAAAATCATTATTATAAAAATATACTGAAGGCCGCTTCTGGTGCTGCTTGTGTGCTCGTTCGGTGTGGACCTGGTACCTCTTTTGTGAAGCGGCAGCTGAGGAGACCCCGGCTCTCGTCATGGCCGACGAAAAACCCAAGGAAGGAGTCAAGACTGAGAACAACGATCATATTAATTTGAAGGTGGCGGGGCAGGATGGTTCTGTGGTGCAGTTTAAGATTAAGAGGCATACACCACTTAGTAAACTAATGAAAGCCTATTGTGAACGACAGGGTTTGTCAATGAGGCAGATCAGATTCCGGTTTGACGGGCAGCCAATCAATGAAACAGACACACCTGCACAGTTGGAAATGGAGGATGAAGATACAATTGATGTGTTCCAGCAGCAGACAGGAGGTGTCTATTAAAACGGGAGCCTGCTACTTTACTCCAGAACTCTGTTCCTACAGACCAAGAATACATTCTCAATTAGAAAAACTGCAATTTGGTTCCACCACATCCTGACTACTACAGTATAGTTTTCTCTATTCTTTCATTTTTCCCTTCCCCATTCCTTTATTGTACATAAAGTAACTGGTGTATGTGCACAAGCATATTGCTTTTTTTTTTTTTTTTTTTTTTTAATAAATGGCCAATGGTATGTTTTGATTGACATCAAATGGAGATGGGATGGGGAAAAAAAATACTGGTTCTGTGAAAATACCCCCTTTCTCCATTAGTGGCATGCTCATTCAACTCTTATCTTTATATTCCAGTAAGTTATTTTGCTCTCACTGTTAACAAAAACCAACAACATAAAAAATCCTTGCATACCTTGTTCGATTGGAGAATTTTAATGTTTTTCATTTATCATTGTAAAACCAAGGACAATTTTATAACTTTTTTGTACGTAGCTGTTACATGTAGGGCAATCTGTCTTTAAGTAGGGATAAATTACTCTAAAAGAAATGAATCCTAGATAGTTTTCCCTTCAAGTCAAGCGTCTTGTTGTTTAAATAAACTTCTTGTTTAAAATGAAAAAAAAAAAAAAAAAAAAAAAAAAAAAAAAATATACTGAAAAGAGAGAATGAAATTATCTTGTTTTCTACACAACACAGATTCTGCTATCATCAGATATAAGAATTTCATTCCGATCAAAGAGAATAGAAATTGTTATGCTGCTGTGGCTATAGATGTTTTAAGAAAACTTTGAGCCAGTTAGTAAAAAACTACACGAAAGAAAATATTTCTACAAATGGTAAGCTGGCTGTTTAGAAATGCAATGTGCAAACAAATGTGCAAACATGTGACACGTTTCATTATTTTGTGAAAACATAATGCCACTGTGGCCCCAAGAAATAATAAAGCCCAGCTGATCATTAAAGGTGCAAACATTTCAACTACTACTAAAAATCTGCTGTGGCATTTTAATGCTGATCACATTGCTACATCATTTTAAGAAACTTTGGCTTCTAAGATGTTTGAGGAAAAGAAACAGGGTATGATGTGGATAAAGTTTTAAGTGATTTTTTAAAATGTAATTTTAAAAAGATTTTCCTAGTAATGCAGTACAATAGCCCTTGATACTGAATTTTTCCTAGTGAAATAAAATATGATCTAATAAGATGATTTTAATCTAAGTTTGACTGCCTAGTTCTATTTTCACTATTTTTGAGGGTACTGATTCATATATTATGCTGAACCCCACAATTGCCTATTTTGAAAATAGTATAGTTCCCAACAGTTTCCCCCAAATATTCCTGATTTATACTGGGGAAACAATGCATAATCATTCATGTTTCAAAAATGGAAATATTTCCTGCAAAGTAGTTACTTAGCAAAATGCTAAGTTGCAAATAACCTTATTACATAGATATTGAGTTATTTCACAGAGCAACTGTCAAAAGGTATAGAAATCTGGCTTTCCATTCCAAATCCATTACAAATAGAATATATGCAGTAGTACTGTTTATAATTTAATGGTGAAGAGTAAAGAGCAAACCTAGGACAAGGGATGTCAGCCTACATACAAGTTTACAGTAATGTAGCCATCTTATATCATGTTTACTACATTCACCACCAAAGATAAAGAATCAGGGAGGCCCTTTAAACATGGGAACAAGGGAATGTTTGTTTTATTTAAGACCTAGAAAATAAGCAGGGAAACAAATTACACATATAAGCACTAGTCTCAAGCTGCACAATGAAGAAGTAAAAGGCTTGAGATGAGAAATTTGGGAAAATTCATACATGAATTTGATGAGAACAAAAGAGGAAAGAAATCACAGTTCTAATCTTCAAGGACACAGAATGCATTCTGCATATCTTCAAGAAGCTGTGCATAGTCTGCCTTGATCTTTGCCACACCAACTTTCACTGGATCCTTGAATTTCATGGAGGAAAGTTTATAGAGGATCTCCCCCATACGCTTATGGATAATGGACCAAGTAATTTTATTGTCACTTTGGGCATGGTTTCAACAATTCTATGGGCCATATCACAAAATGCAATCATGTTGAACAGTATCCTTACTGTATTGTAGAATGGGCAGAACATGTCATAAGGAGTATAACCAATTTGTTGTAGGAAACCATCTTTGATAAATTTTGCTACCTCCAGAGTGATTTTATCCATTTCTGCTGAAGAAGTCTTTCCCACAAATTGTACAATTTCTGCCAGGTCTTCTTCTTCCTATAGAATCTCCTTAGCTTTGGTCCTAAGAGGAACAAGCTCTGTGAAGTGTTTATCGTTGTACTCATCCAAGGCATGCATGTACTTGATGTAGCTGATCAGCCAATTGACAGAGGGGAAATGCTTACATTGAGTTAGTTTCTTATCTAATCCCCAGAACACCTGAACAATAACAAGAGTAGCTGCTGTAACTGGACCAGAAAAATCACCACCAGGTGGAAAACTTGCTCCTGCATGCTGACAGTCCCTTCTCTTTCAGGATTTCCAAGACAATTTACCCTGCCTACTTGCTTATAGAAAGAGTCCAGAAGGGCATCAAGATATGCAGGATATCCACTATCTGCAGGCATTTCAGCTAAGTGACCAGAGATTTCTCTAAGGGCCTCAGCCCATCTGGAGGTGGGGTCAGCCATCATACTGAGGTGACAGCCCATGTCTTGGATATATTCTGGCAGTGTAATTCCAGTATAAATGGAGGCTTCTCTAGCAGCAACACATATGTTGGAACTGTTGGCTACCAAACTGTTCTCTTCATAATCAATTCTACCTTACCATAAGCATCAATTGTGAGCTCTGGAAAGTTCCAGAAAACTTCAGACATCTCATTTCCTCTTTCACCACATCCTACATAGATGATGACATCATGGTTGGAATACTTGGAAAGAGACTGTGATATCACGTCTTTCCACAGCCAAAAGCCCCAGCAATAGCACCAGCTATTCCTTGTACACATGGGAAATCTCTGTTGATTGAAATCTCTGTCAAGTCAACAATAGACAATTGGCTGGCAGCTTCTCAGTACAGGCCATACTTGGACCATGCTGAATTTCTCCTTTACACATTCAAATTCAAACTCCAAGACAACATCAGAGGTACCATAGTTCCCAAGTGGAGCAATGTCAGTTACAGTTCCTCTGTTTCATGGTGGTAACATGGTTTTATGTCTGATGAGCAAATTCTCATTGGCAATTCCATAAATATCTCCAACAGTGATATAACTACCAACCTGTAGGCTTTTGCAAAATGTAAAATCCCAGTTGATATCTTTGCTCAGAGCAGACACATTTACTCCCCTGGAGATGTAGATGCCTTGGGAATGACTAAATAAAGGACAGAACATGCTCCAGAATAGCAGCTCCAGGGTCCCACCACCTGAACAAGGACTTGTATACCCATAGTGACTGCCTACTTGGAGAAACCGAGAGGCTGTGTTCAAGATGGGTGACTGTCCAGCCTGGAATGCCAGTGAGCCAGCTGAGGGTGTGGAGGGAAGTAGCCTTCCATACCCTGGGCACCCTACAAAGTACTAAGCACAGGGGATAACCCATCACATACCCACAGCTGAGAGCTTCCATGCCAGGGAATGGTGGTTTGAGCAGGCAATCATGGAAGGGGTTGTGTTCCATGCCTGATGCAGCCATCTTTGCAGTTGCTTAGGAGATGGCCTTTCATGGTACCAGGGCCTTTTGTGGCACCAGGGCAGGGACTTTGTGGTGGCCTAGAAGATAGCCTTTTGTGGCCCCAGGGCCAGGACTTTGTAGTTGGCTGGAAGATAACTTTCTACAGCCCAGCAGCCAGAAGTTTCATTGAGGGAACTTGGGATTTGGTGTGCTTGTGTTGGCATACCCTCTTCCTCGATAGAGGCTCAAGGTGCCCACAGCATAGAGACAGGGGTACTGCAGGAAAGCCAGGAGCCCCCCCCCCACCAATCCCAGGGACATGTAGTGCATGACAGAGAGGGATAGTGGGGAATTTGAACTGGAAGGTGAGAAATAAGATCTGCAGCCCCAGAGAACACCATCTGCAGACCCAGGAATGGCCAGGACCACAGGGCCCTGGAGCAGACTCTCTGTTAAACTGCACAGGACATTCCCCCCACCCATAGGACTGACGGTCCCCAGTGCACATGGAAAATTGGTGCACTGGAACCCCATATGATTTGGACTCCCACTCAGTACATAAATGAAGTTGAGGGGAACTGACTTAAGGGTAAAAGGTGGCTCAGGAGTGTCACCTGATGGCAGGTCAGGAAAGTGCATGCCACCAAGTTGTAACTCTGTTTAATTATAGATAAATGCTTAAATAATCATGCATACTCTAAGATAATCCTATCAAGATGAGGCCAAATATCAAGAGGCCAAAAACAACAGAAAATTACAAAGCATATGAAGAAACTAGAAGAGATGGATAATGCAAATATCCAAATGAAAAACCCAGAGGAGACATAGAACCTGGAACAAGTAATCAAATGAGTACTCACAAACATTAATACTATGGCTTAGGATATAAAGGACATGAAGAAGACCCTAGAAGGGCATAAAGAAGAATTTGCAAGAGTAAATAAAAAATAGTGGATCTTATGGAAATAAAAGATACTGTTGATCAAATTAAAAATATTCTTGAGACACATACCACTATATTTGAAGAGGTAGAGAACCGAATTAGCAAATGCAAAGATAGGGTAATGGAAAGTGAAAGTACAAAAGAACTAATAGTGAAAAAAATTGAAAAATTTGAAAGGGATCTCAGGAAAATGATGGACAATATGAAGCATACAAATATAAGAATTATCAGTGTCCCAGAAGGGGAAGAGAAGAGTAAGGGCTATGGGGAGTATTTGAAGATATTACTGAGGAAAATTTCCCAGCTCTTCTAAATAATGTAAATATGCAAGCAGAAATGCCCAACTAACTCCAAATAGAACAAATCCAAATAAACCTACTCTGAGACATATTCTGACCAGATTGTCTAATGCTAAAGAGAATGAGAAAGTTCTGAAAGCAGCAAGAGAGAAGCAATTTACCACATAAAAGGGAAACAATATAAGATTGAGGACCAACTTTTCAGGGGGCATTATAGAGGTGAGAAGACAGTGGTATGGTCTATTTAAAATTCAGAAAGAGAAAAATTGTCAGCCAAGAATTCCTTAACCAGCAAAACTCTACTTTAAAATTGAAAGAGAGCTTAAAATTTTCTAAGATAAACAAATGCTGAGAGAATCTGTTAACAAGAGACCTGCCCTACAAGAACTACTAAGGGGAGCTCTACCAACTGAGAAAAAAAGGAAGGAGAGAGAGCTCTGGAGAAGGGTACAGAACTGAAGAGTCTTAGTAAGGGTACCTTAAAGGAAATAAAGAGAGAGAGAGTAAAAAAAGATCTGACAGATAAAAAAACAAAGATAAGATGGCTGATTCCAGAACAGCCATCACAGTAATAACATTGAATGTGAATGGATTAAACTCCACAATTAAAATATATAGATTGAAAGAATGGATTAAAAAATATGAACAATCAATATGTTGTTTACAAGAGACTCATCTTAGACCTTGCGACACAATGAAATTGAAAGTGAAAAGATGGAAAAAAATATTCCATGCAAGCTATAGAAAAAAGAAAGTAGGGCTAGCAATACTAATTTCCGATAAAAGAGACTTTAAATCCAAAAATGTTATAAGAAACAAAGAAGGACACTATATACTAATAAAAAGGACAATTCACCAAGAAGAAATAACAATTATAAATGTTTATGCACCCAAAGTTCTCCAAAGAATATGAGACAAATATTGGCAAAACTGTAGGAAATAATAGGTGTTTCCACAATAATTGTGGGAGGCTTCAATACAACATTCTCTCCTATAGATAGATATCTAGACAGAAGACCACTGAGAACTTAAAAATGGGATAAATGCATTAGATTTAACAGATATATATAAAATATTACATCCCAAATTACCAGGATATACATTCTTCTCTAGTGATCATGGAACTTTCTCCAGGAAAGATCATATGCTGAGGCATAAAACAAGGCTCAAAAATTCAAAAAGATTAAAGTTATTCAAAACACATTCTCTGACCACAATGGAATACAAACAGAAGTTAATAACTATCAAAGAACCAGAACAATTACAAATATGTGGAGGTAAAATAACACTCTTAAACAATCAGTAGGTCAAAGAAAAATTTGCAAGAGAAATTGCTAAACATCTAGAGATGAATGAAAATTAGAACACAATATATCAAAGTTTATGGAATGCAGCAAAGGCAGTATTGTGAGGGATATTTATAGCTCTAAATGCATACATTTTAAAGGAAGAAAGAGCTAAAATCAAAGAACTAATGAAACAAGTGAAGAAGCTATAAAATGATCAGCAAACTAATACTAAAGCATGTGGAAGAAAATAATAACAAGATTAAGGCAGAAATAAATGATACGGAAAACAAAATAAAAAAGAAACAATAGAGAGAATAAATAATGCCAAAAGTTGGTTCTATGAAAAGATCAACAAGATTGACAAACCCTTAGCTGGATTGCAAAGCCAAAAAGAGAGAAGACCAATATAAACAAAATAAGGAATGAGAAAAGTGATATTACTGTGGATCCTGAAGAAATTAAAAAAAATATATAAGAGGAGACTATGAACAACTGTATGCCAATGAACTGGATAATGTAGAGGAAATGGACAATTTCCTGGAAACGTATGAACAACCTAGACTGACCAGAGAAGAAACAGAAGACCTCAACCAACCAATCACAAGCAAAGAGATCCAAACAGTCATCAAAAAACTTCCCACAAATAAATGCCTAGGGCTAGATGGCTTCACAGGGGAATTCTACCAAACTTTCCAAAAAGAACTGACACCAATCTTACTTAAACTCTTTCAAAACATCAAAGAAAATGGAACACTACCTAACACATTTTATGAAGCTAGCATCAATCTAATACCAAAACCAGGCAAAGATGCCACCAAAAAGGAAAACTACAGACCAATCTCCCTAATGAATAGAGATGCAAAAATTCTCAACAAAATACTTGCAAATTGATTCCAAAGACACATTAAAAAAATCATACACTGCGACCAAGTGGGGTTCATTCCAGGCATGCAAGGATGGTTCAACATAAGAAAATCAATCAATGTATTACAACACATTAACAAATCAAAAGAGAAAAATCAAATGATCATCTCAATAGATGTTGAAAAAGCATTCAAAAAAATCCAACATCCCTTTTTGATAAAAACACTTCAAAAGGTAGGAATTGAAGGAAACTTCCTCAATATGATAAAAGCATATAAGAAAAACCCACAGCCAGCATAGCACTCAATGGCAAGAAACTGAAAGCCTTCCCTCTAAGATCAGGAATGAGACAAGGATGCCCACTGTCACCACTGTTATTTAACACTGTGCTAGAAGTGCTAGCCAGGACAATCTGGCAAGACAAAGAAATAAAAGCCATCCAAACTGGGAAGGAAGAAGTAAAACTGTCACTGTTTGCAGATGATATGATCTTATATCTGGAAAACTCTTAGAAATTGATGATAAAGATACCAGAGTTAATAAACAAATTTAGCAAAGTAGCAGGATACAAGATTAATGCACATAAGTCAGTAGTGTTTCTGTATGCTAGAAATGAACAAAATTAAGAGACACTCAAGAAAAAGATACCATTTTCCATAGCAACTAAAAAAGTCAAGTACCTAGGAATAAAGTTAACCAAAAATGTAAAAGACCTACATGTAAAAGATGTAAAAGAAAACTACATAACTCTACTAAAAGAAATAGAAAGGGATCTTAAAAGATGGAAAGAAATTCCATGTTCATGGATAGGAAGGCAAAATGTCATTAAGATGTCAATTCTACCCAAACTCATCTACAGATTCAATGCAATCCCTATCAAAAGTCCATCAACCTACTTTGCAGACTTGGAAAAGCTTGTTATCAAATTTATTTGGAAAGGGAAGATGCCTTGAGTTGCTAAAAACCCTCTAAAAAAGAAAAATGAAGTGGGAGGACTTACAGTCCCTGACTTTGAAGCTTATTATAAAGCCACAGTAGTCAAAACAGCATGGTACTGGCGCAAAGACAGACATATTGATCAATGGAATCAAATTGAGAATTCGGAGATAGACCCCCAGATCTATGGCTGACTGATCTTTGATAAGGCCCCCAAAGCCACTGAACTGGGACATAACATTCTTTTCAACAATTGGGGCTGGGAGAGTTGGATATCCATACCCAAAAGAATTAAAGAGGACCCCTATCTCACATGCTACACAAAGATTAACTCAAAGTATGTTCTAGTTTGCTAATGCTTCTGGGATGCAAAACACCAGAAATGGATTGGCTTTTATAAAGGGGGTTTATTTGGTTATACAGTTACAGTCTTAAAGTCATAAAGTGTCCAAGGTAACACATCAACAATCAGGTACCTTCACTGGAGGATGGTCAGTGGTGTCCGGAAAACCTCTGTTAGCTGGGAAGGCACGTGGCTGGCATCTGCTCCAAAGTTCTGGTTTCAAAATGGCTTTCTCCCAAGATGTTCCTCTCTAGGCTGACATTCGTCAAAAATGTCACTCTTAGTTGCTCTTGGGATGTTTGTCCTCTCTTAGCTTCTCCAGAGAAAGAGTCTGCTTTCAACAGCCGTCTTCAAACTGTCTCTCATCTCAGCTACACTCTCAGCTTCTGTGTGTTCTTCAAAGTGTCCCTCTTGGCTGTAGCTCCTCTTCAAAATGTCACTCTCAGCTGCACTGAGTTCCCCCTGTCGGTTAGCTCATTTATATGGCTCCAGTGACTCAACTTAGACCCACCCCGAATGGGTGGGGTAACACCTCCATGGAAATTATCCAATCAGAGTCATCACCCACAGTTGGGTGGGGCAGATCTCCACAGAAACACTCAAAGAACTACAATCTAATCAACACTGATACGTCAGTTGACACAAGATTACATCAAAGAATATGGCCTTTTCTGGGGGACATAATACATTCAAACCAGCACAAAGTGGATCAAAGACAGTACTATAAAACTCCTAGAAGATAATGTAGGGAAACATCTTCAAGACCTTGTATTTGGTGGACACTTCCTAGACCTTACACCCAAAGCACAAGCAACTAAAAAACAAAAGACAAATGGGAACTCAAGCTTAGAAGTTTCTGTACCTCAAAGGAAATTTTCAAAAAGGTGAAGAGGCAGCCAACTTAATGTGAAAACATTTTTGGAAACCATGTGTCTGACAAAAGGCTGAATCTTTCATATATAAAGAAATCTTACAACTCAATGACAGTAGTACAGACAGCCCAATTATAAAATGGGCAAAAGATATGAAAAGACAGTTTATCTGAAGAGGAAATACAAAGGGCCAAGACACACATGAAAAAATATTCAGCTTCACTAGCTATTAGAGAGATGCAAATTAAGACCACAATGAGATACCATCTCACACCAATTGGAATGGCTACCATTAAACAAACAGGAAACTACAAATGCTGGAGAGGATGTGGAGAAATTGGAACTCTTATTCATTGTTGGTGGGACTGTATAATGGTTCAGTCACTCTGGAAGTCAGCCTGGCATTTCCTTAGAAAACTAGATATAGAGTTACCCCTCAATCCAGCAATTGCACTTCTCGGTATATACCCGGAAGATCTGAAAGCAGTGACATGAACAGATATCTGCATGCCAATGCTCATAGCAGCATTATTCACAATTGCCAAGAGATGGAAACAACCCAAATATCCTTCAACAAAGGAGTGGATAAATAAAATGTGGTATATATACACAATGGAATACTACGCGGCAGTAAGAAGGAACGATCTCGTGAAACATATGACAACATGGATGAACCTTGAAGACATAATGCTGAGCAAAATAAGCCGGGCACAAAAAAGAGAAATATTATATGCTACCACTAATGTGAACATTGAAAAATGTAAAGTAAATGGCTTATAATGTAGAATGTAGGGGGAGTAGTGATAGAGAGCAATTAAGGAAGGGGGAACAATAACCCAATAAGAACAGATAAGCTTTTGTGGGTAGATTTAACATCTTGGGAATGCCCAGGAATGAATATGTTTTTTTTTAATATTCATTTTATTGAGATATATCCACATACCACGCAGTCATACAAAACAAATCGTACATTTGATTGTTCACAGTACCATTACATAGTTGTACATTCATCACCAAAATCAATCCCCGACACCCTCATTACCACACACACAAAAATAACCAGAATAATAATTAAAGTGAAAAAGAGCAACTAAAGTAAAAAAGAACACTGGGTGCCCTTGTCTGTTTGTTTGTTTGTTTGTTTCCTTCCCCCACCTTTCCACTCATCCATCCACAAACTAGACAAAGGGGAGTGTGATCCCTATGGCCCCCCCAATCCCACTGTCCCCCCTCATAAGCCACATTTTTATACAATTGTCTTCAAGATTCATGGGTTCTGGGTTGTAGTTTGATAGTTTCAGGTATCTACCACCAGCTACCCCAATTCATTAGAACCTAAAAAGGGTTGTCTATATTGTGCATAAGAGTGCCCACCAGAGTGACCTCTTGGCTCCTTTTGGAATCTCTCTGCCACTGAAGCTTATTTCATTTACGGTTTGTTAATTTCTGTTGGGTATGGTAGGAACAAGTTCAAAAAAATGTTGCTATATCAGATTATTTTCTTGGGGTAGAGTAGGAACATGTTGGAAATAACGTAGTTATTTTAGGTTAGTTTTCTTCTTATTCCCTTGTTATGGATTGTTTGAAATGTTTTTTTGTATGTTTTTATTTTTTGAATTTTTTTGATGTAGTTAATAGTTAATTAAAAAAAGAGTTAATTAAAAAACAAAAACAAAAACAATGGAAAAAATATGCAGAGCCCCCTTGAGGAGCTGGTGGAGAATACAGGGTTGTTGGGCTTCCCCACCTCAATGGTTGCTGATGTGCTCACAGACATAGGGGACTGGTGGTTTGATGGGCTGAGCCCTCTACCATGGGACTTGCCCTTGGGAAGACTGTTGCTGCAAAGGTGAGGCTAGTCCTGCCTATAATTGTGCCTAAGGGTCTCTTCCTGAATGCTTCTTTGTTGATCAGATGTGGCCCTCTCTCTCTAGCTAAGCCAACTTGGCAGGTGAAATCACTGCCCTCCCCCCCTACGTGGGATCAGACATTCAGGGGAGTGAATCTCCCTGGCAATGTGGGATATGACTCCCAGGGAGGAATCTAGACCCAGCATTGTGGGATGGAGAACATCTTCTTGACCAAAAGGGGGATATGAAATGAAATGAAATAAGCTTCAGTGGCATAGAGATTCCAAAAGGAGCTGAGAGGTCACTCTGGTGGGCACTCTTACACACAATATAGAGAACCCTTTTTAGGTTCCAATGAATTGGAATAGCTAGCAATAAATACCTGAGACTATCAAACTACAACCCAGAACCCTTGAACCTTGAAGACTATCATATAAAAATGTAGCTTATGAGGTGTGACAATGATTAGGAAAGCCATATGGACCACACTCCCCTTTGTCCAGTGTATGGATGGATGAGGAGAAAAATGGGGGTAGAAAAAAAAAAAGGTACCCAGTGTTCTTTTTTACTTTAATTGCTCTTTTTCACTTTAATTTTTATTCTTATTATTTTTGTGTGTGTCATAATGAAAATGTTCAAAAACTAATTTTGGTGATGAAAGCACAACTATATAATGGTACTGTGAACAATTGATTGTATGCTTTGTATGACTACATGGTATGTATGGTATGTGACTATATCTCAGTAAAATTGAATGTAAAAAAAAACCCAGAAAAAAAAAATAAATAAATAAAATGAAAGGCAAAGATAGGTGTGGGAATTGTGCAGATTAGTTCTGTTTTTATGTTTTAATAGCTTTCTTATTACAGAAGTAATACATAATTGTTATGAAAAATAAAGTATAGAAAAATATAAAAGAGAAAATTAAAATAGCTAGCAATCCCATGCATAATTATTAATATTGTGATTTATTTCCCCAGTCCTTTCTCCATGCCTCTATTTATAAATATTTTAGTTTCAGGTTCTTTGTGCAAACATGGGATTATATGCTTTTGTAATTTCCCTTTTTTTCAATTGAAAAATATATTGTGGATAAGTTCAGTTTTAAACACATTTAGTTTGAAGTAATTTTGAAACATAATTTTGAAACATTTGAAACAAATGTCCAGCCCAGTTGTTAGAAATGGAGCCTAGGGGAAATGTTGGGGCAGGAGATATGGTCTGAAACATGTTAATGTAGAAGCAATTACTGAAACCTGGAAATGGGGTGAGAACATTCACATTTTTCAAAGTGTGGGTTACTAGGTTAAGAAAGCAATTGATTCTGTTGGAATAGAATAGATAATTTCAGAATGCATCACAGATAGTAGTTGTAAGTAAGCATAAGGATTGCAATGTAAAAATCAATTTCTTATTGTGGGTGTAAGGATTGTGCCTTTAGGAACAGTAAAACACATTGATATGAGGGAAACAACAACGAGTTTTAAGAAAAAAAATAAAAGGTCAATGGCTTTGTGAGTTCTATCTATTGATGTTTACTGTATTAGAAATTAAAAGAGCCAAAAATTAAATATTTATTCATTAATGTACGTAAAATAACAATATTACATGAATTACATGCTAACATAAACAACATTTTCTTGAAGAATTACTGTATTTTCTAAAACAAAACATTATTGGAAAGAATGGCATTATTTTTGCAAATATCTTTAATGCCTGGATTAATAGAAGACAGTTAAATTCTCATTTCTACTTCTGGATGCAATTCATTGATGTACACTTGTGAAAGAATGTGAATGAAAAGGCAAATAATACTTAGTATTATTATGAAAATAATTTTCACTGCACAGAGACCCTAAAAGGGACTATGGAAATGCCAGGGGTCTCTGGACAAAACTTTGATAATGGCTAGTATATGACATGGAATGGTCAGGAAGAATAACAATAGAAAAGTTTTGTTATGTGATAGTTAGCAAATATAAGATTTGATCAACACAGGTAAAGATCTTTTCAACTGTAAATCAGATCATATCACATCTTCCCTGAATTCCCATTGTCCTTAGGGAAAATTCCAAAATCCATATCAAGGCCTCCAAGGCCTTGTATGATTTGTCTCCTTTCTGCCTCTCTGGCCTCATCTTTTTTTTAAATGTAATTTTATTGAGATATATTCACACACCATACAATCCATCCAAAATATAAAATCAGTGGTTCACAGTATCACCACACAGTGTACATTCATCGCCATGATCATCCCTTGAACATTTGCATCACTCCTTGGGCCTCATCTTATATCACTCCTTCCCTCACACTACTTATGCTCACTATACTCCAGATACACAGGCAGTCCTTATGTTCCTTGACACTGCCATGACCTTTCTCAGATAAGATACCATGTAGATTCTGTTTCTCTGTGCCTGGAAGGACGACTACTACACATGCTCTAGGCCTCAGGTAATAGGCACTGCCTCATGGAAGCCCACCTAACTGCCCCAACCCCAATCTATATTGAGTGACCTCTGTTACTCTCTTGCCAATGCCTCGTTCTTTTCCTTCAGTGCATTCATCACTTTAGAACTATTTATTTCATTGTGGGATTGGTTATGTCTGTCTCTTGTCACTAGACTGTAATCTCCACAAGGGCAAGGAACAGGTGTGTTTGGTTTACCCCTCTATTTCAAGTAATAAGCACTGAGTAGGTCCAGAGAATATGCTCTATAAATCTTTAGTGAATGGAAGTATGAATGAGAGAATGAAGATGCATTTCAGGACCCTGTTTTCTCAGTCTAAGAAGGAATTATTCATATTTACTGTGTTGTATAGAAAATGATATCCTAGTTCCCAATTTTTATTTAAAATACATTTTAAAATCTGTTTATGATAGACTATTCTAATTATTGTTAGCATCTAATGGCAATTGTTAATGTCTGTGACTATAAAAGCCTTCTTATGGCCATTATTAAAAGCAAGTGCTTCAGAAGCACTAAATACTTTAGTTACTACAATATAAATTAATAGTTATCTGTGAGTCAATCATGATAATAATTCACTTGAAAGGTTATGATGATGAGGTCACAAGGTTTGAGAGAAGTTCAAGTGCATTTTAAATGCCAACAGAACAATCCTAATTGTTCAACACTCTTTTCAAATTCTTTTTCTGGAGTGTAATTTCATTTCTCAAACAGAAATCATGGTGCGTTTTGAAATCAATTTTTCCCCTTTTCAACAACCGTGATAGTTAAAAACTGCCAAAAAGTAATATTCTTAAATTATTTCCAATAAAAAGACAAGCACTAGCATAAAACTAGTTCTCAGTTCTGCAAGGGAAGGCATTATGTTATCTTTATGAGGTTACAAATTATTGCTATTGCCATATTTGTTTATGTGTATGCATATCAAATATAAGTGAATTTTATACAAATTAAAGACCAAGGTGTTATTCTTTTAACTGTCTATAATTTTAATTTTAGGCAGTTGCTTGAATCTATTATAGCAATAATACAAATGAATTGCCATTGCACCCTATTGACAAGCCATGGTTTCTGAAGGTTATGATTAATCTGTATTAAGGATACATTCTATTTTGAGAGTAAAGTACAGCAGCATTGATGGGGTCTTTCTAACAAGGGATCTTCTATATGAATGTATACTTCCATGAGCAGGGCTTGTCATGTGGAATACAAACTGACTTGTCAAACCCCCAAGTTTAAAAAAAAAAATTGCTTCTCCCTGGAACTCCAGTCAGAAGTGGATCCATGGGGTTCATTTGGATTCTAAATAGGAATAGGTTAAAAAAAAAAAAAAAAAAAACTTTAACTGCCTTGTCAGATTTTCTCCTGAGCTTTACTTGGGTGTCTGAGAAATAAGATTTCTGGCTCTGTTAGGAACAGATGGATGCAGAATCCTGACTACCAACTGTTCACATCCAGGCTCAAGTGAGCTTCCTCCAGTGTGGCTGCTTTCCCCACAGGGGCCCACAGTCAGCTTGAAATGGGCCGTCCCTAGCTGCAGGCTGGTGATTGCAATTTTACAACCCTGTTTACTTGAGGTCTTTGGGTAGAAAATCGTTAAGCTACCTTTCCTGCTTCCAACGATTGTAGCCAAAAGTTAAGTTGCCAGCACCATTCATAGTTTTGGTAGCTGATGTCAGGATGGCATTGTTATCAATTGCAATAGGAAATAATGGGTCACTCCAACAAGTACATATTGAAAGTGTGCATTGGAAAACATCTCCTCATTAGACAAACAACCAAACAAAACTCCTTCATTTCAGATGGTACACATTGATTTTCTTTATGTAATTGTTATTGACTTTAGTTTTCTAGTATTCTGCTTATACTCTTATTTATGAGGGTACTTAGAAATAAGATTGAAATAAGTTAAATTTTCCACTATGCATTCTTCACAGAGAATGCAACCTATAGATTAAATATATACATTTTAGAAAGTCAAGGCAAAAATTTCTAAATATTGTGCTCTAGGAATGAATTGTTCTAGGTACATGGTAACAGCCATTCAATATGTGCTTGTTGATAAGCGAGTTGTTCACAAAACTTTGAACATCACTTTGCTTCTTTAAGTCTCAATGTCTTTACCTGCTGACAGTGCTGGCATAGTTCCTGGAACATAGTAGATGCTCCATAAGCATTTGATGAATTGAATTTATGTAATTACATTAGTTCCAGGAATAAAGGTATAAGGGTGCATGAGTGCGTGCTTGTTTGTTTGTGTCTTCGTTAACAAAAAGTCTTCTTTTTTTGTTATTGTTCCTGGATTTTTATTATTATTTTTTTCAAATGCAATTTTATTGAGATATATTCACATACCATATAATCCAACCAAAGTATCATCACATAGTTGTTCATTCATCACCACAATCAATTTTAGAATGTTTTCATTGCTCCAAAAAAGAAATAAAAATAAAAAAGAAAACCCAAAATATCCCATATTTTTATCCCTCCATTACTTTTTTTGACAGTTTTATTCACACAGCATACAATCTATCCTAAGTGTACTATCAGTGGCTCTTGGTATAATCATATAGTTAGGCATTCACTACTAAAGTTAATATGAGAACATTCTCATTTCTTCCAAAGAAAAAAAAATCCCATACCCCTTATATCCCCCTTTTATTGATATTTAGCTTTGGTATAGTGCCTTTGTAACAATTAATGCAAGAATATTACAACGTTACTGTTAACTATAGTCCTTAGTTTACAGGAATTGTATTTTTCTCAGACACCACCCTATTATTAACACCTTGTAATAGTGACATATTTCTATCCTAGTTCAAGTAAGAACTTTTTTATATTTATACAATTAACAACCATCATTGTCCACTCTAGGTTTTGCTAAGTTATACAGGCCGTTTTTATCCTCTAGCATTCCTTCTGGTGACATACATGACTCTAGCTTTCCTCTTTCAACCATACTCACACTCAACTTTGTTCATTATACTATAATATTGTGTTACTGTCACGCAGTACTGTGCTATCCCCTTCTTAATCTTTACCATCAACCTTATTGAACATTCTGTACTCGTTAAGCACTGATTGCCCAATTCTGCCCTCTTTCTATCTCCTGATAACCTAAAAAGCATCTCTTTTAAAATTCCTGGCAAATTATTTGAATAATATAAACTAAGCAACTGGGTGACTGCCCTATGGAGAGTGGATGTTCCATTACAATTGGTTATATTGTCCTTTTGATTGGCCATTCTGAAACTAGCAATTTAATGTGCCTCTTACCGTTATCCACATTTGAAATAGGACTTCTTGGTCTCATAAGAAAATTCTGCAATTTCCTGTTGCTTAAATGTGTCTAGAGGATTTCTAAAGTTGAATCAATGCTTTAGGAAGTTCGCCTACAGTATCAAGATATTGACCTCTAGAAGCAGTATATCAGTGCTCAGGGAAAGACCTGTGACAGAGCCCTCTGTATTTTGTTATTAGGAAGGGAACACTGTTTTTCAGGGAAGCAAAGGGAGACATGCAGACCAAATAAATTAAGGACACCAAGGAACTGTGGGAAGATGGATAAGGAAAATGAGAGGGAAGAATGTGAAAGAAAATATGAAGAGGAGGCAGTAGAGAAGAGATTAAACAGATTGCTAAATTCAGGAGCTAAACAAGCTGTGCCCTTTCACAAAATCCCTAGGTATCAAGTGTCCCTTCCTCCCAGTATCTTCAAAAATGATTAGCAATGAGATAGTGAGAGTTAAGAAGGAGAAGAGCATTGTTTTAAACCCTATATTGCATCTCCATCCCATTCTGCCACAATTCCCTTTTCATTAATGAGGAGCTCTTTCCTTAATAACTGGCCACAGAATTTCCTTAGGCTCAGCGTATTTCTAGTCATTTTTGGAAAAGTGACTCAATATATATTTTTTTCTTTTTCCTCAACTCTTATGTGGGGATTGAGGAGGCATCCTAGAAGTCTTTTCTCCTACAGTTCCATACTTACGGGTTTGGGCAGTTCTTAATATGGAATATTTCATTTATTTAGTAAAAGGTTTTGTTTTGGGGGGGGGTTCAAAGACTTTTAGAAAGGTTTCAGGGAGGTTTACATATTGGTGGCAAGAAACAGGTCTTATGGCTATCCTTTCCGCACTGCTTTTTCCATAAAGCCCAACAGAGAAACGGTACTGGAAGGAGTTGCCATCCTCCTACTGAGTCGGGTTGTCATCTTTTGTTTCTTTGTAGGTAGCTAGGTGGGGCGGGGGAGAAGGGGCGGAAGCCGGGAGGGGAGGGCGGAGCAGCAGGGATCCAAATGATTCCCGCCTGAAACTGAAAGCGGTGTTGGGAAAGGGAAGATGGGAATAAACGTGTTCTTGAGTTCCAGTTTCTTCCCCCGAAAGAGTACAGCTCGGTATATTTCCTCCCCCTCGGTGGTGTGATGGGCTTACAATGCTCCCTCTTTGCAAATACCTGTATCAAAAGCCGGGAATATGGAAACACAAGGTTCCGAGATCTCCCCCTTGGTATCACCTTATACTACTGCCTTCGGGAGACCGAATCTAGTCCCCCTGCTCAGGAGCGCTGAGAACATCCAGCCCGGAAGCTTTCCTCTGGCAGCTGCCGCCACCCAGGGAGGGAAACAGCTAGAAGCTTTGGTGAGCGCCCGCTGCGCGGAGAGCAGCTCTTCCTGGTAATTAGCGCCAGCCAAGGTTCCAAACCTGCCTTATTGCAACCCCTAGCGGGCTCCCAAATCTGCAGTAGCTTCTCGCGTTCCTGTCCCTGCTCTTGCAGAGGAAAATTACAAAAGTGCACGCACACACACATTCACACACGCTCTTTTCTTCACTCAAGAAAACCATCAGTAAACGTCCTTCGTTCAAAGAGGGCTCGACTCTTCCAGCTCTCTTTACTTTACCTAGAGGTTAGCAGTCCTTGAGAACACAAGCGGGGCTCGCTCACTGCTCTGCGCGCTCCCTACCTGCTTACTGCGGGTGTGGCCCTAGGGGAAAGGGGACCGGGAGTTCGTGAGACTCCTGTTTCTCTAGTTCGTGCGGCTCCCCTGGCTCGGCACTTGGTATGTCCCACGGTCTTGCTCTCCGGGAAGCTGGGAAGGGGAAGGCGGCTGTGGACGTTGCCACCCACCTTCCCGGAACCGGAGCCTGCTCCAAGCCATAGCCGACGTCTACCACTTCAGACTCACACCTGGCCCAGCCATGCAGATGGCGGCTGGAGGGTGCCTTCAGGCGAGGCGCCCTAAATCTCGATAATGCCCAGTCAGACTCCCGAGGCTCCTGAAGCGAGTTTCTGGTTATGCAGATTCCGTTCCTCCGCTTTTTCGAGGAAGCTGAGAAGGGTGGGAAGGGAGGGATCCGGGGTTTGGGGCAGCGAGTTTGATTCGCCAGGATACTTGCCCTAGTGTCTGGCTGGGTGAGGGGCGGAGCCGGTTGGGAACCTGGGGGACCAAGGCGGCCAGGCAAGGCTGAGCCCGGAGCTCTGGGGCCCCCTCCGTGAGGACTTTGTTAGGGCCAACCTGGCGGGCTGCGTTTGGCGGGCCGCGGCGCGCTGGGTCACACTGTCCAAAAGAGGCGGTCGGGGGCGCTCTCGCACAGACAGACCCACCAGAGCTTGGGGGTCATTTCCGCACAGCACTCCGGGATTCTAGGCAGACTTGGCTTCTCTGGAAGGCGGGGAAGAGGGGGCAAAGGAGGAATCCAAACAATTGCAATCTTCCCCTCTCTTTCGCTTTCTCCCTCTCTCTTTTTTTATTTTATTTTTGCCAAAGTTATGGCCAGAGACTTCGCATTCTTTCTAAGTCAGTCCTGAGGCTTTACACATCGCAGCAGTGATTGCGCTCCCTTTGTGTGTGTGTGTGTGTGTGTGTGTGTGTGTGCGCACGCGCGGGCCCGCGGGCGTGTGTGTGTGCGCGCGCGTCTGAGTCATGGCTAAGAGACGCCGTCCCAGGTTGATCCTAGGGTTGACAAACACTCCTCTGAAGCCCCCACTCAGCCTCACCCTTGGGAGGAAATAATAATAAAATCTGGGCCCGCAAGTACCCTGGCCATTGTGGCACGAAATCTAAATTTTGCTGGTCCATATTTCCTTCCTTTGCTCCAATCTCCAGCTCTCTCCTTCCCTCTCCCCTCCTTGTAACACCCTGATCCTTCTCATCTCCACTTCCCTTCGTAGGCCCACTACCAGCTCCCTCAATCCTCCTCCAGCTTCTGCTCCTCCCCCCTTCGGCAACCCCCTCTCCCATCTGATCTGCAGCTAAAACCTGGAGTCTAGAGGAAAAGGGAGAGAAAAAGACAAACAACACACAAAAAAAACCCCACCTCGGCTGTGGAGCTGTCAAACCGGGCATGCTCAGTAGACAGGACAGGTTTTTTGGTCTCGAGTAGCGGAGAAACATTTTTTGCACCACTGCGACCAGCCTTAGAGCGCGGCGGCGGCGACCACGGCAACATCAGCACAGCCATCAACCGTGCAGAAGCCCCGCACCCGAGAGCTCGGAGGGGTCCAGCTCAGCCCGGAGTTCACCTCCGAGTGCCCCGGGAGCTGAGCTCCCTCCTTTTCGTGCACACACGCACACACACTCTCTCACAGACACACGCGCACACTCACTGTCTCTTGCACACACATACGACCCAGGGCGCAAGCACCCTCCCGGCAGCTGTCGTCCGTTGGCTCCATAGTGGCCAGGTTCGGTCCCTGTCCTCCTCGGCGGCCGCTGACTGAGAACACCACCGCCGCCAGGCAGAGGAGAGCGATGCGGGGGCCCGAGCCGCAGCTTGAACAGTAGTGTGGAATTACAGTTGCTTCCCGCAGGAGCCGGCCGCGAAGCCCGAAGTCCCAGACACCGCCAGCGCCCAGCGTGGTTGAGCACCCGGCGAGGGGGCGGGGGCACTGTACCTGGGGACACCACTGAAAGTTGCGCCTGGACACCTGGACTAGGTAGGTGCGTTTCTCCTGGCCCTCACCTCCGTCCTGCTCTCCCACCCCCTCCCACTCTAAGGACTCCAAGCGAACTTTGTCCCCAAGGCTGCAGGCAAAGGGTGGCAGCTTTCGGATGTGAACGGCCAGCTGCCTCCGTTCTGGGATCCTGCCCGAGGTGGCAGAGCCTCTCTGCCTCCTTCTTCTCGCTGTCTCCGCCGGCCCTAGGGCTCTGGACCCCCGGGGGAGATGAGAGGTCTGCCTTGGCGGCAGTTCAGGCTTCCAGCGGGCCCTGGAGGTGTTCTCGAGAGCTCGCTGGGCTTCTCGGGAGGCACTTTTGCCAACCAACTCTGCGGGTTCCTAGATTGGACCCACTCTCCTAGGCTTTCTCGGCCGGAGACCAGGCGCTCTAACAAGTGGATTTGTACGCTCGTGGGGTGGGGGGTGGAGAGAGGGTCTCGTTCCTAGAATAAAGAAGGGGGCAGGTCTCCTCTAGCTTTCCTCCCACCTGGAGTATACGCTCGGGGCTTGCCCACCCGGGTTTTCCGTTCCCTACGTCTCCCTAGGACCCGTTAGCTTCTCAATTTTTCTTTGAACCTCATTCGGGGAACCCAGGTTCTGGGGGGATCTCCAGGGCCTTCTTCTCACCTATGCCGTCAGGGGCCCCACCCGATGCGTCCGTCTTATACCCCAATCTTCGTAAGAGACAGTCGTTACGCGGCAGTCGATGCTCCAGGAGCCGTCTGTGTTGGCTTTAGCCACTACCTCAGCAGTGCGGTTTTGTGTATTTTCGCGTTTCACCCTGAGACATGGTGCCTGGGATCCAGTAGCGGCCAGCAAATCTGCCGAGCGCCAAGCACCTTCTAGGCATGCCTGGGAAAATGTAACCTCACTTTCTTCCACTCCACAACGGGCAGATTGCCAATTCAATTTTAGGATGCTCTTCCCAGAGGTGAAGGGGAGGTTGTTAGTGCGACTTGGTGAGTGGATGTGTTTGCAGTCAAGAGTACATTTAAACAATTCAGCTAACTCATTGCAGGCGTTTGTTTACAACTGCGGGGACAGACGATCTCACTCCACTAGTAAATGTCCTCTCAACGTCTATTTCGCCACTGGGAGAATAGGGGCGGGGGAGGGGTATGGTTTGCAGCTCATACTCGCTTAGGGCAGACTGGGGTTTAGCAGTTCTGCACCACTGCTACAGGCGGTATGCTGATATGGGTAGAAGAAAACTACTTTTTCAATTTGGAGCAATTGGTCAGGAGACTCCCTGAACTTTCCCGTTTTTTTCCTGGGTTGCTAAGACTGAGATGTATTTGAGGTGGTCCGAAGAAATGCAAAGAGAAGTTCCTGGCGCCATAGAATAGATATTAGTGTCCATTTAGTTTTATAAACCAAAAGGAAATGAAACACCCAATGGACTCTTAATATGTACTGTTAGGTTAACATTTAATTGATGGGGTTTGTAACTAAGGGTCGTAGATACCTTCTTTGAGTTTTAGAACGTTGTTCTATGATTACAATTAACAAGCCAGGTACACTGCCTTGTGAAAATAAATCACTACTCTTAACCTGTTTGAGCAAGACATTGCAAATGTCTGCTTTACTTTTCTTGGCTGAAGTATACAGGTCCATCTTCCTAGTCCAAAGTCTTCGGATCCAGAGCATTGAGAACTTCAGTGTCGACAAGATAAAGTATAGTATAAGAGGGAAAGGCTTTTTTTTTTTTTTTAATGAGAAGGAGATCCACAGCTTTAACTTCTGTCTCACGAGTACCAGTTTTTACTTGCTTGCTTTCCCCTCCCTTGCTCTTCATATCTGCCACATGGGGAAAAATGAATTTTCATAGGGCATGGAATGACCCTGAAGGTAAATATCTGGAAAAACAGAATCCAAGTTTTGACATTTTTGTCCAACTTCATAAGTTTTTATTGTGTGATAAATAATTGGCGATTGCAAAGTTTTTTTTTTTTTTCCTTTTAAGTGTAGTTAAAATAATATAAGGTCGGAAACTTTTAATAATAATAAAAGAAAGTCACAAGATTCATTTGAAATAATAAAAGGAAGTCACAAGATTCATTTGAAAAAGGGTTTAGGTGATTTCTAAAATGAATCTATGCTCTAAATGTTAAAAAGTTTTCAGGTTGTCCTCCAGAATGTTTTTGGAAAACCAGGTGTTTTGGGAAAACAATTCCATGAAGAAATGCTAACATTTGCATAATAAGAGTCCAGAGCCTCGAACAATGACTGGCACATAGTTGAAAACGAATAAATGTTTTTTGAATATATGAATTAGCATTTGCCTTTAGTTCTAGGTTCCAGTTATGAATTAGGAATAGTCATGTCATTTGGCAATACAGCGGGGCTGAAGGAAATAATGCTTTATAGAATCATGGAGCTGTAAGAGTGACGAAGTGAGGTTATAAATGTTTAAACATAGAGGTGTGTTAAAAGTTAAAATCAGATTGCGTGTAATTATAATCTCATCCAAAAGCCGAATTTGAAGTCTGAATACCTTAAAGATCTCAGCATTTCAGTTTAGCTATCATATGTGTAAATAACAGTGACGTGATTATAATTTCCCTCATAGTTGTTGTACCTTTCTGATGCCTTTAATACAAAGATTCTTGCTGGAGCAGAACAGTCCAGCATTCAAATTTATTCTGTACAATGTTACTTTAAATTGTCAAACTGCAAAATATTATTTTGATATATTGCTTCTGAAAACAGAAGGCTTAGTGCAACATTATTTTTCCATGATACTCCTAACAACTTGGAAGTGGTAAAAAAGCCTCAGTGTTAATTAACACAATTTTTCCCATTCTATGTTAGAGGTTGGAAATTAGAATTCATGTAATTTTGCTTGAGACTTGCTTAATAGCAAGTCGATCAGTTTAAATTTAAGTACAGTTGTCAAGTACTTGATAAAGATTTTGATTAATATATTCTCTTAGATTTTCCCAACCAAGTTAATTCATACATATGTATGTGTGTATTTATTTATTTATTTACTTACTTATTGAATGACCTGAAGTCAAAAGAAGACCAGCACTTCTAATAACTTATTCAGTGGTTAATATTGTCATGAAAAATTTCTCATAGTATTCAGTTATATTCATTCTCACATATATACTCATATAAATACACACACTCTTAGAAGCCATCTCATGTGAATGTTAAGCATCGTATATAAAACATGTATGATCATTTAATTAAAATTATATATATTCCTTCAAATTGCTGTCAATTTTAACCTCAGCAGTAATAATCCATGCATACTAAAAAACAAGCTTCCTGTCATTTACCGTTTAGAGGAAAGGTTTCAACTGGATTACTAGCACAATGATAGGCAGATGAAGTGATGAAAAATATTATAAGAGAATTTAGCAATTCTGATCAACAGCATATATCCATATCTGGAAATGTAGCTATTGATTATAAAAAGTAAAGGAAACAGATTTCAGAACAGCTCCCATATAAAATAACTACTTTAAATCTGCAGATTCTGAGCAATAGATTAGATACCTACTTTGTATAGCAATTGCTATTTTTTTCCTTTTCTTAAAAGGTAAAACATTTTTATGAATCCTGGCTTAATATATTATTTTTAATCTTTTCTGTTTTCCATTGATGTTTAGAACTGAGGAAGGTAAATATCATAGAACCAGCTAGAATTATCATTAGTTGAGCAGGTGAGTGACATAAAAGGCTTCACATAGCTTTTGATTATTCCTAACAACCTTGATGGTCCAACCATAGGTGTCTCTTCAGTATGTGGTGCTCTATTATGACAATTTAAATAATGTATAGAAATTTTTTAGTTTGCTGGATGTGCAGTGGTACAATTTAGAAAGACCAAAAGAATTACTTACATTTGGAAGTCATGAAAAATAGGACTGAGGGAACTGGAAAAAAATATGATGGCATAAACTGAAAATTATTGTATAACAATATATTATTCAGTTATATTCATTCAATCACACTGGTAGCATTTGTGCACATAATCCAAAGTAGTTTTAATTGGAGACAGTTGATAGCGGATTTCTAATATTAAAAAAATTACAATGTAGAGTCTAATAAATAGTGCCTATCAAATTTTTATGTAACTTTAGGATTCATTTCTAGACCTGGAAGTATAATCTTGGATAATTTGCAACTTAAAAAAATTATCCCAAATTCTACATTCCTGTCCAAGTTTCCACTTTGGTAAACAATAGCATATGGTGAAATATGCTTATATGCCAGCTATCCACTATGTCTTGGACGATGTTTTTAATATGATGTAATGATTCTGAAATATTGGGGTCTCCATCCTCACTGTCTGAGTGGATGAATTAATTGGAAAATAAACCCACGAAAATGTGTTAAATAATCTCTTTTCATATCGGTGAATCATCCCTGTTAAACTCTTACTCAGAGCCGTCATATCTGCGTTTATGACAGGTGTGTGCCAAGATTAATATTTTTTTCTGATATTCATGACAGATCTCTACAGCTATATCTAGGTGACACCCAAATATGTGAGTGAAAAGTTCTGTCAACCATCCAGCTGTTTGGGGTGATGCAAACAAACATCTGATTGGTTGAGAGAATTTTTTACTTAGTCTCTGGCTGTTTTGGAGTTATTAAACAGGCTGATGAATCTTAATATCTCTTTATGTGAGAAATGAAAGAAAAAAATGAAATAAAACGCTTTAAAATACATGTACAGTATCTTAAACATTCTGAGGTTACTATGAAGTAGACAATGAACAAAATGACATCCTGAATCTACTGCTTTCTATAAAATGTATAAGGAAATATTGCTTGCATCTTCCAACAATTACAAAAAGAGAAATATACCAGACTTTTCAACAAGCCAGGAGTTTAAAAACTTTATTTTTCAATCTCCACCCCTTCCAGGGTACTAATTCATCTGTTCAAAGAAACCAACTTAAAAAGTTTGATATTTTAGCTTCTTACAATTTCCTGTACCTTGTTTTCCACCAATTCTTCTACTGCCATGGAAACTAGATGGGACAGACAGCCGGGTATCAGTAATTCGGGATGAGAACCCTCTTGTTAATTTAATTTCATGCTGTCTGTTGGTCCCTGAAAGTAACTGTAAAAGGCTGGGGAATTGACTTTGTGAGAAATAAATGGTTAAGCAGAGCAAAAATCTTTGCCATCTCTGCCATTTTCCTAAGATCTTGTTGCAACCCTCTTTGTCCCTACTCAAGCAGTTCTATTTAAATAGTCACAGAGTTAGAGGTTTGTGCATTCCTATTGATGTTTATGTATGTTTTAGAACGTTTTCATTCTATGATAACATCCACAGCTATAAAATAGTTTTATAATAGCTGTTACATTGAAAAAGTATGTTCTTTCAAATTGTGATTTTTCAGACTTTGAAGAAGCCTAGTTAGCAATCACAGTAAAATTAAATATAAACGATGCTTTAATTTTCTGGTAAGATTAGTTATTTTCCTTTTCAAATATAAAAACAGTTTTATTAAAATGTGTATGCATCACTTTTTTTATTGCAGACCAAATGGGTTTGAATTCATTTATTTGAAATCTGTAAAGCAGCTGTTTTACCATTCACCACAAAGCACACTGATTGTTTTAATTTTAATTGACTAAGTTGTCACTTGATAAGTAGTCAACAATAAGGAAATTGCCTTTTAGTGTTTCTCATATTCTGTTTTAACATTTTTGAGGCTGATTACATCTTATGAAATTGAATTTTGGAATCGCAATCTCAAACATGAGCTGAATTACTCTCCATGTTAAGCTTTTTGCAATACCAGTTATAGGTCCTGAGAAACTAATAATTTTTCCATGTATTTCTATACTATGGCTAAGAAACAATGATTCCCAAACAGGATTTTGGTAATGAAAAAAGAGTGGATTCACACACACACACACACACACACATACACACATTTTAATGAAAAGGTTACCAGGTATTTTCTTGTTTTTAAGGTGACTAGAATTTCAAAATACAAATTTTCCAGAGAGAATTGTTAATGATAAAATGAAGTAGCGACTATAAAATTTTGGAAAAATAATGTCTACATTTTAGGGAAATTGGAGATATCAAAATCCAGTTGTCGGGTGTTGAGTTTCATATACTTTGTTAATCAATTTATTTTTGTTATTTGAGCTATATCTGTATGTTACCAAAATATCTGAGGAAAAAATGAAAACATTGGTCAATTACTGTTGAACACGTGGATTTCTTAGCATCTGTATTGTCTGTGTAATGTTGATTTCTTCTAGCTTTTCATCAGATGTTTGGTATTTGGATGAACAATGGAAAAAATCATCTGGATGATTCCAAATATATGGTGATTGAATTTTCATTGTTCTTCCAAATGCTTAATTTTTATGGAGTTATAGCCTCAGTTTCCCTCTTGGAATAACCATATATTTACTTTTCAGTTGTTTTTTTATTTAGATGAAAGGTATTGCAAATATTTAGGAGCCTAATGCCTAATACAGATACATATTTGTAACTTTCAGTAGAATTCCTATATAGTTATATCAAATAAATCCATTTTCATTTTGTTTGGAATCACAGTGCAGTGTTTTTAGCTGACTGTATGAATGAGGGTTTTTAAAGCAGCCAAATTGTGTAGGAAAATATGATCACTGGCTAAGGTAAAGAAAAGAATTTTCCAGTAGTATGGTTTTTCATAATTGGTGGATTCTAACTGTGTATATTACCTCCAATGCCTCCAACTGGTTTACATACCTGTCAAAGAGAAGGTGCCAGATTAGATGGACAATGGGTTTGTTACATATTGCAATCCCGGTGTCCCAGCTGCATACAGATATTTTAAGAAAACCCTTCAGTTGTTCAGAGAAATTAGAAATAGATAATGCAGATGGTCCATTTCAATAATCCAGGTTTTTTCAGGTATATTTAAAATTAAATGTCCTAAGAGATGATTAATTCAGGAAAGTTGTTGATCATTGTTCTAGTTTGCTAATGCTGCAGAATGCAAAACACCAGAGATGGATTGGCTTTTATAAAAAAGGGGGTTTATTTGGCTACACAGTTACAGTCTTAAGGCCATAAAGTATCCAAGGTAACACATCAGTAATCGGGTACCTTCACTGGAGGATGGCCAGTGGCATCCGGAAAACTTCTGTTAGCTGGGAAGGCACGTGGCTGGTGTCTGCTCCAAAGTTCTGGTTTCAGAATGGCTTTCTCCCAGGACGTTCCTCTCTAGCAAGCTTGCTCCTCTTCAGAACGTCACTCACAGCTGCACTGAGTTCCTTCTCTTTGAGTCAGCTCATTTATATGGCTCCACTGATCAAGGCCCACCCTGAATGGGTGGGGCCATGCCTCCATGGGAGTATCTCATCAGAGTCATCACCCACAGCTGGGTGGGGCACATTCCAAGCAAATCTAATCAGCACCAAAATGTCTGCCCCACAAGACTACATCAAAGATAATGGCATTTGGGGGACACAATACATTCAAACTGGCACAATCATGAACTCATCTTATGCTATACATCCTTTGTACCTATGATGATACCTTATTAAAGGTGTCTCGATTTTGCTAATTACCACCTGTGTTTAAATATAGAGGTGTATAAATACACTACACCACAGAATGGCTCAAAACCTTCTAAACCTGAGATGTTGGCTTCTTATTAGCTAACTCAATTTCTATGAACATAACGTTTCTGATCAACATTTTGAATTTATATACTGCGACTTTCCCCCTCCCTCTTTAACATTAAAGATTTTCTTTTTCAAAGCTGCTGTTTAATTGTTAGCATTTGAATGATATTACTATGTGATCTCCTGCTCTGTTAAGTAGCTCAAAAATGTGTTGTATTTATATGTGTAGGGATGGAATTTTTATCCCAAAGGAATATTTATTAAAAGGTGTATGTGCATTTAAAATTTTTTTTACATTTTTTATTATGAAGTATATACACAGAACAGTAAAAAATTTAAAAGTACAACTTAACAAGTATTTAGAGAGCACATTTCAAAGAATGTTTTAAGTTACAGTTCCACAATTTCGGTTATTTCATTATTGTGAAATATATCATATATACAGAAAGGTGATAACTTTCAAAGTACAATTTAACAAGTACTTATATAGGTAATTTCAAGGGATGTTATGGGTTACAGTTCCACCATTCCAGTTATTTCCTTCTAGCTATTCTAATACCTTAACATCTAAAAAAAAGTATTAATATAAAGATTCACTATTCATAATCCTTTCTTAAATCCTATCTTGTCTGTTGCTGCCACTTCCTCTCGTTTAATTACTTTCTCAATCTTGAGGGACGTCTAGGCAGTGGTTACTCTAACTTGTTCATAGTGAAAAGGGTGTCGACATTATGGGGAAGGGGGTGCATCCGGTTGATGTTCTTAAAGAGGCTATTGCCGCTGGGTTTGGGGACTTGTCTGGAATAGGAATACTCTGGAGGATTTAATTTTCTGAAAAATAAACTTAGTGAGTTATAGGTGCATTTTTGACGTGGATTTTGCAAGCATTGTTTTACAGAAACGTAAAGTACACCACTTATTTGCTTACTCAATACTTCAAAAGGATACATTTTTTGTGACTGTGACTCATATTTTTATATGTTATGTAAGCACTATATAGAAGCATTGACAGAATTGCTAAACAAGTCAAATAAAGAAAGAAATGTCTTTTGGGGCATTTATTAATTTCACTAATGAGATCCAGTAACCTTTAATGGAGAAGGCTGTATAGTTGGTTGGTCACTTGACACCTATTGCTTAGAGTTGGGAAGATTCTTGTAACTTGAAATATCAATAAAACCACTTTCACTTCTTACTCTCTCTCTCTCCCTCCTTCTCACTCTCTCTCCTTCTTACCCTGCCCCATTTCTCTTTGTTTCCTTTTTCTTTCTTTCATATATTTACAAGGATTGAGGTAGTATACAGGTCTATGAAAAAGGAAATAAGTTCTGGGAGATTCACTAGAACATTGGGAGTGATTATTATTTTTATTCTTTTTCTGAATCTGACCAATTCTTTATGTCTTTTCTAGAGAATTATAAGCATGATGTGAAGTATTATTCTTTATATTGTTTTTTGCTCATGCATTATTTAAATTATCTTGGGTAGTATCTAATATGACACCAATTTCCTGGGTTGATATTCTTTATTACAGTTTTACTCTCTTCATGTATTCATATGTTGTTAGTGCATTTATGATTGCATCTTTCATGTTTAGTCTAATAAAATGTCAACACTTAGGTGTGACACCATTTATTTTTGGTTTGGAATTCTGAAGTGTTAACACAAGGGTGCTACATTTTTTTCATTGTTTTGTTCTTTTCCCCTATTTGAGATATTGCCTTGCTGAAACATTGGACAACTTGTGAAAGTGAGGTAATTTTCATGTAAACAATTAGAATTCAGTGCAAGGGAAATATTTTAAGGGTAATTTAACACAGAAGGGAGAAATTTTTAACAATACATTTTTGTAAAACATGAAAAGAATGCTTAAGAAAATGTGTAAAGCAACAATAGATATAATGTGAAAATACTAGTTCCAAACATTTTAGCAAAATATTTGGTACTGCTGTGTTGTGGAAAGGGAGAAAATAAATCAACGTTTACACAGAGTTCTGGGACAATGGGTCTTGAAGTCTCAAGTGTTTTCCACAAAAACTTTCCAGGTCTCATGTATGGACCTCTTCTTTCATGAAGATTTCAATATTATATGGTTTTATTTATACATCATAGAACAATTTTCATGAAGGAAAGTCTTCATATATTCATTTTCCCATTCACATATTCACTCACTCATTGGTTTACCAAATCCGATTTGAATATCTCTCTATATCTGGTGATACAAATACATTCAAAAAGTTCCCCATCTAGTGGAGGAGACAGACATATAAGCACATTCTGATCATGTAACACGTGCTCTAGTAGAGGAATATTTAGAATGCTCTATAAGCCCCAAAGTAGATATGGTGTCATAAAGGATATGCCATTTGAATTGGTTTTGAAAGAATGACTAGAAATGTTTTAGGCTGATAATATGGAGAACCAAATTCCACCTGATGAAAGGATTTTGAAAGAGCAAAAGACTAAATTAGCAATTATGAACACCAACAGGGATAATAGAGTGTCATTTTAGTTCCTTTCCAGGTCTGGGGCCTGGGATCATGTCTTAATTTTATTTTCTTCCATATGCCTGACCCACAGAAGGTGCTTAGTACATATTTCTGAATGAATGAATGAAAATGTTAGAATTTTTCTGCATGGAGAGTTATCATGGAGGATGGTGGTTTTCCTGATGTTTATCCAAAATCATGCAATATATTGTATTGTAGCAGCGTCAACTGCATTAGGCAAGGGAAGCTCATGGAGGGTCTTCCTGGACAATGCTGTTAGATCACTGCCTCTCAACGTTATGAAAATCATGGTTTATATTTTCGCTATCAAATGACAAAATTTATGCCCGTTCACACAGCCAGATGTATGGAGTAAGTGGAGTGGAGTGGTTAAAGACGAGGTGAGAAAGATTGTTTGAAGCTACACTCTGAAAAGTTTTGTTCACCATAATAAGAAATTTAGAATTTATCTTGAAGGCAGTGGGGAGCCATCAATGGGCTTTAAAGTGGGGAGGGACACCAACATTGAGTTTTTGAAAGATGACATCAGTGTGGAGTATGGACTGAAGTGGATTAAGAGTAGTAACTGGGAGACCGATTAAGAGGCTGTGTTGTAACTGTGAGCAATTTTGTGGGTATGTACTAAAGCAGTGACCATAAGGATGGAGAAGAGGGGACAAACTTGAGACCCACACATAAGATAATATCAATGGGATTTGAAAATTGCTTACATTTAGAGAGTGAGGGAAAGGGAGGAGTGACTCTGAGGCTTTCAGCTTGGGGAACTATGGTACACCATTAAGTAATACAGGGAAAACATAAGAAAAGGCCAGGTTTGTTGGGGATAATGAGGTCACATTTGGGCTTTTTTAATGTTAAGCACCTTGCAAACATCCAGATGGAGATGGTTGGTGACAGATGGAAATTATGGATCTGGAGAGCAAGTCTGGAAATAGAGAATTGGATGTTATGAGTCAATGCAATAGTTGAAATCATAGGAATAGGTAGATGAGCTCACCTAGGGAGTATATCGAGAGAAAGATGTAAAGCAAGGATGAAATCTTGATAAGCACTGAACTTAAGAAGTTGGTGAAATAAGAAGAGTGATTCAGAAAAAGAAAGTCAGAATAATGTTGGAGAAGTAGGACACAAACCAAGAAATAATGAAATAGAAGCTAAGGGAGGAAAATATTTTATAAATGCTATCCTGTGCAGAGGTATGGAAAGGTAATTCTCAAAAGAGGAAATAGGAATGACTAACAAATGTGAAAAAACTTCAATCTTCAGCAATCAAAATACATGCAATTAAAAACAATACACACTAGAGTTTTGTTTTGTAAGATAATGCTCAGTGTAATTGCTCAAATCCCAAAACTTAGAGTCATTCTTGATTTCTCTTTTTTCTCACCTGACCAACCAATTAGCAAATGTTGATTCTACCTTCAAATTATATCCTCTGTTTGAATCATTTTCCTTTCATTCATCAACACCCTAAACCAAACCACATCAGCTCTCACCTGGACTACTGAAATTGCCTCCTAATTGATGTTAGGGCATACACTTTTGCCCCCACATAGTTTTCCATGCAGCAACCAGGGTGGTCCTTTGTAACGTAAATAAGATCTGTAATTTGCCTGCTCTTAACCCTCCAGTGGCTGGCTTCTAATCCTGCTTAAAATAAAATAGAAATAAAAATAAAAATAACATCTCTACCATAGCCTGCAAGTTCCTACATGTTTAGAACTTACCATTATCTCCCTGTGCATCCTTGCCCATAACTTTCTCATGATATTCTAGCCACACTGCTGTCCATTTTGTTCCTTAAACATGCCCAAGCATATTTCTCTCTCGGGGCCTTTGATTGGCTATTTTCTCTGCCTGAAATGATTTCTCTCTCAGATTTCCTCAGGCTTACTTTCTCACTTCTTCCAGATATCTGATCAAATATCCACTCATCAGAAAGATCTTCCCTAACTATACATCTGGAGTCTAATCCTGTCTCTTCATTTTCTTTCTCTTTATCCTCTTCTATTTTTCTTCATAGTGCTCATCACTATTTGGCATTATACTGTATTTCTGTTTATTTATAGTTTTCTACTCCACTAGATTATTTGCTGCATGAGGGCATGGACTTTGTGTCTATTTTGTTCACCACTAGAACTATATCACCTAGCACAGTGCCTGGCACATAGGGGGTGCTTGATAAATAATTGTTGAATAAACAAATGAATAGTAAGAGCATGACAAAGCTTTAGTTGGTACAGGTTTAGCAGTTTGCAGCAAAAGCCTGAAAAATGTTCATACCATTTGACCAAGTAATTTTACTGCTGGGAGTTTGTTCTAAGGAAATAATGTGAAGTGCAGAAACATCTTTATTTGAAAAGATTTTCACTAAGCATTTTTTGTAATAGAAAAAATTAAGGTCGCTAAATGTTCAACAAGGGAATTGCTAAGTTATTTATGAGATATCTAGACATTTATAATATTTTATGGCCATTAAAGATGATGTTTACAAATACTTTATGATAAAATAAAAACATTTGTTATACTATCAAGTGATAAAGCAGGATATAAAATTATACATATCCAATACATGGGAAAGGAAAAAAGATTGGAAAAGATGCACAAAAGAGCTTAAAATGATTTTTTTTCTGGAGGAGGTGGGTGTATTAGGTTCTTCAGAGAAGCAGAGCATATATATGTGTGTGTGTGTGTGTGTGTGTGTGTGTATATATACATATATATGTATTCCATTTCCTAAACCAACAGAAATTATACCTTTTTAATATGTGTGCCTGTGTATAAATGTAAATATCAATAGATTTATTATAGAAATTGGCTCATGTGACCATGGGGATTGGCAAGTCTGAATTCCGTAGGGCAGGTCACAAGTTGGAAACTCCAGTGATGGTGAGGATGCATTCCCCAGGGCAAGCTGGCTGGCTGAAGAAGAAATAGAAATTCTTTCTGACTGCTGATATCATCAGTTCTCCCTTTAAGGCCTTCAGGTGATTGGATGAGAATTCTCTCATTGCTAGAGGCAATCTCCTTTGTTGCTTGTAGATATAATCTGGCATAGATGCAATCAACTGACTAATGACTTAAATCCATGAAATAACCTCATAGTAGCAATCAGGTCAGTGCTTGCTTGACCAAAAAACCAGATGCCACAATCTAGCCAAGATGACACATGAACTTAGCCATCACAGTGGGTAATAGGTGATTTTTTTCCCTTTATACTTTGCGTTTTTTAGAACAAGTCTGTATAACTGTCATTTTCAGACAAAAATATATTTACTAAACAAAGAGGAACAAGAAACAAAAAAAAAATTGCTATCCTGAAAGTGAGGTTTATGTAGTATGTAACAGGTAGAATAAACCCATTTTCCTTGAGAGATAGTACTGGAGGGAGGGGAATATGCCAGTTGTAATTGGGACCAACTGCTTTTTGGCTGCTTCATTTTGAAGGGGTCTACAGTCAGGGAAAATGAATGAGATCCACTGATCCAGTCTAGTCTTCACTCACTGGAGAACCAAGGAGGTCTGAGTTTATTCTGTTAGGATTGGAATGGGATGTTCCAGGGAGATTAAGTCAAGTTAAGCCTTCTTCATATTGCTGTGGAAAGCACTAGCAATTTGCCTCAGGTACAACAGCATGATTACTCACTATATTTCTTCATGTCATGTAGTAAAAACAATTAGGTGAAGTTAGACCATACATTACCTGGCTATTCAGCCACAGTCACATCTAATGGAGGAGAAGGAAAATAGCATTGACAAGTTTTGGCAGGTCTCATCATTAGAAATGCCCATATTTCCAGAAATAAAGAAGCTGAAGCCAATAATGTATACCTAGGTGTTCCCTAGGCCCTGAAGAAGAAAGTGACAATACAGAGTGTTGTAGCATTAATTCCTGAGAGCTCTGATCACTGTAATGGGGAGACTGTCTCTGTTATTAACACCATTATTCTCTACAAGGTCTTTGAATAAATGTCCCATTAGAAAAATAGCATTAGGGGTTTCAAAGCATATGTGGCAATATGTAAAAATATGCTCATTAGTAAAATGAAGTGTGACCTACATGCAGACCAAGGTCCCTTGAAAATAGAAATAATGTTAATATAGGTATTATAGTTATAATTAGTATATAATCGAGTAATTATTGGAAAGAATTGGTAAAATTTGTCAAATTTCCTAAATGAACAGAAATTATACTTTTTAAATCTGTTGGACAGATATATATATATATATACATACACATATATATGCATATTCATATTTATTTATTTATTTTTTTATCTTCATTTTATTGAGATATATTCACATACCACGCAGTCATACAAAACAAATCGTACTTTCGATTGTTCACAGTACCATTACATAGTTGTACATTCATCACCTAAATCAATCTCTGACACCTTCATTAGCACACACACAAAAATAACAAGAATAATAATTAGAGTGAAAAAGAGCAATTGAAGTAAAAAAGAACACTGGGTACCTTTGTCTGTTTGTTTCCTTCCCCTATTTTTCTACTCATCCATCCATAAACTAGACAAAGTGGAGTGTGGTCCTTATGGCTCTCCCAATCCCATTGTCACCCCTCATAAGCTACATTTTTATACAATTGTCTTCGAGATTCATGGGTTCTGGGTTGTAGTTTGATAGTTTCAGGTATCCACCACCAGCTACCCCAATTCTTTAGAACCTAAAAAGGGTTGTCTAAAGTGTGCGTAAGAGTGCCCACCAGAGTGACCTCTCGGCTCCTTTTGGAATCTCTCTGCCACTGAAGCTTATTTCATTTCCTTTCACATCCCCCTTTTGGTCAAGAAGATGTTCTCCGTCCCACGATGCCGGGTCTACATTCCTCCCCGGGAGTCATATTCCACGTTGCCAGGGAGATTCACTCCCCTGGGTGTCTGATCCCACGTAGGGGGGAGGGCAGTGATTTCACCTTTCAAGTTGGCTTAGCCAGAGAGAGAGGGCCACATCTGAGCACCAAAGAGGCATTCGGGAGGAGGCTCTTAGGCACAACCATAGGGAGGCCTAGCCTCTCCTTTGCAGCAACCGTCTTCCCAAGGGTAAAACCTATGGTAGAGGGCTCAACCCATCAAACAACCAGTCCCTTATGTCTGTGGTCATGTTAGCAACCATCGAGGTGGGGTAGGCCAATACCCCTGCATTCTCCACAGGCTCCTCAAGGGGGAACTACATCTTTTTTTCCTTGTTTTTCTTTTTTTTTTTTTAACTTTCCCTTCTTTTTTAAATCAACTGTATGAAAAAAAAGTTAAAAAGAAAACAAACATACAATAAAAGAACATTTCAAAGAGACCATAACAAGGGAGTAAGAAAAAGACAACTAACCTAAGATAACTGCTTAACTTCCAACCTGTTCCTACTTTACCCCAAGAAAGTTACCTAATATAGCAACATTTCTGTGAACTTGTTCCTACTATATCCATCAGAAATTAACAGACCATAGTCATTCCTGGGCATCCCCAGAACGTTAAATAGCTTATCTGTTCTTCTTGGATTATTGTTCCCCCTTCCTTAATTGCTCTCTATTGCTAGTTCCCCTACATTCTACATTATAAACCATTTGTTTTACATTTTTCAAAGTTCACATTAGTGGTAGCATATAATATTTCTCTTTTTGTGCCTGGCTTATTTCGCTCAGCATTATGTCCTCAAGGTTCATCCATGTTGTCATATGTTTCACGAGATCGTTCCTTCTTACTGCTGCGTAGTATTCCATCGTGTGTATATACCACATTTTATTTATCCACTCATCTGTTGAAGGACATTTGGGTTGTTTCCATCTCTTGGCAATTGTGAATAATGCTGCTATGAACATTGGCGTGCAGATATCTGTTCGTGTCACTGCTTTCTGATCTTCCGGGTATATACTGAGAAGTGCAATCACTGGATCGAATGGTAACTCTTTATCTAGTTTTCTAAGGAACTGCCAGACTGACTTCCAGAGTGGCTGAACCATTATACAGTCCCACCAACAATGAATAAGAGTTCTAATTTCTCCACATCCCCTCCAGCATTTGTAGTTTCCTGTTTGTTTAATGGCAGCCATTCTAATCGGTGTGAGATGGTATCTCATTGTGGTCTTAATTTGCATCTCTCTAATAGCTAGTGAAGCTGAACATTTTTTCATGTGTTTCTTGGCCATTTGTATTTCCTCTTCAGAGAACTGTCTTTTCATATCTTTTGCCCATTTTATAATTGGGCTGTCTGTACTATTGTCATTGAGTTGTAGGATTTCTTTATATATGCAAGATATCAGTCTTTTGTCAGATACATGGTTTCCAAAAATCTTTTCCCATTGAGTTGGCTGCCTCTTTACCTTTTTGAGAAATTCCTTTGAGGTGCAGAAACTTCTAAGCTTGAGGAGTTCCCATTTATCTATTTTTTCTTTTGTTGCTTGTGCTTTGGGTGTAAAGTCTAGGAAGTGGCCGCCTAATACAAGGTCTTGAAGATGTTTTCCTACATTATCTTCTAGGAGTTTTATGGTACTTTCTTTTATATTGAGATCTTTTGTCCATTTTGAGTTAATTTTTGTGTAGGGGGTGAGGTAGGGGTCCTCTTTCATTCTTTTGTATATGGATATCCAACTCTCCCAGCCCCATTTGTTGAAAAGACCATTATGACTCAGTTCAGTGACTTTGGGGGCCTTATCAAAGATCAGTCGGCCATAGATCTGAGGGTCTATCTCTGAATTCTCAATTCGATTCCATTGATCTATATGTCTATCTTTGTGCCAGTACCATGCTGTTTTGGCAACTGTGGCTTTATAATAAGCTTCAAAGTCAGGGAGTGTAAGTCCTCCCACTTCGTTTTTCTTTTTTAGGGTGTCTTTAGCAATTCGAGGCATCTTCCCTTTCCAAATAAATTTGATAACTAGCTTTTCCAAGTCTGCAAAGTAGGTTGTTGGAATTTTGATTAGGATTGCATTGAATCTGTAGATGAGTTTGGGTAGAATTGACATCTTAATGACATTTAGTCTTCCTATCCATGAACATGGAATATTTTTCCATCTTTTAAGGTCCCCTTCTATTTCTTTTAGTAGAGTTATGTAGTTTTCTTTGTATAGGTCTTTTACATCTTTGGTTAAGTTTATTCCTAGGTACTTGATTTTTTTAGTTGCTATTGAAAATGGTATCTTTTTCTTGAGTGTCTCTTCAGTTTGTTCATTTCTAGCACATAGAAACATTACTCACTTATGTGCATTAATCTTGTATCCCGCTACTTTGCTAAATTTGTTTATTAGCTGTAGTAGCTGTATCGTCGATTTCTCAGGGTTTTCTAGATATAAGATCATATCATCTGCAAACAATGACAGTTTTACTTCTTCTTTTCCAATTTGGATGCCTTTTATTTATTTGTCTTGCCAGATTGCCCTGGCTAGCACTTCCAGCACAATGTTGAATAACAGTGGTGACAGCGGGCATCCTTGTCTTGTTCCTGATCTTAGAGGGAAGGCTTTCAGTCTCTCACCATTTAGTACTATGCTGGCTGTGGGTTTTTCATATATGCTCTTTATCATGTTGAGGAAGTTTCCTTCAATTCCTACCTTTTGAAGTGTTTTTATCAAAAACGGATGTTGGATTTTGTCAAATGCTTTTTCAGCATCTATTGAGATGATCAATTGATTTTTCCCTTTTGACTTGTTAATGTGTTGTAATACATTGATTGATTTTCTTATGTTGAACCATCCTTGCATGCCTGGAATGAACCCCACTTGGTCATGGTGTATGATTTTTTTAATGTGTCTTTGGATTCGATTTGCAAGTATTTTGTTGAGGATTTTTGCATCTATATTCATTAGGGAGATTGGCCGGTAGTTTTCCTTTTTTGTAGAATCTTTGCCTGGTTTTGGTATTAGATTGATGTTAGCTTCATAAAATGAGTTAGGTAGTGTTCCATTTTCTTCAATGTTTTGAAAGAGTTTGAGTAAGATTGGTGTCAGTTCTTTCTGGAAAGTTTGGTAGAATTCCCCTGTGAAGCCATCTGGCCCTGGGCATTTATTTGTGGGAAGATTTTTGATGACTGATTGGATCTCTTTGCTTGTGATGGGTAGGTTGAGGTCTTCTATTTCTTCTCTGGTCAGTCTAGGTTGTTCATATGTTTCCAGGAAATTGTCCATTTCTTCTACATTATCCAGTTTGTTGCCATACAGTTGTTCATAGTATCCTCTTATAATTTTTTAAATTTCTTCAGGATCTGCAGTTATGTCACCTTTTTCATTCATTATTTTGTTCATATGGGTCTTCTCTTTTTTTGATTTTGTCAGTCTAGCTAGGGGCTTGTCAATCTTGTTGATCTTCTCAAAGAACCAACTTTTGGTGATATTTATCCTCTCTATTGTTTTTTTGTTCTCTATGTCATTTATTTCTGCTTTAATCCTTGTTATTTCTTTTCTTCTACTTGGTTTAGGATTGGTTTGCTGTTCATTTTCTAGCTTCTTCAGTTGATCCATTAGTTCTTTGATTTTGGCTCTTTCTTCCTTTTTAATATATGCGTTTAGTGCTATAAATTTCCCCCTTAGCACTGCTTTTGCTGCATCCCATAGGTTTTGGTATGTTGTGTTCTCATTTTCATTCGTCTCTATATATTTAGCAATTTCTCTTGCTATTTCTTCTTTAACCCACTGATCGTTTAGGAGTGTGTTGTTTAACCTCCAGGTATTTGAGAATTTTCTAAGTCTCTGATGGTTATTGACTTCTAATTGTATTCCCATGTGGTCAGAGAATGTGCTTTGAATAATTTCAATCTTTTTAAATTTATTGAGGCTTGTTTTATGTCCCAGCATATGATCTATTCTGGAGAAAGTTCCATGAGCACTAGAAAAGTATGTGTATCCTGGTGATTTGGGATGTAATGTCCTGTATATGTCTGTTAATTCTAATTCACTTATCAGATTGTTTAGGTTTTCAATTTCCTTATTGGTCTTCTGTCTGGTTGATCTATCTATAGGAGAGAGTGATGTGTTGAAGTCTCCCACAATTATTGTGGAAACATCAATTGTTTCCTTTAGTTTTGCCAGTGTTTCTCTCATGTATTTTGTGGCACCTTGATTGGGTGCATAGACATTTAGATTGTTATTTCTTCTTGTTGAATTGCCCCTTTTATTAGTATGTAGTGGCCTTCTTTGTCTCTCAAAACATCCCTGCATTTAAAGTCTATTTTATCTGAGATTAATATTGCTACACCTGCTTTCTTTTGGCTATAGCTTGCATGAAATATTTTTTTCCATCCTTTCACTTTCAGTTTCTTTGTGTCCCTGTGTCTAAGATGAGTCTCTTGTATGCAACATATTGATGGTTCATTTTTTTTTGATCCATTCTGCGAATCTATATCTTTTAATTGGGGAGTTTAATCCATTTACATTCAATGTTATAACCGTGAAGGCATTTCTTGAATCAGCCATCTTATCCTTTGGTTTATGTTTGTCGTATTTTTCCCCTCTCTCTATTAATATCCTTTATTGTACCCATACCGAATCTCTTTAGTACTGAACCTTTCTCCAAGTCTCTCTGTCCTTTCTTTGTTTCTCTGTCTGTAGGGCTCCCTTTAGTATCTCCAGTAGGGCAGGTCTCTTGTTAGCAAATTCTCTCAGCATTTGTTTGTCTGTGAAAAATTTAAGCTCTCCCTCAAATTTGAAGGAGAGCTTTGCTGGATAAAGTATTCTTGGTTGGAAAGTTTTCTCACACAGAATTTTAAATATATCGTGCCACTGCCTTCTTGCCTCCATGGTGGCTGCTGAGTAGTCACTGCTTAGTCTTATGCTGTTTCCTTTGTATGTGGTGAATTGCTTTTCTCTTGCTGCTTTCAGAACTTGCTCCTTCTCTTCTGTGTTTGACAGTGTGATCAGAATATGTCTCGGAGTGGGTTTATTTGGATTTATTCTATTTGAAGTTCGCTGAGCATTTATGATTTTTGTATTTATGTTGTTTAGAAGATTTGGGAAGTTTTCCCCAACAATTTGTTTGAATACTCTTCCTAGACCTTTACCCTTTTCTTCCCCTTCTGGAACACCAATGAGTCTTATATTCGGACGTTTTATATCATCTAACATATCCCTGAGGTCCATTTCGTTTTTTTCAATTTTTTTCCCCGTTCTTTCTTTTATGCTTTCATTTTCCATTCTGTCATCTTCCAGGTCACTGATTCGTTGTTCAACTTCCTCTAGTCTTGTACTATGAGTGTCCAGAATCTTTTTAATTTGGTCAACAGTTTCTTTAATTTCCATAAGATCATCCATTTTTTTATTTAGTCTTGCAATGTCTTCTTTATGCTCTTCTAGGGTCTTCTTGATATCCTTTGTATCCCGTACTATGGTCTCATTGTTCATCTTTAGTTCTTTGAGTAGCTGCTCTAGGTGCTGTGTCTCTTCTGGTCTTTTGATTTGGGTGTTTGGGCTTGGGTTATCCATATCGTCTGTTTTTTTTCATATGCTTTATAATTTTCTGTTGTTTTTGGCCTCTTGGGATTTGCTGCACTTGATAGGGTTCTTTTAGGATTTGTAGACCAATTGAAGTCCTTATCTCTAATTTATCAGATCTACAGCTTCGTGGAGTACACTTTCTCTAACTAACCAGCAGGTGGCGTCCACGAGCCACCTGTTCTCCACAAGCCAGTTCTCCCCTGCTTAGCCTTTTTGGTGAGTGGGGGAGTGAGTCTTGTGGGGTCCAATTGGTGTACCAAGCTTGCGTGTGTAGTTGGTGTTGCCTGCCCTGTATATGGGGCGTGTTTCTGGGCAGTCAGGGAGGGGGGGTGGCTCTAACAATCAAATCTCCCTGGTGATCCTGGAGTTTTAAAGCTGCTGCAATAGTCTAATCCTTCAGTTCAGTCCTGCCACAGTTTGTCTCTGCCACTGACCCACAAGTCCTTGGTATTGGCGTATGGCTCCTGAGACTTGCAAGTGGGCCCCTCTTCCAGGCTGTGCACCCCGGGTCCTCTGTTGAGGGATGACTGTGCTATGTCACAGGTGAGTGCCATCCCCCCAGGGCAGTTCTGGGCTGCTGGGGTGTGTAGGGAGGCTCCCATTCTGCTGAAATGATGGCTGAATGGGGCTTTGTTAATTCACACTGCTCCACCTTCCCAACTCTGGGATAATCAGCTGAGGTTGCAGGGAAGGCTAATGTCCACGCCCAGTTTTGTGGTGTGTGCCTGTTATTTGAAGCGCTTCCGTCACACTGGGTTGTCTGGGGCAGCTCTGGGCTATGGGGCTGGCGATGGGCAGGAGTGTTTCCTGTCCACCAGGATGATGGCTGTGAGCGGACACCCCCCTTTTCTTGGGAAGTTGTGGTGTTTAGTGAATTTTCTCAGCCACTGGATTATTGCCTTTTGTCTCAGAGCTCTCTCAGTTCTGCTCTTGTCTTGACCTGCCCAAATAGCAAGTCTTTGAAGCTTTCTGTATTGGGCTTCTTAGAGTAATTGTTTTAGAAAAAGAAAAAAGGATTAAAAAAAAGGGCCCTCCTCACAGATCTAATGGGTTATTGAAATGCTAAGAGACAAAGCAATTAGGGCCATTAAGGAAAGGTCCACAGGGCTGAGAGATCAGCTTTTCTTTGGGATTTGCATATGAGCCTCAGGGCCTGAGCTCTGCCCTTCGCCTTTCTATGTTCACCAGAACTCCAAAAATCCTCTGCTTTTATTTTGGAGTTTTTTGTGTTGTTTTTTTCTATGCCTGTCTCCTCTCTGCTGGGCTGGCTGCTCTCAGATTCTCTGGTGTCTGGTCTCAGTCTATCTATGGTTGGAGTTTGGATCAGTAGAATGAGTTTCTGATAAGGGCTACCACTGTAGTTCTCCCTTCTCCTTCCCGGAGCTGACAACCCCTCCTCCCACGGGACTGAGCCTGGCAGGGAGGGGTGCGGGTCCCCTGGACACAAAAACTTACAGATTTCGCTGATCTCAGCAGTTCGACGTTTTCATGAGTGTTGTATGAAGTATGCCCAAAGTCAGATTGCTCTGTGGTGTCCAGTCCACGCAGTTCCTGGCTTTCTACCTACTTTCCTGGAGGAGTAACTAAAACATACAGCTCACCAGTCCGCCATCTTGCCCCGCCTCTCATATTTATTTTTGACCTGAAAATTTCAAACCAGACTTTTATACCTTTTTATATGCTCACCCCAAGTTTATGCATTTAATTTTCATTTTGTTTTAAGAGACTGAGGACTGAAGGATGTAAAATGTTATTCTCTATGTATAACCAAACAAAAGACAGTGGCACTAATTAAAGTCTGGGCTAAAAGATCTCTTAATGAACTGTCCAGATTTGGGTTTAGGACTCTGATTGCAGGACTCTCAGTTCTGTGAGATACATTTCTAACATTTGTGGCTCCTGCTGTTCTTGCTCTAGTATGCATTATTTGGCTGAGTCTAATGGTAGTACTGTCAAATACTCTAACTTTTTTTAAATTAAAAATTAGTTAATCCACATGCAGTATTAAGCCAGAAAATGGTTTCTTTTTTGGTGGAATAGAGAGGTGGGGGAAGAGATACATGTTAAGAACCGGTAAGTAATGTCAAGTAACCTGATATAGATAAATGTGTGAACTGGCCTTCTCTAATCATAAATGGGGTGATACATTCCTAGGGTTCCAGCTTGAAGGCAGCTGAGAAGTGAGCAGAGAAGAGATATCTCATTTTAAAGGCCTTTTGCTTCACAGTCTTCTCTGTATCTCACCAAGGCAAAATGCTGCATAAAGGACAATTTATTATATAAAGAATTTTTTTTCTAGTTTCCTTGCAGAATCAGCCTGATGGGTATGAAGCCAATTTCTACAGATTTGCTCTGCTATATGTGGCACAAGAGCCAGAAGTATTTTCTTTTTTCATAGTTTGGATCTAAGTACTTTCTGGAATGTCCTTCCTTGAAAGATTCTAACTTTGCAGTATTATGGAACCATATGAACACTTGATCAGAGCTATGTCCTTTTAGAGCAGCATTAACAGTGATGAAAAATGCACAACATGCAATTAGATTGCAACTAATCAAGAGCACCACTTCAGTCTACTATGAATGATTTATATATAGTGCACTGGATCATTAGTAATAATATGATACTCTATTATAATTACAGGGTCACCCTGCTGATCTTTTTCAAAGGTGACCATGATGTTATTGACCTACTTTTTTTTGAGATTGTTCACAAACCGTACAATTATCCAGAGATCCAAAGTGTACAATCAGTTGCCCATGGCACCATCATACAGCTGTGATTCCATCACCACAATTAATTTTTTTTTCAATTTTTAGAACATTTTCAATACTCCAGAAAAGAAATAAAGACCAAAAAAGGAAACTCAAATCCTCCTGTACCACTAACCACCCCCCCCTTCATTATTGATTCATAGTTTTGGTACAGTACGTTTGTTGATGTTGATGAAAGAATGTTAAAATACTAACTGTTGTATATAGTTTGCAATAGCTATATATTTTTCCCTATATACCTCTCTATTATTAACTTCTAGTTATAGTGTCATACATTTGTTTTAGTTCATGAGAGAGATTTCTAATATTTGTATGGTTAATCATGGACATTGCCCACCACAAGATTCACTGTTTTATACAGTCCCATCTTTTAACCTCCAGCTTTCCTTCTGGTGACATACGTGACTCTGAGCTTACCCTTTCCACCACATTGACACACCGTTCAGCACTGTTAGTTATTCTCACAACGTGCTACCATCACCTCTGACCGTTTCCAAATGTTTAAGTTCACCCTAGTTGAACATTCTGCTCATAATAAACAACCACTCTGCATTCTTTAGCCTCATTCTATATCCCGGTAACTTGTATTTCATGTCCATGAGTTTACATATTATAATTAGTTAATATCAGTGAGAACCTGCAATATTTGTCTTTATGTGTTTGTCTTATTTCACTCAATATAGTGCCCTCAAGGTTTCTTCATCAACCCATTTTTTTAAAGCCTCTGTCTCTTTGTTGGGGATCCATAGCTTGTAGTGAGCAGTCCATGCTTGTTAATTAAAACCCCAGTTGGAGCTCAGCTGAGCTGAAGACAAAAGAAAGAAATTCAAATCCTCCTATACCCCTAACCACCACCCCCTCCATTAGTGATTCATAGTTTTGGTATAGTACATTTGTTACTATTGATGAAAGAATGCTAAAATACTACTAACTGTAGTATATAGTTTGCAATAGGTATATGTTTAAGTTCACCCTAGTTGAACATTCTGCTCATAATAAACAACCACTCTGTATTCTTTAGCCTCATTCTATATCCCGGTAACTTGTATTTCATGTCTATGAGTTTACATATTATAATTAGTTAATATCAGTGAGACCCTGCAATATTTGTCTTTATGTGTATGTCTTATTTCACTCAATATAGTGCCCTCAAGGTTGAGGTGAGAGAGAATTTCTCTCTAGCATCGGGAGGCTTTGCAGTTCGGGCTGTGGGGGGAGGGGGGTTCCCAGCTTGGATCTGCAATTTTTACTTACAGATTTTATGCTGCAATCTTGGGCATTCCTCCCAATTCAGGGTGGTTTATGATGAGTGGACAGTCACGTTTGTCCCCCCACAGTTATTCCAGGTTATTTACTTGTTGTTCCTGGTTGTTTATTAATTGTTTCAGGGGCACAAACTAGCTTCCACTCCTCTCTATGTTGCCATCTTCTTCCGTCTCTGCCACCATCTTCTTCCATCTCTGACCTACTTTTAAAAAATTGCATTTAGGTATTGTCTTCTGTCTTGATGTACTGTGTAGAAATTTTAAACTGTTTACCCTTAATACTGATATTTTTGCCTCAAATATAAAAAATAATTGGTGTAGTATTACTTGATTGATAAATTGGGGCCATAAAGTTAATTAAGTGCCAAACATAAAATACTGGAATGTTGAAGTTTAAAATTTATGTTTTCCTTTAATTCACCAAAATGACTTTTCTAAAATATATTTTTGAAGTATTTCAAATATATAACATTTTTATATATGAGTAAGAAAAGTTAGAAAGTATGGATAGTCAAAGAGAAGAAAAGTTTAAAAGGTGAAAGAAAAATCATACCCCCAGATGGTGAATGTCATTAATATTCTCAAGTATATTTTACATATATTTATCTTTTTCTAAGATGGACTCATAATTACTTTATAATGCACTTTTTTTCATTTATCAATACATTGTGGACATCTTTCTACATCATTAAAATATATGACATATTTTGAATACATATATTTTGAAAAATGTTAGAGAGTTAAAGAGACAGAGTTGAAAAAAACAACAAAAATGTATAAAGAAAAATTTTATAATCCTCCCCTCCCCCAGTTTGTATAGAGTATAATTTAGAAAGAGCTAATTAAAGTCAGAGATAGAAATTATATGAAGTAACAGTTAACATTATAACAGTTTGTATATCATATTTAATGGTTTCTTAGTAATCATCATATGGTTGTTCCTTGATTTATTTAAACAAGCTCCAATTTTTGGACATTTAGGCAATTTCCAATATTTGCTATTGTAAAAAGATCTAGAAAAAATCTTTATAAATTCCTCTTTGTATATATCTTGGTAATTTCTCTATAAATGTATAAATGTGAAATAACTGGATCAAAGAGAGTACTCATTGTTAAGAGTTGTGTACCTATTGGAAAACTACCCTCTGTAAAGATTTGGCCAGTTTACATTTCTGTTGAGGGATTTAAAAATTCATATAAATATCCATGTGACTTGGTGTTAGGCACTAAGCAAATCAGAAGGAGAAGTATAGTCTCTAAAATGTAATAAGTTTGTGGGGATCATTATATAATTATATAGCTCCTCTTTTAGTGTTCAGTACCAAGCCTGGCAAGTGGGAAACATGATTTATAGTCAACTTAATAACTATTTGTTGAATGAAAGAAGTTGTTTGGGACATTGGAAAGAGCAGTGAACCAAAAATGAGGGGCATGAAATCTAGTCCTGGCTTTGCCACTAATCAGGTATGTGACTTTGTGCAAGCCATTTAACCTCTCTGGGCTTGTATCCTAATTGTATAACAGGTTTGTTTTGAGCATTAAATAACATATGTGCAGGAAAGCTTTCTAAAACTTTAAAGGACTATCTAAAGGTAAGAAAATACAATTATTATAAATTGTTTACAGTGGTGAAAATATAGGATTTTTTCATATCAAAATGAGTAGTATATTGAGGGAAAACTGAATAGTACTAAGTTTGGAGAGTCTTTGTGGAGTAGGTAAGAATTCCATAGTCACCTAGGTATACTCTTCTGTAATTAAGAGATTTTCTATCAGCAGCATAGTTAATAAAATTGTTTGACGTTTCAAGTGCACCTTTGCAAAGAAAACCAACCTCTTATTTTTTGTGAATTGCAAAATGAACTGTCTTATATTTGGAAGCCCCACCTTCATTCCCACCCCCATCCCATATGTATCACCTCCCTTTGCCTCTTAATAAGGATTGCTTTGGACCTGCTTGTACATATGGTTGAAAGATAATTTGGCCTAATTTATTTACAGGAATATCCAAGGGTGACCTTTATTCAGCTGCTTCCTTTCTGATTCCCATAACTTCTGGATCTGTCAAGGTATGTGCATTCTACACTGAAATTTACTTTGGTTATTGAACACAAAGCTACATAGTGTGAAAAGTACTGAAAGTTCAAGTGATAGAAGCATTCTTATTTACTGAGTGCCATCTAAATGTAATTAATTGTTTTAGACTTTTAAAAACTTATTTGGTCATTTTATAGATAACCTCATTTGTGTGCCTCATAATTGTTAGAGCCTTTGCAAAACTAAATATGCAGTCTGTCCTAAGTGTTTGTATAATTGAATGACCTTTTTCACATAAAACTACTAAAACTAGGAGACTCCTTGGCCAATGGAAACACCTGCAATGTGCGTGGGAACAGTGTGGCCAGTGGGGATATTTGCAAAATCATTTAGTAGTTTTCACTGATTACAATTAACATGATATTTCTCCCTGTCAATGGAACAAATATTTCCATTCAGAAAATATAACTGACAAAACAAATGTTTGCCTCCTGAAATAAATGTTTTTATTTTTAGGGCAGTCTCAAGTAAAATATTTGTGTTGACACAGCTATTCCATTCACTTGTTTACCCTTCCATCCTGTCTTCCTTCCTTTCTTCTATCTATTTATTGATCCATATGCCCAATAAATATTTATGGAGTAACTACTTGGTGAAGGTTATTGTGCCTTTTCTTCTGGTAAATGTGCCAATATAGACACAATTCAATTGGAATACTGAGAGAATGTTTGCTACTGTATTCAGTCTTCCATTAGGTGGGATATGTGTGGCAAGATTGGGGAGACCTACAGAGCAATCATATTCTTTAGTTATCTGAAGGACCTCCTTCTTTGGTCTATAATTCTTATTAAAAATATTGGTCAATGTTCAGTCATTAGTAAGTAGGGAATGGAAAGCATTGATTGTCTTTTTCCTTTGGTAACTATATCTGACAATGCTAGGCGTCATTATTCAAATATGAATTCTCATTCTGATCTTAAAAAATGTCAAATGGATGATCTGAATTTGTGGTATGTCTGGCATCCTTTAATAATGTCTTCAAAGTACATAAAAATGAAAATAGATTAAAATTGAAATCCCTAAAATCTTGGAATTTGCATTGATCTTCCAAAAATACAGTGAAAATATCTCATTAAGGTTTTAGTTAATTGGATACCATTTAATTGAGATTAGCCTGCAATGGGATTTTAAAATGGATTTGTCAGTTTTGACTGACTGTATATGTAGTCCTATGTGTTGTTCTTCTGGAGGTACTGCATTTAAAGTAGTTCTATTGCCAAAAATTTCAGATCATGATGGGAAAAAACTTTAAGATCAGAAAATAAAATTACCGATTAAGAGGAAAAAACTTACTGAGGATGTATATCAAGATTTTAATATATTGTATCATTTGTAAAAAGGGTTTTCTTAATTTGTGAATTGTGAGCCTTTCAGTTGTGTAATATTCACTGAAATATATTTTTTCATACTAAGAAGGTTTCAATGTGTGAAAAATGTTAGTCTTACTAACCTAATGTGAATGAATAGATTGGAATGTAGGAAAAATGCCTAACAGGCTAAAAGAATGTACATTCATGAAAATAATTGGCATTAAATATGTAAAAGGTTCAAAGAGCAGCTGGTTTCCTCCCCTTAGAGAGGCAACGTGGTAGAGTAGAAAATGCCCTTGCATGTCAATCAGCAAACCTGGAATTTACTCCCAGTCTTAGAGTAGTAATATGATCCTCCTTAGGTCACTTCACTCTCAGCTTTGGTTTTCTTATATCTACAATAAAAAGCTTGGGCTGGGTAACTCCAACTTTCTTCCTTTCCAGCATTCTATACACAATTAAGTACTCTTTTCATTTATCTTGATTCCAATCAAGATTGGCAATTAAATTAAAATGCACACAAAGTTTGTTTAAAAAAATTGCTGCTACTTTAAGTGGTTTAGTAAGTGAGTATAAGACTTCTTTTAAATTATAAAATTGTGTATCCTAACACCACCACCCTTCTGCACACACACTAGTATTAGCATTATATTAAATGGATTCAAGCAGAGGTTTAATTAGTAGTCTCAAATTTTCCTCCTTGGTAAAAGTGCTTAACTTTGGGATGCTGCTAAGTTGATCCTCTGTCAGTCTTTTGAAATTCAACAAACTGTGTATTTTCTCCTTCTTGTAAGGTGGTCATTCAAGGTCAAGTATCTCACTGTACCCTGGAACCAATCAAGTGCATAACCCGAAGACTTCAGACTCCAGTGCTTTCAATCTGGCACCCTTCATGAGCATTGAGTTCATATTAAAACATTTAAAATATGTTCTTCATCTACATAGCACAGCAATACACAGGACAGTGCCTAGGAGCAAATAACCACTTGAAGTTAATGATCTGAGAGGTAGCTGAAGGACCATTGACTATTCGTAGTCAGTCCTGCATCCCTATAAAATGCCCTATTCCTGAGGTGCCAAGCTTTCAATAATTTCCCTGTCTCACATCAGATTAACTAGTGGCCATAAATAGTAGCATTTAATACATAATAATGAGATGTGGTAATGCAATAAAATATCAACAACTCTAATACTATATAAAGATGGCTATTCTGTGAAACCAAAAGAAGGATCAGTAAATGAAGTTCATGAATTGTAATATGATAGAAATGACTTTTATTTTATCGATTTGAAATGAAATATAAATAAGAATTCACATGGTTTAGGGGAGCAGTTCCCTCACTTTTGCTCCTTATTTCACTGATGAATGATCCAATTTAGAAAAAAAATAAAAAATACCTCTGATATCTATTTTAAATGGATTTTTAAAATGGTCTATGTTCAGATTTTTGCCCCTTTTATAGCACTAGGTTCATTTTTTGGGATATGTACATTTCTGAACTAAGTTACAAATACAACTGTACAGATTTTCTTTTATAGAAGAAGCATTTATTTATTACTTTGATGAACATTTATTAAGTCTCCACAATGTGCCAGACACTGTGCTAGGTACTGGGGAAACAAAAATTCATCAGGGACTTGATCTTGACTCACAAGCTTATGGTGGAAAGGTTTAGACTGACCTATACACAAAGAAATAAAATAATTAAGTGATATAAGTGTGGATTACATATGGATTTATCTGTGTATGGAATTCATATTATTTTTATAAATTATGAAGGCCATCTATTAGATATGGCATATGCAATGGCATATGTAATATCAAATATCTCCCCCACCAAAAGAAATCTACAGGAATCACTGGGCATGGTAGACAGAATGCCTCCCCAAAGATGTCCACATTCGAATCTCAGGAACCTGTGAATATGTTATGTTACATGGCAAAGGGCAATTAAAGTAGCAGATAGAAGTAAAGTTGCTAATCAGCTGACTTTAAGATAGGAAGAATATCCTAGTTATCTGGTTAGGCCCAATGCCATCACAAGGATCCTTAAAAGTGGAAGAAGTAGGTATAATAGAACCAGAGAGAGAGCAACATTAGAAGGACCCAACCCAGCATTTCTGGCTTCGAAGACAGAGGGATGGGGCTATGAGCCAAGGAATGTGGGTGGCCTCTAGAAGCTGGAGAGGGCAAAGAAATGGATTCTTTCCTAGACACTCCAAAAAAGAACATAGTCATGTTACCCCTTGATTTTAGCTCATCAAGACCTATTTCAGACTTCTGACCTCTAGAACTATAAGATAAGTTTGTGTTATTTGTAGCCAACAAGTTTGTGGTAATTTGTTAGAGTGACAATAGGAAACTAATACATTGAGGAGTATCCAGTGTAGAACATTTGAGGAGAATCCTCTAGTTGTCAGCCCATCATGATTGCTGAAAGATGTGGTTCCTGCTGATCTTGCATGTTTGTCTAGTTACCATTACTCTTGGATATCCACATGAGTCCCCTCTATTCTCAAGTACTGCTATTTGTGAGGTCCCTGAAAAACCTTAGAACTCTTTTTGTTTATCCCATCCACAGTCTCAGGGAGAATTCAGTCCTCTTTTCCCCTTCTTCTATGGACCACTTGTCTCTCCTCTTCTGCTCCCTTTGTGCACTCCCCACCCCACCTTGGTGACCAGGATATAATATTTGTGGGTAGGTAAAAAACAGAAAATCATCTTTCTTCTTTCATGGGGCACCTATAGCAGCAAGAATGAGACAGAATACTATCTTAATAAATTATCCTTTTATGGATTTTTAGGGCAAACATAAATTTGGGAATTGAGTATAATGTGAAACAGGTCTCTCAAGCTAGTGGCCTACTGTTCAGGTCTAGTCCTATGATTGTTTTGTTTCAACCTAATTTTTTATCTTTTTCTTTCTTTTCTTTTTCTTTTTCTTTTCCCTTTTCCTTTTCCATTCCCTTCCTTTCCTGTCCTTCTTCCCTCCCTCCATTCCTTCTTTCTCTCCTTCCATTTTTAAAAATAGAGACAGAAAGTAGATTATTGGTTACCTAGGACTAGGGCAGGGTGGGAATGGTGTATTATGGTTCATTTTCGAGGTGATGAAATGTTCTAAAATTAGATTGTGGTGCTGCCACAACCACTGAATTGTACAATTTTAATGGGGAATTCTGTTATATAAATTATATCTCAACAAAGCGATTAAAAAAATCTCTGCTAATTTCAGCTACTCAATACAGATTACTATTATTTTTTATTTGAGAGTTATTTTGGCCAAATCATTCAATCTTACTGGCTCTCATTTTCCTCAGGTAAAATGCTGGTTGTGGTGGTTTAATTATAAAGTTTCTGTAATTATAAATTTCCATGTTTATTTAAAAGATGTACTGAAGTCCACAAATACTGAATTTGGAGGGCAGTACCAAGGCTCTTTCAACTAATGAGAGTACTTTGTACTTGTGAAGTACCTTTTAAAGGCAGCTCAGAGTTCTCTACTTCTAATAACTCCTAAGTCCTTATGAAGTCCATGAGATATGGGAATGAAGTTAATTATCAAGCCACAATAATAATTGCAACAATAAATTCTGTATTTATAGCACCTGTCTTACAAAAGCTGCAATATAGGCCCATAGATGATCATTAATTATTGATCTTTAATCATCAAATCACCCTTATGATAAACAGGTCACCTGACATAGAGGTAATATGAAAAGTGAATGGTACTTTGGAGACTAATGTGGTTGCAAACTGGCCCCAAGGGGGCAAATTTAGCCCGGAGAAGTTTTCAAATAAAACTTGGCTGTGGTATCCTACTACAGCCACCTCCTTTCTGTTTACTGACTGTCACTTCAACCTTCAATATGGTATTCCAGAGGCTCCAAAACAGATGATTTCAATTTATCAGCATCCTATAGGATTTCCTCAATTTGTATTCATTCTCTGAGACATAGCTTTGAACTAGACTTTCCTCCAGAAATAGGATCTCAGCTTTAAGATTCCTGGTGCATCACAAAGAAGAGGCAGATATCTGTTATATAGTTCCAGCATCAGAAACACTTGCTTATACTTTCATAACAAGAAAGTTGCCAAGAAGGACATAGATAGGTTCTATTCTAAGTCCTAATCCAACAGTGTTGGAAATACAGCTTCATTTAAAACTTTGGGAGCCAACCTTCATGGATTCCACTTCCCTGGGCTACCTTTGTTTCTACAAATCTCAAATAATTAAAAAGAAAAAGGTGGGGCCAAGCGATATCCCAAGGCTTCTCTGCAAACCCTCTCCACAGTACTATCACAGTTAACACTGGCTTGAAGTAATATGGTATAATATACATAAGAATACATGGGTTTTTTTTTGGGGGGGGTCCATTCCATTTATTATTTTTTATTAGAGAAGTATGAGTTTACAGAAAAATCATGCATAAAATACAGTACTCCCATTACCACCCTATTATTTACACCTTGCATTGGTGTGGTGTCTTTCCCCTTCTAACCACATTCAAATATATAATTCAGTGCTGTTAATTACATTTACAGTGTTGTGTTACCATCACCACCATCCACTACCAATACTTTTCCATAATGACAAATAGAAACTATGTACATTTTAAACCTTAACTCCTGTTTTAGTTTCCTAGGCTGCTCAAAGCAGATACCATAAAATGGGTTGGCTTAAAGGCTTAAACAGTGGGAATTTATTAGCTTAAAGTTTGATGCTGAAAAAATGTCCAAATCAAGGCATCATCATGGCAATGCTTTCTTCCTGAAGAATGGCTCCTGGTGATCCTGGGTTCCTCTGTCATATGGCAAGGCACATAGGGGTGTCTGCTGGTCTCTCCCTTGTCTTCTGGGTTTTCATTTGTTTTCTGCTTCTTGCTTCCATGGCGCACTCTTGCTCTGTCTCTCTCTCTCTCTCTTTCTCTCTCTCTCTCCCCATTCTGTTCATAAAGGACTCCAGTAATAGGATTAAGTCCCATCCTGAATGACATGGCTCCTTAACTGAAGTAGCCTCATCAAAAGATCTTACTAACAATAACAATGGATTTACATCCACAGGAATGGATTAGATTTAAAAACATGTTTTTCTGGGGTACATATAGCTTCAAACCACCACAAATCCCTACTCCCTTTTTAAATTTTTGTAGCTTGAATGTGCTCTCTTCAGTTCGATAGTGTTCACCATCCCCTGTTGTCTTAACCCTTTCTTACCTGCCTTGTGTTTGTGTTTTAACAGCCTAGTCCCTGTGATGTATAGATTAAGTGCATACACTTTGGAGTTTTAGTACTTGAGATGATCTAGTTCTGCCACATGTTGGCTGTCCACCTTGAGCCAAGTAGATTAAGTTTAATCTTTCTAAACCTCAGTCTCCTCACCTCTAAAATGGGGATAATAATTGTGCCTACCTAATGTTTTAAGGCTTAAATTGGCATGCACATGACACATGGCACATGACACTTTGCACAAAGCCTGGTATATGACACAGTAAATGCTTAGTAAATATTAAGTACTACTTCCATTACTAGTATTGCCACAGTAAGGACACAAAGTGGGGAACAATAAATTCCATCTGGTAGAGAGGAAGATGAGGAGCAGAAAGGCTTCATGGAGGAGGGAGTGCTTGTAATGCTGGAGCCAGGTCTGAAAGTGCAGAGTGGTAGGGAATGGGAAATGGTAATTTGGTGCTATCAGATGTAAAAATAGTAAGAATGGGGAGATGTTCTCAGCAAAAACAAAACAAAACAAAATAAAACAAAAAAGCCAGTGAAACAGAAACATCAAATAGCCTGGTCTCTTGGACTGCAATAGTTCTGTACACCTGGAGGGTGATGCAGAAGGTGGGCATGAGAAGAAATGAGGCTGCAGAGTTAGACTGGTGATATATGAAGAGGTACTTCTGTGGCCTATGTTCTGCTAAGGACCATCTGTTTTTTCCTGTAGATCAGTGGTTTTCTAATGCTGCTCATGAAATTTGAAGTCTGGAGTACTGTCCACTGAGCCTCTGTTATGCCTAAGGGCAACTCCTGAAATAACTGTGCCTAGGAATACAGTTCAGAAGCTACTGCTGTAGGCAAGGTGGAACTATGGTAGGAGTTTTATAATCATATTTGTGATTTAGAGAGTTCATGCTAGTGGTAGTATGGAGGATAGGTTGAAGGGGGCAAGATTGAAGGCCAGGAAATCGGTTAGGAGACTATTGCTATAGGCCAGATGAGAGATGATGAGGGCCAGGTAGCAAACAACAGTGGGGATAACCATGAAGGGATAGATTTGAACAGTGTTTCTCAAACTTAAGAATGCACCAGAATCACTTGGAGGGCTTGTTAAACACAAATTGCTGGACCCTATCCATGAGTTTCTGTTTCAGTAGGTCAGGAGTGGGGCCAAAGAATTTGCATTTCTAACGAGTTCTCAGGGAATGCTGATACCACTGCTCCTGGTACTGCACTTGAGAACTATGGGATTTGAGACATGCTAAGTTTGTAGAAATGAAAGGCAGCCACGAGTCACTCATTAGATAAGAGCATAGGGGAAAGGGAGGACTCAAGGATGACTCCTAGGTTTCTGGTTTGGGACATTGAGTAGATGGTGATGCCATTCACCTTTACTGATAGAAAGTTTAAGCTGAGCTGAAAAAAATTTCCTGGGCAGACCACCTTAAAATATTAAAACAGGATTTGTGTTCAGGTCCTGGGTTCTCTAACGAACAGCTTGACCCAGAATTTTTTTTATCAGCTTCTCCCATCCCCATTTGTCCTTGGTACCATTCACTTTCAGGAGATGAAAATACAAGTGTGTCTGTGTATGTGTTGGGTGAGGATAGTGGGTTACATTTTATGCTTGTTGAGTTTGAGGACTTTCTGGAACATCTAAATGAGAGAACCTGAAAAAAAATTAGGCTTTAGTTGTTATTTGTTTGCTTTTAATTTAAAATGAACACCTCTCTTTATTTCAGTTTGGTCATTATGTCCTCTTTATACAAAATCAAAGTGGTCAGGGTATAGGTCCAGATGTTATTAGTTTGAGCTTTAATCTAGTGACTTCTTGTATATTTGCACACAGTACTATAAAGATTTATTCGAGTTAAATTTTCTCATAACTAACAACCATCCTTTTTTACAGAATAGATCAGTGAATCCAAAACATTCATTTTTTTTAATCATCATTTTATTGAGATATATTCACATACCACGCAGTCATACAAAACAAATTGTACTTTCGATTGTTTACAGTACCATTACATAGTTGTACATTCATCACCTAAATCAATCCCTGACACCTTCATTAGCACACACACAAAAATAACAAGAATAATAATTAGAGTGAAAAAGAGCAATTGAAGTAAAAAAGAACACTGGGTACCTTTGTCTGTTTGTTTCCTTCCCCTACTTTTCTACACATCCATCCATAAACTAGACAAAGTGGAGTTTGGTCCTTATGGCATTCCCAATCCCACTGTCACCCCTCATAAGCTACATTTTTATACAACTGTCTTCGAGATTCATGGGTTCTGGGTTGTAGTTTAATAGTTTCAGGTATCCACCACCAGCTACCCCAATTCTTTAGAACCTAAAAAAGGTTGTCTAAAGTGTGCGTAAGAGTGCCCACCAGAGTGATCTCTCGGCTCGTTTTGGAATCTCTCTGCCACTGAAGCTTATTTCATTTCCTTTCACATCCCCCTTTTGGTCAAGAAGATGTTCTCCATCCCACGATGCCGGGTCTACATTCCTCCCCGGGAGTCATATTCCACGTAAAACATTCATTTTTATATTCCCCTTGAACACTACTGTGACCTACCTTTCTCTACATTACCTCTTCTCCAAAAAGAAAAATCAAAGTATGGCAGAATATCCATGCTGTTAAGTAGGGGAGAATAAATGAGTACCATGTAGGTTGCTTATCCTTTTTTCTTCTTTTCTATTATTTCTTTTTTTTTTTTTTGTCTATTTCAGTAATGGTCAGATTTTTCACCTAAGCCATAACTCTAAGTTAAGAGTAGGTGAAGAAAAGATCCTACAACTGGATAAAGTACCTATATGCAATGGTGAGATGGGGAATAAAACAGGACCTATTAGACTTGACAGGAGCAGTAGAAGTGAATATTAAGTAAGACTTAAGGATATTAAGTAAAACTGATAGAACTGATTTTGTTGCAGGGGGCCAGTTGTACTGGTGAGTTGATCTTGTCTGGCATATGATATATCCCTACAGAATAAATACGGTGAAATGCATATGCTAACATATTAAAATTTTTAATTCACTTGTCAGCATACAATTTCATGAAGCTGTAGAATCATCTTAGAATGTGGGGACAGAAATTGGTAATATGGACAATTATAGCCATTCATTGCCAAAAGCTTTCTTGAAAAGCTACGTTTAACTCTGCCATTCATTTTCCTTTGGAGTCTGCTCATTCATCTTTGTGATTGATTATTTGCAATTTGTAGATAGGACAGCCACTCATACACTTGCATCTGTAAGTCTCAACTGCAGATTCAGTTCAGTTTCTTGTAACATTTAGCTCTGCTCTTTCAAGGAAAATAGAGCCATTGCTAGGTTGGTATCTGCTTATATACCCAGAAAAAAACCAAAGTGAAAAACAACTACAAAACTGAAAACAAAATCTTGGACTTTTGCTAAGATTTATAGATAAGCCATGATCTGAAATTCATCCACATGAATTAATAAGAAATCCAACTTTGGATGCTTAGGAAATGAGATCAGAGTTAATAGAAAGGCTCTTGTGAGTTTTAGAACATCTCTCTGGCAGAAGGTCTTCTTTAGAAGTCTTCTTTCAGCCTCATGATATTGCTAACATGACAGCTGAATGCAGCGAAGTGTCCTTGGGGTGATGCAAAGTCCAGGTTTTTCATAGGCCTTCATCTCACCTTAATAAATTTGAAATCATAATTTCTTCAGCCTAATGCACTTTCAGAGTATAATAATCACTATATGTTCTTTTTTTATCTCAGTTTTATTCACATACCATACAATCATCTGCAGTGTACAGTTGTTCACAGTACCATCATATAGTTGTGCATTAATCACCAAAATCAATTTTTGAAATACATTCTTTTTTAAAAAGGAAAAGAAAAATAAAAAAATGACAAAAGTCAGAAATAAGTACAAAGGGGCAATGTAATACCATGTGGTGTAGCACGTTAAAGGAGCCAGGGTCTTTTCCATAGGGTAGATGTTGAATTGGTGACCTTCAAATATTTTCCTGTTTTCACTAGATGTCTGACAAGTGACAGATGAAACTATTCATCTTATATGACTTTAAATGACTATTTTCCCTGAACACATCAGTTAGCTATTTTGTCCCAGACTCATCTGTATGGACTACATGTGAACTTTAATTTTAACAGATGCACTTTAAGTGACATGACTGACTATTACTATGCATAATAAATGACTGGTTTTGTTCTCATTTGCAAAATGCTCACCTAGTTGAATGGGATGGTTATAATGCATAGTTTATGATGTAAGCTTTCAATGAGTTAATATAAATAATACAAGTTTTAAATACCCCTTATAATTTAATTTAATTTTACACCCTGTTTTATTCAAAACACACTGATTGATACATTCTTTTGTGTGTGCGTATAATGTATGTACATAAAATAAAAGATACACTTATGTACATACCCTGATCCAAATTTCCATCTACGCACTGTATATGGGTCACATGTCATGTTTCTTGATGAGAGTGCTACTTATGAGTACTAATTTGCATCAAGCTTATAGTTTTATATACATATATATATTTTATTGAGATTGTTTACATACAATACAACTATCCAAAGATCAAAAGTGTACAATCAATTGTCCATGGTACCATCATACAGCTGTGCATTCAACACAATTAATTATTTTTTTCAATTTTTAGAACATTTTCATTACTCCAGAAAAGAAATAAAGACAAAAAAAGGAAACTCAGATCCTCCCATACCCCTAACCATGCCCCTCTCCATTGTTGATTCATAGTTTTGGTATAGTACATTTGTTACTGTTGATGGAAGAATATTAAAATACTACTAATTGTAGTATATAGCTTGCAATAGGTGTATATTTTTCCCTATATGCCTCTCTATTATTAACTTCTAATTATAGTGTCATACATTTGTTCTAGTTCATGAGAGAGATTTCCAATATTTGTATAGTTAATCAGGGACATTGTCCACCACAAGATTCCCTGTTTTACACATTCCCATCTTTTAACCTCCAACTTTCTTTCTGGTGACATGCATAACTCTGAGCTTACCCTTTCCATCACCTTCACACACCTTTCAGCACCATTAGATATTCTCATAACATGCTACCATCACCCCTGTCCATTTCCAAACGTTTAAGTTCACCCTAGTTGAACATTCTTTTCATAATAAGCAACCGCTCCCCATTCTTTAGCCTCATTCTGTATCCTGGTAACTTATATTTCATGTCTTTGAGTTTACATATTATAATTAGTTCATATCAGTGAGACGCTGCAATATTTGCCTTTATGTGTCTGTCTTATTTCACTCAACATAGTGTCCTCAAGGTTTCTTCATCAACCCACTTATTTTAAGATGGTTTTGTTAACATACCATACATTCTGTCCTAAGTAAACAATCATTGGTTCCCTGTATAGTCACATATTTATGTATTCAGCACCATTGCCACTACCTATGTAAGGACATCTCCACTTCTTCCACAAAGATGGAGGAAGAGTCAAAGTAGGCAGAGAGGCAAAAGGAAATGAAAAGAGAAACAGAAAAAAAGACAAACCAAAAATGAAAACAAAAACAAAAACAAAAACAAAACTTGATAGCTGGAAAGCGCCAAAAGAAATGGTAGCATTAATGTAATGTAGAACAAAGAGTCAGACAACTTCACCAATGCCAGGAGTCCCATACCCTTCCCCTATCCCCCACACCCCACCCCCATATGCACTTAGCTTTGGTATATTGCCTTTATTATATTAAAGGAAGCGTAATAAAATGTTTCTGTTAATTATAGTCTCTAGTTTGCATTGGTTGTATTTTCCCCCCAATCCCACCCTATTTTTAACACCTTGCAATGTTGACATTCATTTGTTCTACCTCATGTAAAAACATATTTGTACCTTTTATTACAATCGTTGAGCACCCTAGGTTTCACTGAGTTACAGTCCCAGTCTTTATCATTTGTCTTTTGTTCTGGTGTCCTACATTGTCCCAGCCTTCCTCTTTCAACCATATTTGCAGTCATCTTTGTTCCATGTACTTACATTGCTGTGCTACTATCTCCCAAAATTGTTTTCCAAACCTCTCACTCCTGTCTTTTCCTTTCTGTCTGCAGTGCATCCTTTAGTGTTTCCTGTAGAACAGGTATCTTGTTCACACACTCTGTCATTGTCTGTTTGTCAGAGAATATTTTAAGTTCTCCCTCATATTTGATGGACAGTTTTGCTGGATATAGGATTCTTGGTTTGTGGTTTTTCTCTTTCAGTATCTTAAATATATCACCCCACTTCCTTCTTGCCTCCATGTTTTCTATGGAGAAATCTGCACATAGTCTTATCAAGCTTCCTTTGTATGTGATGGATTGCTTTTCTCTTTGCTGCTTTCAGGATTCTCTCTTTATCTTTGACGTTTGATAATCTGATTATTAAGTGTCTTGGCGTAGGCCTATTCAGATCTATTATGTTTGTAGTAAGCTGTTCTTCTTGGATCTGTAATTTTCATTATTTCCTCTATTATTGCTTCTGTCCCTTTTCCCTTCTCTTTTCCTTCTGGGACGCCAGTGACACGTGCATTCTTACTTTTTGTTTTGTCCTTAAATTCCTGGAGATGTTGCTCATATTTTTCCATTCTTTCCTCTATCTGTTCTTTTGTGTGTAGGCTTTCAGGTGCCTTGTTCTCCAGTTCCTGAGTGTTTTCTTCTGCCTCTTGAGATCTGCTGTTGTATGTTTCCAGTGTGTCTTTCATCTCTTGTGTTGTCCCTTTCTTTTCCATAGACTCTGCCAGTTGGTTTTTCAAACTTTCAATTTCTACCTTATATACACCCAGTGTTTTCATTATATGGTTCAGCTCTTTGGCCATATATTCCCTAAACTTTTTGAATTGGCTTATTATTAGTTGTTTCAATTCCTGTATCTTAGTTGAAGTGTTAGTTTGTTCCTTTGACTGGGCCATAACTTCATTTTTCTTAGTGTAGGTTGTAGTTTTCTGTTGTCTAGGCATGGTTTCCTTGGTTACCCCCATCAGGTTTTCCCAAACTAGAAAGGCCTCAGGTCTCAGAAGGAGGCAATAGTATCCGGTTTCCCTGAATGTGTGTGTTAGAGGATTGGCACAACCTGTGAGGCCTCAAGCCACTGTGCTTTTCTCCCAGCAGGTGGTGCCTGTCAGCCTGTAGCTCCAGACTGGTGTAAAGAGGTGTGGCCTGTGGCTGTTTTCCCCAAGGCCCTGGGGTCTGTTTCTGAATGGAAGGCAGGTAGTAGAGCTGGGCCCCACCCCTTTTCTCTTAGAGAAGATAAACCCCCTAGGGAGAGGACATTAGCATTTCAGTGGTCTCTCTCTCTGCCTGTGCTATCTCCACCCTTGTCTGGGTCACAGCACTAGGAACTGAAAATGGCTGAGGCTTTCTCCACTGAGCCGAAAGAGGGACAGGAAGTCCCCTTCAGGGCTAGTCTGTTGTGACCTTCTGGCTCTCCAAGGTCAGTCATCACCCAAAGCCACTGTCTGCTTGCTGGGGATTCATAGTTCGTAGTGAGCAGTTCACACTTGCTAATTAAAACCCCAGTTGGAGCTCAGCTGAGCTATGTTTGCTTGCTGGGAGAGAGCTTCTGTCTGGCACCATGAGGCTTTGCAGCTCGGGCTGTGGGGGGAGAGGTCTCCCAGCTTGGATCTGCAGCTTTTACTGACAGATTTTATGCTGTGATCTTGGGCATTCTTCCCAATTCAGGTTGGTATATGATGAGTGGACAGTCACTTTTGTCCCCCTGCAGTTATTCTGGATTATTTACTAGTTGTTCCTGGTTTTTTATTAGTTATTCCAGGGGGTCTAACTAGCTTCCACTTCTCTCTATGCTGCCATCTTAGATCCTCCCTCAAGCTTATAGTTTTAATCATAAGACAGCATATGAAGTTGCTATTGATTTCATTGCTGACAGTTGTTTAAGAAGTTGGAAGACGGTGCTCAAAGAAGATCCTTCAGTAATTCTAAGAGAAGTTGCTTTTCAGTTAAGTACGTTTCTCTAGTCATTTTGTCATTTTGTAAACACACAATAGTTATACCTTGAGAAAGATGAAATATTCATTAGAAGAAGTAAGGAAATCTTAGTATTAGTAAAGAATAACAAGGGAGTGGGAGGCCCGTCAAGTATATTTTGGCCCCAAGAAAAAGAAATCAGAATTGCCTTAGAGAGGGACCATAGAATACAAACTTTTTAAAAGGTTATTTCTATAAAGTTTGAGGAAATCTTGGCCTCCATTAACGTTTTTTTTCCCTGAAATCCTACCTAAACTGTTAGTAAGGTATCTGCTTTGTCTGCAGAATAAAAAAGGAGATCTTCACTTAATCATTATCCTAGGAGCTGAACATCCTGCTACATTTGAATAAAAATGCCTACTTCATTACTGACGGGAACACAGAGTTCACTGTACCAAATGATTTACAGTAGAGCTTACTGACAGGACTACCTTATAAATGAACAGGCTTTTAAAAGAATAATAATAGTTGTTAATGTGTTTAGTATCAAACAAAATACATAATGCCTATAAATTTTAAGAAATCTACCACATGAGTGCTGTCTGTTGGGAAAAAAAAAGTTCTATTGCATCATTAGGCAAAATGGAAAGTGGTGACATAGAAAATAGAATTCTGATGTGTCAAGTATCCCATCAGATTTTTTTCCCTATAGTGAAGTCTCTTAAAATGATGGAAAACATAGAACTATGAAATAACCGAGCTGCAGAGGACCCAGAGAAATCATTAGTTCTAGGCTTCTGCTTTCAAGCACGAGAATGTCTACACAAAGAGTAAGCAAGTCATGTTATCAGCATTATGAGCACAGACTTCTTTATTTAGCAAATAGTGTTTAACTATGTGACAAGCACTGCTCTAAGAACAGTACAAGTATTAACTGGGCACATTGTCATGGCATTGCTTTTCCCCTCCTGCCCTTTCTTTCTCCTTCTCCTATTTTTTTTTCTCTACATATCTTTTCCTGTTCTTTTTTCCTCTACTGTTTGTTAGCTTTGTCAATGGCCTTCCTCAGCACTGTTCCAAGGGTGTTGAGGTTCTCCAGTGTAAGGAGGTTGCTGAACTTTCATGTAAGCCTTTTTGATCTTGCTTTTGAGAATGTCATGGAATTCAAGTCAAATGTCTTGGAGAAATCAAAGTAGATTATTTTACCACTTCTCCTTCATTCTGTGACTTGTCATTTTATATTAGATGGAAATAAAATTGGCCTGATATAATTTGGTATCCACATAGCCTTGATGTTACTTCCAGTGTCTTAAGATGACTTATTTATTGATAATATGTTTGAATAAGATGAGAATTGGAGCAGGGATTGCATACAGAATATTCCTAAAATAATGATTTCCCATTTTAAATTTCCTGTTTGATAAAACACATGAGACTCTTCTATTTTTTCTGATTCATGACCTTTGGCAAAAAATAGTTAATATGCTTTCCTCACTTACACTTTCCTTGCTCATGCTTGAGTTTTTTTTTTGAAAATAAACTTAATAGATTTTAAAAGTGACTGCCCATCTTTCTCTTTTCACTTTTCTCTCTAGGATGTAGATAATCCTATGTGACCAACATATTTGTATACTTTAAATAATAGCAGCAAATTCAGTTTTTAATCCACGTTTCATTGTTTTTTTCTTATGTAGATTTCTCTATGTGCTGCCACATTGACAAATGTCTCTTTTTCTCCATAGGATCTTGCAAGTTATGAGCAATTACTGTGTGCCAGACACTGTTCTGTTCATTTTTCATGTGTTGCTTCAATAACTTTATGAGGTCTTCAATAACTTTATGAGGTCTCTACTATCATCATCTCCAATTTTAAGGATTAGAAGATTGAGGCCAAGAGAGGTTAAGAAATTTGACACAAAGTTATGCAGCAAGTAAGTGGTATGACCAGTATTCAGTGTTTCCAGCCACTATTCTCCACTGTCTGCATTTGTTACTAAATCTATTAACAGGAGAATTCTGTTTTCTTTAAGTCTGATTTGTTTTTCTTGTTTGGTTGCCCAAATTTAGGGATTCCTAAATTAAGAAATCTGAATCTGGGACTGGACCTCTAGATATGGCAGATGAATTTCAGACACCTGCACAGAGAGTGCTCTTATTTTGGAATACCTCAATGAAAGGATCTTAATATGGCCTCTCTAGAGGATGATTCTGCTAGCTATATTCTGAAATGTATTCTTTAAAATATTTGCATTAACAAAGGCCTCAATAAAATGACTTAGAATAACCTGACTTTCTGTTATCCCCTATTATTTTGCCTCCTCATGTCAGCATTCTGAAAAGAAACTTTGATATTAGTGTTGTTCATTTCCCATGAAGCTTCCTTGAGTAAAGAGAATGAAGATTTCCTCCTGGCTTATTTTCTGTTTCCTATGCTCAAATTGTGGGTGTACTCAAGATCCAGCCTTTTTTCTTTTCCTTCCGCTTTTTTTTTAACCTCAGGGCCTAAGGGATTTCATCTATTTTTATTTCTTATATAAATTATTTTAAAAATCTATGTCTTGTGTTATGGTCCCATTTCTCCAATTTCGTGCCACACAAGAACACTTGGATACTCTGCTAATATCTGAAACTCATCATGTTTCTAAAGGTGAGCACATCATTTTTCCAAGTTTGGATCCCCTGTCCACCTTCCCAGTTTTTGTCAATGATACCATCATTCATCCAGCTACCCAGGCTTAAAACCTTTAAATATTCTTTGCCTCCATCCTGTACTTTGCTCTCCATATATAATCACCCATTATTTCCTACCAGTGTTTAATAATATCTTTCACTTCCCTCCTTTATTTATTTTTGTACCATTTCCATGAGCTTACCTCTAGCTAGACAATTTAATATCTTACTTATAAATCCCTTATTAAAGCCTAGCATATTGCCTTTCTCATAGCAGGGACTTGTACTTTGGTTTTGTGATTGATTGAGATATAGTTTACTTCCTGCCTCCAGCAACAATGAACAAATTATTTTTGGAATCTCACATTTTGTAGTTCATCTTTTCCTGCATGTGTGTATTATCTCTTTGGTAGCCAATTCTCTATTATCAGGATAATGCTATATATCTGTCTTTTGTGAGCTATGGGAGGAAAGGGGGCTTAAATTGACCCTGAATTAACGAGCTCCAACTTTTATGATAGGGCATTTTATCCAGTGAGGGTAAGCTTCTAAACTCCATGAGGATAAGACTATATAAGCTTTCTTCACTGCTGGATCCCCAGCACCTTGCGCTATACCTAGCCCCTAGTAGGTATTTAACAAATGTGTCAAATATATTAATGAATAAATGCCATTGATATGAGAACTGTGCTGATCCAAAAGAGAACAAAAATCTAATGGCTTGTCTCATTCACTCTAATATATTAGAATGAAGGGATTGGACCTAATATACTGAGATTTTCCATATAGTCATACATTTAAGTCATATATTTAAGGCAATAATTGAATTGTTAAGTAAAATTGATGTCCATGTTAAACTATACTTCTTGTGGAATATCATGGCATGATTCTACTTGGGCACTATAATTATATTAAGAGGGTGAAATGTGTTTTCATGTCTGTAAATGTGGAATATTATTAAATTATTTTCAGTGCCATGTTTGAGATGAGCTTAGGCTGGTTTCTTTGAGTTTGACACATTTCAGTTTGTCATCCTGTCCTTAGAGATTTTGAAAATTAAATGGGGATACTTAAATAATTTGATTTATATGCTTGCTTACAGCTCTGTGGTTTATCAAGCCAGATATCGGTAACCTCAGTTCCTTACAGCTCAGATGCTTCCAGAACATAAATTAAAATAGGTTTTGCATGTCAAGGAAAGCGTTTGAAAAAGGAAACAAAAACTTTCTTTCATATAACCAGTATCAGAGAGGTCTCTGTTGGGTATTGCCAATATTTCAAAAACAAACATGTTTAAAAAAAATTGTGGTAAAATGTGCATAGCAAAACACCATTTTAACCACTTTTAAGTATACAATCAAGAGGCATTAAGTACATTCACAATATTGTATAACTGTCACCACTATCTATTTTCAGAACATTTTCATCATCCAAAACAGAAACTCTTTACCCATTAAGCAATAACTCCTCATTTCCCCTCCCCCCAGCACCTAGTAATCTTTATACTATTTCCCGACTCTGAATTTTCCTATTCTAGATACCTCATATAAGTAGGAACATACAAAATTTGTCTTTTTGTGTCTGGCTTATTTCACTTAGCATAATGTTTTCAAGGATCATCCATGTTGCAGCATGCATCAGAACTTCATTCCTTTTGTGGATGACTAATATTTCAATGTAGGTATATGCCATATTTTGTTTATCCATTCATCTGTTGGTGGGCATTGGCTTGTTTCTGCCTTTTGACTATTGTGAATAATGCTGCTATGAACATAATACATTGTTGAATATGTACAAGTATCTATTTGTGTCCCTGTTTTCATTTCCTCTGGGTATGTTCCTTTAAGAGGAATTGCTAGGTCATATGGCAATTATAAGTTTCACTTTTTGAGGAAGTTCTGAGTTTATGACCATAGGATAATTTTGAAAAAAATAAAACAAGTATAAATAATTCATAAAATGAGTCCAACTGTATTTCAGGAGGAATTCTGCTCCCTGTGTATATGAAATGATGTAACTCACATCTCTATAACACAAGTTATATAACAGTTATGTTATTTTCATGTCTTCTCTCCCACCCCCAGAAGTCATTTGGTGTGTTTTTTTTTTTGAATGAACCATAGATTTACTCAAGTTTGTATGGTTATACTGTTAATGTTTCCAGTTTCTCTTTTAAAAATTGGTGTTAGACAGTGTTTGAACAAGGTAGTTTTCCTATTGAGAAAGTATACATCTTAGCTCATCTTCTCCCACGTAAATAGGGAACAAACAACAGCCTCTATGTACTTTAAGTAAGGTTGTAGGAGACAACTTCAAGTGGTAGAACAATGTTTGAAATAAGAAGTGAATCAGGATATCTCCCAGCAATGCACAAATCTGCAGTGAGACCTAGGGTAAGTCAATCATTCTATCTAGGCTTGTTTCTTCTCACATAAAGTGGGGAGTTTAGGTAGAATCATCTTTAAGTTTCCTGGAATGCTCTAAAATTCTTTGAGATGCTTTAAAATGTCTTAGGCATCCTCTGTCTCAACTCTCTTTGCATTGCTAAATTCTTTTCACCCTTTAAGTTTCATGAACTCTTCCTAACTGTATGACTCCAACTTGATTTCCCTTCTTTTTAAAAGTCATACAGCATTTAGTCAGAATGCAGAATGTTGTATGCATATATATTCATGTTTTGTTATCTAATTATTTTGTGTATTAAAATTGTCTTCCTGACTGCAATGCAAAAGTATTGAGTACAGGAACTATGTCTTACCCCTTTCCTATTTCCTTCATTGAATCTGTTACATTACAGAGTATACAAAATTATTAATTGATTTGTTTTAGATGTTAATCACTTATTGCCTGGATTGAAAGAATGTGGAGTATGCACAAAGGTAGCCTCTTTTCATGGGAGGCCTATTCATTTGGCAGCTGAAAAAGGATATAAAAGCCTCTGAAATTACTGCTTTAGAGCCCTTAAATTGAATGAATATTACAATCAAAAGGTTTTTTTTTCTGGGTTTTTTTTGATCTGTGGATGCCATTTGTGTGAAGCAAGGTCTTATTTGGCAGGAAAGAGATACTTTGGTCATTTTTCTTTACTGGACCTCTAGTATAAACTTTCTATTCCAATTCAGCCAACATAAATTGAGCATACATTATGTGTCAAGCACTGTGCTAGACACTGTTGTGGGTTGGAGGGAGCTTGGTGTGTGTAAAGATTGATAGGACATAATTCTTGCCCTCAAGGGGTTCACAGTGTAAAAGTTTGGGTGTAATTGACAAAAATAAACAACCCCTACAATATAATGTAATAAAAACAGTAATATAGGCATACACGAAGTGCTTTAGAATCACAGACAAGGAAGTTTCTGGTTGTACCTTATGTCTGGTAATATACATCTGAAAAATGACATTTATTTGGACTTTAGAAAACGACTAAGAAGTTGACTCTCAGAAAAGGTGGACAAGTGCGTCCAAGGCGGGTATATTAGAAAGAGTGAAAACACTGAGTCATGAAATCTATGGTATGTCTGTGTGACATCTGGTATGGCTATATTAAAGAATGCTTAGGAAAATTTGCTAAGAAGAAGGTACTGGAATAGCAGGCCAGCTTCCTAGCTAAAAGTCGTTATCACTGATGTTCATTTAATTACCTGGAAAGTATATATCCTTGAACATTTTCTAAAAGTAATGAAGACTAGTGGGTGGAAGAAATGGTTTACAAGAGGAGTTTGCTGTGGAATGCAATTTTCAGAATCATCTTCTTCAACCCTCCTGTGCATTTAAAATAGTCATTTATTTTCCTTTCCTTTTGTATATGTATATTAGGAATGATGAGATTGTCTTAGTTCATTTTATGTCTTACTAAAATAGAAAAGGCCTTATTAGTATGTATCTGAAACTGAAATCTTACACTCATAGCTGTAGGCAGGAACACAGATGGTTGTCTCTATATTGTGTCCAGGCTAACCCAAGGCAAATTACTAACATGGACCTCTCTTTCATATGCACTTTTCCACATCTCACTGGTGGAGGCCTCCTATTTCCCTCAGGCACCCAGAGACTTTATGTTTATTTCCTCTTCCTTTGTGTCTACTCCTTTCCCCCTGGAAAACATAAGCTCTACTCTCAGAAAAGGAGCTGGCAAACAGTCATTTGGAACCATAAGTGACTCTTAAGTGACTATGATATGGTGTCCTAGTGCTGTTTGCATTTTAACAAAGAGAAAAAAACTTTGTTTAATTTAAATAACAGACTAAAGATTAACTTTAGAATTTGGGTACTGCCTAGTTCACCGAGGGAGGCATTTGGTATCTACCCTTAGTGGCAACTACTATCTCAACATCTCAACATTAAGAACAAATCACTGACAAGGAGACAGCATAGGGAGGTGTGGAATTTAGTTAATCCTCTAGAGCAATTAATAAATGGCCAGGAACAACAAGTAAATAGTCTGGAACAAATGTTTGGGGGACATCTGTGACTGGACACACAATGTACACCAGTCTGGGATGGGTGGAATGGCTGAGATCATAGCATAGAATTGTAAGTAAAGCTCCTAAACTGTGGAGCTGGTGCCTGTTCCCCGATGGCATGACAGGCTGATTTTAACACTTCCCTTTGGGAAAAAAAAGCACTGTCTACTAGCAGAACAGGAAGTTACCTCAAACAAGCTCCAATTGTGGTTTTCATTAACAAATTTGGACTATTGAATAAAAGCTATGAGCCAAGAGCAAGGAGAAGAGGAACCCCGAGGTCGCTCCCTGTAGAGGGGAGGTGGGGCTGATGAAAAAAATAATGATAATAAATAAAAACAGAGACTTTTGGAGACAGCTGAGCTCAGAATACTGGAAAAGAGCTGTGTCCCAAGAAAAGGGGGACATAAAACCATGTACCAACTCAGGCTCTTGACTGGGGAAATTGAGGGGCTGAGGACTGGCTCTGAAAAGGGTATTGCTTTCTTTTTTCTTTTTTTTTTCTCTTATTCTATGTTGCTCATTAGAGAAAGCTTCAGGCATTTTCAGTTGTCAGCACTGATGCCGGCAAGGGTGGATTTATAATAGAGAGAAAAAGGAAGAAGTCAAGTGAAGGAGATAATTCCCTAAAGGGCATATCTTTTCAAAGAAAAAGGGGGCAGGATCCAGCTCAAGAGGCTGCTCTCTTTCAGAGAATTCAGACCCCAGGGCCTCGGAAAAAAAACAGAAACAGCTTAAGCTTAGCTTCCGATTCATCCTTGGACTCTGGCAGGGACAGGGTCTGCTGAGAATTAAAGGCAGCACATCTTTTTGTGCCATTGGGGAGCTATGGACTGACAAGCACCACCTGCAGGGCAGGATAGGAAAAGAACAGAGTCTAGAGGTCTCACAGGAAAGTCTGACAATCTGCTGGGTCTCATCCTCAGGGAAACTTGATACTGATTACACTCTCTTCCTGAGACTTGGGCCCATCTGCTCTTGGGAAATCTGACTGGTGTAATCAAGGATACCAGATGCCTAGGCAACAAAAAATTATGAGTCACACTAGGAAAACTAAAGATATGGCCCAAAGGAAAAACTAACATTTCAAATGAGACACAGGAGTTGAAACAGCTAATTAACAATGTTCAAACAAACATACTAAATCAATTCAAAAACCAACAAGATGAGAGAAGATATGGCAAAAGAGATGAAGAATATAAAGAAGACAATGGGTGAATATAAGGAAGAATTTGAAAGTTTGAAAAAACAATTGGCAGAACTTATGGGAATGAAAGGCACAATAAGAGCTGAAAAAACACAGTGGAGACATATAACAGCAGATATGAGGAGGTGGAAGAAAGGATTCATGAACAAGAGGACAGGACAACTGAAATCCTACACATAAAAGAACAGATAGGGAAAACAATGGAAAAATACAAGCAGGGTCTCAGGGAATTGAATGACATGAAGCACATGAATATACAAGTCATGGGTGTCCCAGAAGGAGAAGAGAAGGGAAAAGGGGTAGAAAGAATAATGTAGGAAATAATCACTGAAAATTTCCCATCTCTTTCTAAAGACATAAAATTACAGATACAAGAAGCACAATGGACCCCAAACAGAATCAATGCAAATAGACCTACTCCAAGACACAATTCAGATTATCAAATGTCAAGGACAAGGAGAGAATTCTGAAAACAGAAAGAGAAAAGCATTCCATCACATACACAGGAAGCTTGAAAAGGCTAAGCGTAGATCACTAAGAAGAAAGAATGGAGTTGAGAAGGCAGTGGTATGATATATTCAAGATACTGAAAGAGAAAAACTGCCAACCAGGAATTCTAAATCCAACAAAAGTGTCCTTCAAAAATGCAAGAAGATTTAAAATATTTTCAGACAAATAGACACTGAGATTGTTTGTGAACAAGATACCTATTCTACAATAAATAATAAAGGTAGCACTATGGGCAGATGGGAAAAGGCAGGAGAGAGAGGTTTGAATAAGAGTGTAGAAATGAAGATTATCAGTATGGGTAAAAAAAGAGAGAAAGAAAATAAAGATAAAATAAGATATGACATATAAAATCCAAAAGACATAATGGTAGGCAGTAGAAATTACATTGAGTGAAATTAGCCATAAACAAAAGGACAAATACTGCATGGTCTCACTAATATGAACTAACATTAATGAGTGATTTTGAGAGTTAAAATTGAGAACACAGGTTTTCAGGAGATAGAAAGGGGTAGAGATCAGGCATCTGATGCTGATGGAGTACAGAATGTTCAACAGGATTGATTTTATAGATCCAGAAATAGATAGCTCAATACTCTGTGATGGTAGCACAATATTGTAAGTACTCTGAACAAAATGAGTGTGAGTACTGGTGAAAGAGGAAGGCTAGGGGCATGTATGATACCAGAAAGAAAGATAGAGGATAAAGACTGGGGCTGTATAACATAGTGAAACCTAGAGTGGTCAATGATGGTGATTAAGTGTACTAAAATAAGAAAATTTTTACATGAAGGAAGACAAATTAATGTCAACATTGCAAGATATTGAAAACTGAATGGTATAGGGGAAAAATACAATCAATGCAAACTAGAGTCTATAGTTAACAGTGACACTGTAAGATGTTTCCATTAATTGTAAAAAGAAAAGGCACCATACAAAAGCTAAATGTCTGTAAGAGGGGTATATAAGGGAGGGGTATGGGATTCTTGTTGTTGTTGTTGTTGTATGACCTTTTCATTGTATTTTATTTTTTCTTCTATCTTTCTTTGTTCTTCATTTTTTTCTCTTCTTTCTCTTTCATTGTGAAAGAAATGGAAATATCTTCATATAGATTGTGGTGGTAAATGCATAACTATGTGATTATACTGGGAATAATTGATTAATTACTTAGGATGGATTGTGTGATGTGTGAATAATACTGTTTAATAATAAACAGAGGCATACAAATGCTGGAGAAAATGTGGAGAAAGAGATGTACCTAATCATGGTTGGTGGAGATGTAAAATGGTGCAGCCCATCTGGAGGGCAGTGTGGTGGTTTCATAGGAAAGTAGGTATGGGGTTGCCATATGGTCCTGCAGCCCTGTTATTAGGTATATACTTAGAAGAACTGAAAGCAGGGACATGAATGGACATTTGCACACTGGTGTTTATGACAGCAGTATTCACAATTTTTGATTGATGGAGGTGGCCTAAGGTTACTTGGACTGATAAATGGAATGGTGAACTGTGATATATATGTATAATGCATTATTGAGTGTCAGCAAGAAGGAATGAAGTTGTGAGATATGCAACTAGGTGAGTGGACGTTGAGGAGAGTATGTTGAGTGAAAAAAGCCAGAAATGAAAAGACAAACATTATATCAACTCACTAATAGGGACTAACTCTAATGTGAAAACTCTGAGATTTGAATCTGAGAGTATAGGATATCAGAGCAAGGCTTATTATAAAGTTTCTCAGATTATAAGCTCTTACAGCAGTCACATCTATTCATCAGTTTTAATGATTATTCCTAAATTCTGAGATGCTATGCTGTTTGTGCATAACCTGGTTGGTGCCTGGAACTTTGAGTATCTTGGTGAAAACTGAGACTCTGAGCCAGAGTTTGGCAGAAATGGATGTCAGCATTACCCCATACAGTGACTGTTAAACAAAAAGCTGAAAAAAAGATCAGACTTCAGTTAGAGATATGAATGAAGCTGATCTGGTTAGGACTAAGGTAAATCAGACTTAAAGGGTAAAGGATGATATTGAACATGTTTTACAATTTCACCTCCTGTGTGAGACAAAAGGAAGAGGTGTTTATTTGTTCAAAAATCTATATTTTCCATAGCACATTGTATAATTTAACCTGTATGGTCAGTTTATTCAAACACCATAATTAAATGGACCCTTGAACAGGGAGTGAGATCTGATTGATTTATACAGGTTACTGTGAAGCCCTGATAAATCCCAGAGTAATTTAGCTAGAGAATAAAAGGTATTTGCAAAGTCCTCTTAGGGGACTGGGGAAAAATGTGGAAACATTAAACTTCCCCACCTGAGGAATTCCTGATATTCTCACAAGCATTGTAGACTACCAGTTTCATAGTAGGCCAAGCCCTTGATCTTGGGGCTTACCCTATGAAGCTTGTTACTGCAAAGGAGAGGCTAGGCCTACTTGTAATTTTGCCTAATAATGTCTCCAGAGAACCTCTTTTGTTGCTCAAATGTGGCCTCTCTCTCTAAGCCAACTTGGCACGTGGACTTGCTGCCTTCCCCCCCATATGGGACATGACTCCCAGGGGTGTAAATCTCCCTGGCAATGAGTTACATGACTCCCAGGGATGAGCCTGGACCTGGCATTATAGGATTGAGGTAGCCTTCTGGACCAAAAGGGGGAAGAGAAATGAAACAAAATAAAGTTTCAGGGGGAGGGGCAAGATGGTGTCATAGAGAAGAGTGGAATTCAGTCAGTCCCCTGGAACAACTAATAAACAAGAAGGAACAACTAGTAAATAATCTGGAATTACTGCTGGGGGACAACCATGGCTGTCCACACATTGTACACCAATCTGGATTGGGAGGAATGCCTGAGATTGCAGCATAGAATCTGTAAGTAAAAGCTGTGGACCCTAGCCAAGAGCCCTCCCCTATGGCAGTCTGAGCTCCAAAACCTCACTGTGGTAGAAACTAGCAGCATTCTCCCAGCAAAGCAAGCAAATATAGCTCAGCTGAGCTCCAGCTGGGGTTTCAATTAACAAATGTGGACTGCTCAACACAAGCTATGTATCCCCAACAAGCAGACAGAGGCTTTTGGTGATGACTGATCTTGGAGAGCCACAGGACCTCTCTGGGAGGGAGGGGGAACCCAGAGGACTGGGTGCTATCTCTGGCTGATGGGTGAAACTGAGGTTGGCTGTGGACAGGCCCTGAAGGGGGCTTTCTGACCCTTTTTCTCTCTCAACCTGAGGGTCTCAGAAGAGAGAGCCACAGCCATTTTCAGTTTGCAATGTTCAGACCAGACGGGGTGGAGATAGCAGAGTCAGACTACTCAAATGCATGTGACAACTCCCTAGGGGGTGTATCTTCCCTAAGAGTAAGGAGGTTGGGCCCAGCTTTCCCTTCAGAACCAGATCCAGAGCCTGGGGGAAAACAGCCAAAACAGAAACTGAAGCCAAAACACATCTTACACCAGTCAGGAGTGACAGGCTGACAGGTGCCACCTGCTGGGGAGTTAGGAAAAGCACAGTGACTGGAACCCTCACAAGAAAGTCTGTCATTCTAAGATACACCCTGAATATAACCCCATTCTGAGACCTGAACCCATTCTATTCTGGGAAAATCTGACTGGGGTAACCAAGGAAACCAGATGCCTCAACAACAGAAAACTACACTAGGAAAAATGAAGATATGGCCCAGTCAAAGGAACAAACTTACACCTCAATCAAGATACAGTTGAGATATTGTTTCACTTTAATGAAATAACCTATTAAAGATTTTCAAAGAAATATGCTAAGTCAAATCAAAAGCCAAATCAAAGAGTTCAGGGAAGATATAACAAAAGAGATGAAGGCTATAAAGAAAACACTGGGCAAACATAAGGTAGAACTCAAAAGTTTGGAAAAACAACTGGTAGAATCTATGGAAATGAAAGGTACAACTCAAGAGATGGAAAATACAATGGAGACATACAACAGCAGATCTCAAGAGGCAGAAGAAAACACTCAGGAACTGGAAAACAAGATACCTGAAATCCTACACACAAAAAAACAGATAGGGAAAAGAGTGGAGAAATATGAGCAACATCTCAGGGAATTAAATGACAATATGAAGTGCATTAATGTAGGTGTCATGGGTGTCCCAGATGGAGAAGAGAAGGGAAAAGGGGCAGAAGCAATAATAGAGAAAATAATGAAAATTTCCCATCTCTTATGAAAGACATAAAATTATGGATCCAAGAAGTGCAGCATACCACAAATAGAATAGGTCTGAATAGATCTGTGCCAAGGCACTTAATAATCAGATTATCAAACGTCAAAGATGAAGAGAAAATCCTGAAAGCAGCAAAAGAAAAGTGATCCATCACATACAAAGAAGCTTGATAAGACTATGTGCAGATTACTCAGTAGAAACCATGGATACAAGAAGGAAGTGGGGTGATATTTTTGAGATACTGAAAGAGAAAAACCGACAACCAAGAATCTTATATCCAGCAAAACTGCCCTTCAAATATGAGGGAGAGTTTAAAATATTCTCTGACAAACAGACAATGAGAGAATTTGTGAACAAGATAACTGCACTATGGGAAATACTAAAGGGAGTGCTACAGACAGATAGGAAAAGACAGGAGTGAGAGGTTTGGAACACAATTTTGGGTGATGGTAGCACAGCAATGTAAGTACACTGAACAAAGATGACTGTTGTGCCAGTTTGAATGTATTATGTCCCCCAAACGCCATTATCTTTGATGTAATCTTGTATGGGCAGGTGTTATCAGGGTTGATCATATTGTAACTCTTTGAGTGTTTCTTTGGAATGTGCCCCTCCCAGCTGTGGGTGATGACTCTGGTTGGATGGTTTCCATGGAGGTGTTGCCCCACCCATCCAGGGTGGGTTTAAGTTGATCAGTGGAGCTGTATAAATGAGCTGACATAACGGAAGGAACTCAGTGCAGCTGCGAGTGACGTTTTGAAGAGGAGCAAGCTTGCTAGAGAGGAACGTCCTGGGAGAAAGCCATTTTGAAACCAGAACTTTGGAGCAGACACCAGCCACGTGCCTTCCCAGCTAACAGAGGTTTTCCAGATGCCATTGGCCATCCTCCAGTGAAGGTACCCGATTACTGATGTGTTTCCTTGGACACTTTATGGCCTTAAGACTATAACTGTGGAGCCAAATAAACCCCCTTTTTATAAAAGCCAATCCATCTCTGGTGTTTTGCATTCTGCAGCATTAGCAAACTAGAACAACTGTGAATATGGTTGAAAGAGGAATTTAGGAGCATGTGGGACACCAGAAGGAAAGAGGAAAGATAAAGACTGGGGCTTTATAAATTACTGAAACCTAGAGTGCTCAACAATTGTGATAAAATGTACAAATATGTGTTTATGTGAGGGAGAACAAATGAATGTTAACTTTGCAAGGTGTTAAAATGGGGTTTTATTTTATTTATATTCAATGCAAAGAGGCTATAGTTAATAGAAACATTGTATTATGCTTCCTTTAATGTAATACAGGCAATATACCAAAGCTAAATGCCTATAAGAAGGGGACATAAGGGAGTGGCATGGGACTCTTGTCATTGTTGTTGCCTCTTTTATTCAACTTTAGTTTAATTTCATCTTCCCTTTTGTTACTTTTAAGCTGTCATGTTTTTTTTCTTTCTTTTTCTTTTTCTTTTTCGTTTGTCTCTCTACCTTCTTTGACTCTTCCTCCTTTGTGGAAGACATGGAGATATCCTTATATAGATAGTGGTGATGGTGGTGAATACATAAATATGTAACTATATAGGGAACCGTTTGTTTTCTCAGGATGGAAAGTATGGTGGGTGAACAAAATGGTCCTAAAAAATGGGTTGATGAAGAAATCTTGAGTGCACTACATTGAGTGAAATAAGTCAGACACATAGGGGCAAATATTGCATGGTCTCACTGATATGAGCTAATTGTAATATGTATACTAATAGATATGAAATATAAGTTAACAGGGTATAGAACAAAGCTGAAGAACAGGGAATGTTTCTTATTATCAGCAGAATGTTCAACTAGGTTGAACCTAAGTGTTTGAAAGTGGACAGAGGTGATGGTAGCATGTTATTGTGAGAATAACTAACAGTGCTGAATGGTGTGTGAATGTGGTGGAAATGGGAAGCTTAGAGTCACCTATATCACCAGAAGGAAAGTTGGAGTTTAAAAGATGGGAATATATAAAACAGTGAATTTTGTGGTGGACAATGTCCAGATTAACTGTACAAATATTACAAATCTCTTTCATGAACTAGAACAAATGTATGACAGTATAATGAAGCTAATGATAGAGGGATATACAGGGAAAAATATACTTATTGCAAGGTATGTACTACAGTTAACAGTATTTTAACATTCTTTCACCAACAGTAACAAATGTATATACCAATAGTATGAGTCAATAATGGAGGGGGGTGGTTAGGGGTATGGGAGGATTTGAGTTTCTTTTTTTTGTCTTTATTTCTTTTCTGGAGTAATGAAAATGTTCTAAAAATTAAAAAAAAAATTGTGATAGAAGCACAGCTGTATGATGGTATTATGGGCAATTGATTGTGCACTTTGGATCTTTGGGTAATTGTACGGTATGTGAACAATCTCAATAAAATTAAATTAAAAAATAAAGTTTCACTGGCTGAGAGATTTCAAATTTGGAGTCAAAAGGTCATTCTGGAAGTTATTTTTATGCATTATATAGATTTCCCTTTTAGTTTTTGGTATATTCAAATAGCTAGAAGGAAATACCTGAAACTGTTGAATTGCAATCCAGTATCCTTGATTCCTGAAGATGATCATACATCTATATAGCTTGTGCAGTGTGACCATGTGATTTTGAAAACCTGGTGGCTCACACCCCCTTTAACCAGTGTATGAACAGATGTGCAGGAAAATGGGGACAAAAAGTAAATGAATAATTGGGGGTGGAGGGGTACGGGATGTTTTGGGTGTTCTTTTTTGCTTTTTTTTTTTTGAGTGATGAAAATGTTCAAAAATTGATTGTGGTGATGAATACACAACTGTATGATGATACTGTGAACAATTGATTGTACATTTTGGATGACTGTATATGTGAATATATCTCAATAAAATTGCAGAAAAAAAAGAACTCACCAATAGCACCACATGTCCTTTTAAATTGTCTAATAATATTTGAAGTATTTGAGGTTTGATATTTTTTGCTACTGAAGTTAGAATACATATCTAGATTTTTATAACAAAAACAGTATGAAGGATTTGAATCTCTATGATATTCCCCACACTTACTGTTTCCATTTATAATGAAGAATAAATGATATTTTAGCAAGAGAGAAAAAGAACAAGAGTGAAAAATAGAGAATGAATGAAGAAATGATTGTCTTTGGTTCTTTACCCTGTGACTTTAATTTTAGCCTGCCTTATGTTGCTGAATTTATGCAATGGGCTTTTGATTGGCAAGGCAATTGTTAGGGTTTTAAATGTAAGCTTAGCTGTTGAATGGACAGTATTTGTGGTAAGCAAATTATGATGTGCTCAGGGAGTTTAGTGTTGAGATAGAACTAAAACTATTAAAAATATCTGAGGATAAACATCTCAGTTCCTTTAAAAGCAATGCCGTAGTCTGAACAAGAAGCAAATTAAGAAACAGGAAAATAACTCTGGTTTATACCAGCCATGTGTGGCCGCCATAGCCAATTTGTTAGTTCATTGTAGTTGGATTTCTGAATTATTTTTTTAATACTACATTATTGCCATCTTTAAAAGGAATGTGGGCTTCCGTTTCCGACCGCGGCCGCCGAGCCGTGCATGTGCGGCAATAACATGTCAGCCCCGCTGCCCGCCATCGTGCCCGCCGCCCGCAAGGCCACCGCGGCGGTTATTTTTCTTCACGGATTGGGAGACACAGGGCCAGTTATGCCTGTAACATTAAATATGAATATGACTATGCCTTCTTGGTTTGATATTATTGGGCTTTCACCTGGTTCACAGGAAGATGAACCTGGAATCAAGCAGGCGGCAGAAAATGTCAAATCTTTGATAGACCAAGAAGTGAAGAATGGAATTCCTTCTAACAGGATTATTTTGGGAGGATTTTCCCAGGGAGGAGCTTTATCTTTATATACTGCTCTTACCACGCAGCAGAAACTGGCAGGTGTCATTGCACTCAGTTGCTGGCTTCCACTTCGGGATTCATTTCCACAGGGTCCTATCACTGGCACTAATAAAGACATATCTATCCTCCAGTGTCATGGAGATTGTGACCCCTTAGTCCCCCTAATGTTTGGTTCCGTTACTACTGAAAAGCTAAAAACATTGGTAAATCCAGCCAATGTAGCCTTCAAAACCTATGGGGGCTTGATGCACAGTTCATGTCACCAGGAAATGATGGATATCAAGCAATTCATTGATAAAGTCCTACCGTCAGTTGATTGACATCACTAAGAGGCCTTGGGTAGAAGTACACCAGCATCACTGTAGTAGAGTAGAAACTTTTAAAATGTGCCCAATCCTGAAACCTCTTGTTTGCAGTGTTAGAATGTTTTGCAAATACGTACCAATGACACAAACTAAATGTCTCCTCATGGGAAATGTATGTTCTTTTAAGTTTCTTTTCATGTATCTGTATATTGTGATCCCAGAGTAATACTAGTATTAAAATAGGTAAAGCAGCTGGCTTCTTTTTCCCAAATGTAATTCAGAAAAATAATAAAATACTGCAACCAGAATATTCATTACATCATTTGGAAGTTATTAGTATGCTTAGAGAAAATTTGTTCAGGTTTAAATGAGTAATTAAGATATAAATGATTTAAGTGCATCATGACTTAGACTATGGATTTATTCCCAAACTGCCTAGTCACCACACAGTGGCTGTATTTTTATGTATGTATTCATATATACATAATAATTGTAATACAAAATAAGGTGGTATTGATATACATCAAAATGATAGTACAAAATGAGATGGTATTATATAATTCCTAATAATAGGGATAATACTTTTAAGTGTTAATGAAAGAGTAATATTGCTCTCCTCAATTAATGCCCTTTTATTTGGGGGACCAGACTTTTTTTCTTATCATTTCCATTTAATACTCTTTCTCCTTTCTAGAAAAGGCATGTGTTCTGCCTTTATTATCCTTCATAGGAGACCAAATATTGCTTCCCTGCCATAGACATCAGATGTTAATAAATGCTGTAATTTGACATTCTGAATCACAGACATATGGTATTTATGATGTATTTATACTTATAATGAAACCAGACATCACTTAAAACTTCTGTGCTACTTATTTCTTTAACTGTTTTTTAGTCCAAATTTAGACTTACTCAGTTATTAGAATCTTTAGTTCAGGGAACAGAATGATTCTGTGGTTTTAATTTTCTGTAATCAAATGGAAGAATGATTAGATCATACTTTACTATGTTCTGAAATTTTAAGACTTGATCTTAAAAATTGTAATTTCTAAGGTGATTTGATCTAAGATGATTCTCCTTGTAGTATAGAGTTTAATTTTACTTACTTTGTACATGTTTGAAACCAGCTACTGTGGAAAATTAGAATCCATCAGAAAATTTTGCTTTGGTTTTTATCTGCCAGTGAACATCTTTGAAATTTTGACTTTAATCAAATGATATTTTAGTTTTTGTGCAAACATAAAAATAGCAATCCTTTGATTTTATATAGTCAGTATTTTCAGATTACTGTAAAATTATTTGAAAACAAATTTCTGGGTAATAAAGGGTAGTCAGAACTTGATACATATGGTATAGTTACCACACAGTTTAATATTTAATTGAAGTGTATGCTTGGTATTTTGAATTGCTAGTTTTGGGGTTTTATTCCAACTGATAAAACGATGGAATTGCGTCAGTATAAATGGGTGCTAATTGATAAAGGAAATAATTTGGCAGTGTACAATATAGAATGTTAATAATTAAGCCATATGTTTATGTCTGGATTTAAAACTTTTAAACAATCATTTACAAACACATTGTCTTTTATTTTGAAGAATATAAAGTTATATTCAGTTATACAAATAAACATCTTATTTATGGTCAAGATACCTTATTCCATTGAAAAGTTTTGCTGTAGTGTGGGAAAATGTAAATCTTTTTCACGGTTTGTATCAATGTGAAATAAAATTTAATTCTGCCTTAAAAAAAAAAAAAAAAAAAAGGAATGTGGTCATTTGTCAGCTTCATGCATTGATAAGTAGGTATGCAACTCCCACTGCTTTTCATGTGTGTCTAACTTTTGCCACTCTGCTGAAAAATATGTGACAAAACAGAAGTCAGTATATTGCTTTTTAGTTCCTCAGTAAAAACGGCTTCAGCAGGAGGTATAGTATAATACCTAGTGCTCAAGAGTAGAAATGATTCATTTCAGCCTGAAAGCACTGGAGTGCATTTCATGTACTTGGTTAGGAACTAGACACTGAGAAAGGCAAATCAGAAGATGTGGCTTCTTTCCTCAAAGTCATAGCCTTTAGGATGAGAAATAATATCTGTACACACACACACAGGGAATATCAATCAATATCCTACTGCTGTATAACAAATCACCAAAACTTAGCTGCTTAAAACAAGATCAATTAATTTTTTTATTATAGAAGTTAAGGGTTTACAGAACAATCATGCATAAAATACAGGATTCCCATATACCATCCCACCACCACCATCTTGCATTGGTGGGGAACATTTGTTACAATTGATGATAGCACTTTTTTTTTTTATTAAATTCAGTTTTATTGAAATACATTCACACACCATACAATCATCCATGGTATACAATCCACTGTCCACAGTATGATAACATAGTTATGCGTTCATCACCACAATCTATCTCTGAACATTTTCCTTACATCAGAAAGAACCAGAACAAGAATAAAAAATAAAAGTGAAAAATGAACACCCAAATCATCCCCCCCATCCCACCCCATTTGTCCTTTAGTTTTTATCCCCATTTTTCTACTCATCCATACACTAGATAAAGGGGTGTGATCCACAAGGTCTTCACAATCACACTGTCACCCCTTGTAATCTACATTATTATATAATTGTCTTCAGGAGTCCAGATGCTGGGTTGGAGTTTGGTAGTTTCAGGTATTTACTTCTAGCTATTCCAATACATTAAAACCTAAGAGGTGTTATCTATATAGTGCATAAGAATGTCCACCAGAGTGAACTCTCGACTCCATTTGAAATCTCTCAGCCACTGAAACCATTTCGTCTCATTTTGCATCCCCCTTTTGGTCAAGAAGATACTCTCAGTCCCACGATGCCAGGTCCACATTCATCCCCGGGAGTCATATTCTGCATTGCGAGGGAGATTTGCAACCCTGGGAATCAGGTCCCATGTAGGGGGGAGGGCAGCGAGTTCACCTGTCGAGATGGCTCAGTTAGAGAGAGAGGGCCACATCCGAGCAACAAAAAGGTACTCAGGGGGAGACTCTTAGGCACAATTACATGCAAGTTTAGACTCTCCTTTGCAGTAATGAGCTTCATAAGGGCAAGTCCCATGATCGAGGGCTCAGCACATCAAACCGCCAGTCCCAATGTTTGTGACAACATCAACACCAGTCCAGGTGAGGATGTCCAACACATCCGCACCTTCCCCCAGATCCTTGGGGCTGGGGAGGGGGAGGCTGTAAATATATTTTTTATTATCTGCCCAAATTACTCTGGGATGTGTCACTATTTCACCCCAGCCTATACTAACCTACCGTATCTCACTTCCTATTCAAAGTTCCATGAAATTGTGGTGTTTGAACAAATCAACTGAAGAGTCATACCATTTAGAAAATTTAGATCCTGTACCAAATAGATATCTCTTCCCTTGGTCTCATATGGAAGTTGAAGTTATAAAACACAGTCAGTTTCAACCTTTACCCTTTGGCCTGGCTTGCCCTGGTCTTAACCAGACCTGCTTCATTCATATCACTAATAGAAGTCTGGGCTCTTTTTCAGCTTTCTTTTTTAACAGTTGCCATATGCACTAATACTGACATTCATATCTGCTGAGCTCTAGCTCTGAGTTTCAGGTATCTCAGAGATATGCATTGTTCCAGAGACCAATCAGGTTATATGCTAGGGGATCAGCATCTCAAAGTTTAGAGATAGGCATTACAATTCAGGGATAGAGTTAACTGCTGTAAGAGCTTACAATCTAGGGACTATTACAATTATTATGTCCACATTAGGCTATGTTCTAAGATTCAATTCTGAGTTTACACATTGTAGTTAATCCATATTGGTGAGGCATCATCCCTCTCACCATGTTTTCTCCAACACTTTTACTCCTTTATATATATTTTCCTACAATTTTATAGAGTTATATTCACATACCATACATTTACCCACAGTGTACAATCAGTTGTTCATGGTATCATCATAAAGTTGTACATTTATCACCACAAGCAGCACTTGAACATATTGATTACTACAAGAAAAAAAAAAATTTTTTTTAGCAATAAGAAAAAAAATGATAAAAAGAAAAATAACATCATACAATACAATATACTAGTAAGGAGAGCAAATAACACCACTACCAAGAATCCCATATTCCTCCCCTATATCCCCCTCTCATATACATTTAACATTGGCATATTGCCTTTGTTACATTTAATGGAGGTATATTACAATGTTACTGTTGACCATAGACTCCAGTTTGCTTTGATTATGTTTTTTCCTGAATACCATCCCCTTTTCAACTCCCTACATGGTTGACATTCATTTGCTTTCCCACATGCAAAAACATTTTTATATTTATATATTTAGTAACAGTCATTGGCCACTCCAGTTTTTGCCACATTATGCAGTCCCAGTCTTTATCATCTATCTTTACCTCTGGTGTCATACATTCTCCTATCCCACCTCTTTCAGCTTTACTCACAGACATCTTTGTTCAGTGTACTTACAATACTGTGCTAGATGATAGCACTTTTTAAATAACTGTACTTTTTTTTACAGTAGTTGCCTTAGTTACAATTGATGAAAGATTGCTAAAATAGTACTACTAACTATTGTCCATAGGTTACACTAAGTGCATTTTACCCACATACCACTCTATTATTAACACCTTGTATTAGTGTCATACAGTTGCCATAATTCATGAAAGAAAATTCTTATACTTGTACTGTTAACTATAGTCCGTCATCTACAATAGGGTTCACTGTGTTCTACAGTCCTTTGTTTTAACATTTAATTTTTCTTGAGTAACATATGTGACCTAAAGTCTCCTCTTTTAACCATATTGACCTATATAATTCAGTGCTGCTAATTACAATCACAATAATGTGCTACCATCACCACCATCAATTCCCAAACCTTTGCAATCAAGATTAATAAAAATTGTGTACAAATAAAGCATCAACTCCACATTCTCTAACCCAAATCTATCCTCTGGTAACCTATATTCTAGATTCTAACTCTATGAGTTTGTTTGTTATAATTAATTCATCTCAGTAAGAGCATACAATTTCTATCTTTTTGTGTTTGGCTTATTTCACCCACCATAATATCTCAAGTTTCATCCATGTTGTAGCAAGCATCAGGAGTCCATTCCTTTTTATGGCTGAATAATATTCTATTATATGTATATGACACGCTTGTTTATCCATTTGTCGGTTGATGGTCAATCGGGTTGCTCCCTTCTTTTGGTTATTGTGAATAATGCTGCTATGAACACTGGGGTGCGAAGATCTGTTCCATTCCCTGCTTTAATTCTTTTGTGTATATATTTAGTAGTGGGATTGCTGGGTCATATGGTAGGTCTATAGTTAGGTTTCTGGGGAACTGCTAAACTGTCTTCCACAGCAGCTACACAATTTTACATGGCTACCAGAAATGCACCTTTTCATGTGGTTTTTAGCCATTTGTTTTTCCTCTTGGGAGAAGTGTCTATTCAACTCTTTTGCCCATTTTTAAATTGGATTTTTTGTCTTTTTATTGCTGAGTTATAGGATTTCTTTATATATTCTTGATATTAAACCCTTACTGGGTATGTGATTCCCAAATAATTTTTTCCTCCTTGTGTAGGCTGCCTTTTCAATTTCTTTAGAAAGTCCTCAAGAAAATTAAGCACAAAAATGTTTAATTTTGAGGAGGTCACATTTATCTATTTTTTTCTTTTGTTGCATATGCATTGGATGTAAACTCTAAGAAACCACCACCTACCACAAGATCCTGAATATGCTTACCTACATATTCTTCTAGGATTTTTATGGTCTTGGCTTTTATATTTAGGTATTTGAACCATTTTGAGTTATTTTTTCTATAAGGTGTGAGATAGGGGTCCTTTGTCATTCTTTTGGATATGGATATCCAGTTCTTCCAGCTCCATTTTTTTAAGAGACTATTCTCTCCCAGTTGAATGGATTTGGCAGCCTTATCAAAAAAGCAATTGACCATAGATGTGAGGGTGTATTTCTGAACTCTCAATTTGATATCATTGATCAGTATATCTATCTTTATGCCAGTTGTATGCTATATTGAGCCTTGAAGCCTTGTAATATGCCTTAAAATCCTAAAGTGTGAGTCCTCCAACTTCATCCTCCTTTTCAAGATGTTTTTTTGGCTATTTGGGGCCTTTTACCCTTCCAAATAAATTTGATGATTGACTTTTCCATTTCCACAAAGTAGGCTGTTGGAATTTTGGTTGGGATTGCATTGCATTTGTAAATCAATTTGAGTAGAATTGAGATCTCAGCAACATTTAGTCTTAATCTATGAACATGGAATATCCTTCCATTTATTTATGTCTTCTTTGATTTCTTTTAGCAGTGTTTTCTGTGTATAGGTCCTTTATATAGTTGGTTAAATTTATTCCTAGTTATTGGATTCTTTTAGTTGCTATTGTAAATGCATTTTTTTCTTCTTTTCCTCCTGTGATTGCTCATTTTTATGTATCAAAACATTATTGATTTTTACATGTTGATCTTGTATCCTGTCACTTTGCTGAACTTGTTTATTAGCTCTAGTAGTTTTGTTGTAGATTTTTTGGGACTTCCTAAATATTGGATCATGCTGTCTGCAAATAGTGAAATGTTTACTTCTTCCTTTGTGATTTGGATGCCTTTTATTTCTTTTTCTTGCCTGATTGCTCTAGGTAGAACTTCTTGCATGATATTGATTAACAGCTGTGACAGTGGACATCCTTCTCTTGTTCCAGATCTTAGAGGGAAAATTTTCAGTCATATGACATTGAGTATGATATTAGCTTTGTGTTTTTCATAGATGCAAATTTATCATGTTGAGGAATTATCCTTCTATCCCTTTTTTTTTTTTTCTGAAGTGTTTCAACCTGCAGAACTCCCTTTATTAATTCTTGGAGAGCATGTTTCTTGTTGACAAAGCCTCACATTTTCTGTTTATCTGTGAGTACTTGAACTCTTCTTCATTTTTGAAGAACATTTTTCTGGATGAAGAATTTTGGGCTGGCAGTTTTTCTCTTTTAGTACTTTAAATATGTCATACACCTGCCTTCCCACCCCAGTGGTTTCTGATGAGATATCAGCACTTTGTCTTATTAAGGATCCTTTGTATGTGACAAGTTGCTTTTCTTTTGCCGCTTTCATAATTCTCTCTTTATCTTTCATATTTGACATTCTGAATACTGTCTCAGAGTAGGTCTATTAGGATTTATTCTGTTTGGAGTACTTTGAATTTCTTGGGCATGTATATTTATGTAGTTCATAAGAGTTTGGGAATATTCAACCATTATTCAGCTGAAATTATTCTTTCTGCCCCTTTTCACTTCTGTTCTCCTGGGAAACCCACGATGCATGTTTTTGCATGCTTCGTGCTGACACTCAAATCTCTAAGACATTGTTCATTTTTTTCCATTCTTTTCTCTGTTCTTCTGTTATATTTTGATTGTCCTGTCTTCTAGTTTGCTGATTCCTTCTTCTGCTTGTTCAAATCTGCTGTTGTATGCCTCTTCTGTATTTTAATGTCTACTATTGTATGTTTCATCCTTGTAATTTCTGTTGTGTTTCTTTTTAAACTTTCAAATTCTTTATGCTCATGCACTCTCTTCTTAATATCCTTTATGTCTTTATGCATATTTTCCTTTATCTCCTTGAACTGATTTAGGAGATTTGTCTTTGATTAGTTGTTCCAAAGTCTGTGCCTCCTCTGGTTTTAATTTATTCTCTTTCCTCAGTCATGTCTTCTTGTTTCTTAGTGTGGCTTTTAATTTTTTGTTGATGTGTAAAAATCTGATTTTCTTGATGAAGTAACTCTGGAAGTCAGTTTCTTCCCCTTATCTAGGGTTGTGTTGTTGACTGGCTTTGTGTTAAAGCTTTAGAATAGCCCACATTTAACTGATCATATTTTTCAGCTCTTCTTCACCTGATTCTTGCCCTGGATATGTGGCGCAATTTTTAAGATTGTACTTTTTGTGTAATTGCTTCATCCCTAGGAGAAAGCTTCCTTTCTTCTGTTCCTTCTCTGGGAATCTTTATCTGTTCTGTTTTTGTGCAGAATTTCCTCCTCATCTCCTATGATTTGTTTATTTTCCTCACTTTGTGTCCTCTTTTCCTTAAACTTTTTGGTTCTGAGATCCTCCTGTCTTACAGCAGTTCAGTTTAACCCCCCCTCATTTTTTCCTTCTCTGAGGTTTTTCTGCCTCTGGTTTTCTTCCCTGTTAGGGTATCCTACATCAGGGGGACAGATGGGGTCAATCCAGAAATGTGGGTCACTCCAGAAAAGTCTCTTTTGCATTCAGATGGTCCAATTGACAGTAAATGGATTGAGTACACCACTTGGAACATGCCATTCTACTGTGGTCTCTCTCTCTTTCTGCCCCCTACTCCTGGGGTCCCTCTTGTATGCAGCACTCCTCAGCAGCTTGTGTTCCACCTGGGATCTCTGTGGACTTGGATCCCTGTGCCTGGATATGCTTAACTGGGGAAGAATATACTTATACACTCCCTCAGATTGGTGGTAGAATTCATTTGCTTGTGGCTGAAGAGTTCATGGTAGTTTGTTTCTTCAAATCCAGTGATAGAGATAAAGAGATTTTGCTCCTTCAAGTCTCTAATCTCAGGCATGGTCTTGATTGACCCTCTTTTAAAAGGATCTCCTTATTATGTCAGGCCCACCCAGGATAATCTAGATCTTGATTAAGCTGACAGTCAACTGATTAGGCACCATAATTATACCTGAAATATCTCTTTGACTTTGCCATACTCTTTTGGTTAGAAACAAATCACAGGTTATGCCCATACTCAAGGAGAGAGTACTGAACAATGGTATGACTTATTGGGTGTCACCCTAGGATGTATTTGCCATGTACACTAAACAGTAAATGCAAGGAAGAACAATACAAGTACTTTGTAATGGATAACATACCCAAGGACTGAGGGAACAAGAGTAATCCCTGCATGTGAGTGGCCAATTTATTTGACCAATGTTTACTGTGTACTTACCATGTACCAGGCTCTGTGCTAAGCACTGAGGCTGCAGTAAATACTGAATGACAAATTCCTCAGGAACTAATTCTGTGTACTTTCTAATCAGACTGAGCTGAGAATGAGAGATTATTAAAGAGAGTATCAAATATAGCAGCTGTTCATTTTCTATTATACCTAGTCTTTTTCTTCTTGTCTCCCCTTATCTGTTCCCCTTCTTTTGCTACATATCTCTGATTTTCCTCTGTTTATTTGCTTCTTCCATTCTTTTTGCTTCAGAAAATATTTAAGGACTTTTTTGTTTGAGTATTACTATGGGAAGTTCTTTGTGTTTCAGGCAGGCAGCTCAATAGTACACCTTCTTGTTTGATCCACCATTTAATCAGGAAAAAAAGAACTGTAAACCTTAAGATTGTGGAAAATTCCTTTGCTGTATCTCAGTGTCTTGTAACCATATCTATGTTCAATTCCAGAATACTTAGGAACCTTATTAGACGTTATTTTCTGAAAAAGATACCAACAAAATAGATGACAATTAATATGTTTATTTACAGCCATGAGATCTGTATACCTTGTTGTAAAGGTACAGCATGACATAGACACACACGTATGCACAGAAGCATGTCTGCAAAGCAAAGTAACTGGTTTTGACTGGAATATAACAGTCTCCAGATATATCCCTGGATGCACAATTATATTTCTCTTATTCTGGCTTCTTTGTTTACTTTTTTGCCTCATTTTTTAAAATTGAGATTGTTCACAAACCATTCAATTATCCAAAGATCCAAAGTGTACAATCAATTGCCCATGGTACCATCATACAGCTGTGAATCCATCACCACAATTAATTTCTTTTTTTAATTTTTAGAACATTTTCATTACACCACAAAAGACATAAAGATAAAAAAAGGAAACTCAAATCCTCCCATACCCCTAGCCACCCTCCCTCCATTATTGATTCATAGTATTGGTACAGTACATTTGTTACTGTTTATGAAAGGATGTTAAAATACTACTAACTATAGTATATAGTTTGCAATAGGTATATTTTTTCCTATATGCCCCTTTATCATTAACTTCTAGTTATAGTGTCATGCATTTGTTCTAGTTCATGAAAGAGATTTGTAATATTTGTACAGTTAATCATGGACATTGTCCACTACAAGATTCCCCGTTTTATACATTCCCATCTGTTAACCCCCAACTTTCCTTCTGGTGACATACGTGACTCTGAGCTTACACTTTCTACCACTTTCACACACCATTCAGCACTGTTATTCTCACAACATGTTACCAATACCTCTCTCCATTTGTATTGTTTAAGTTCACCCTAGTTGAACATTCTGCTCATAATAAGCAACTGCTCCCCATTCTTTAGCTTCATTCTATATCCTGGTAACTTATATTTCATGTCTATGAGTTTACATATTATAATTAGTTCACATTATTGAGACCCTGCAGTATTTGTCCTTTGTGTCTTATTTCACTCAATATAGTGCCCTCAAGGTTTCTTCATCAACCCATTTTTAAGTCCATTTTGTTCACACACCATACATTCCATCCTAAGTAAACAATCATTGGTTCCCTGTATAATCACATATTCAGCACCATTGCCACTATCTATATAAGGACATCTCAATGTTTTCCACAAAGAAGGAGGAAGAGTCAAAGAAGGTAAAGAGACAAAAGAAAAAGAAAAAAGAAAGAGAAAAAAAACACATGACAGCTAGAAAGAAACAAAAGGAAAGATAGCATAAAACTAAAGTAGAATAAAGAGACAACATCACCAATGCCAGGAGTCCCATACCCTTCCCCTATCCCCCACCCCCCCCCCCCATATGCACTTAGCTTTGGTATATTGCCTTTATTATATTAAAGAAAGCATAATAAAATGTTTCTGTTAATTGTAGTCTCTAGTTTGCATTGGCTGTATTTTCCCTCCAATCCCACCCTATTTTTAACACCTTGCAATGTTGACATTCATTTGTTCTACCTCATGTAAAAACATATTTGTACCTTTTATTACAATCATTGAGCACCCTAGGTTTCCCTGAGTTACACAGTCCCAGTCCTTATCGTTTATCTTTTATTCAGGTGTCCCACATGATCCCAGCCTTCCTTTTTCAACCATATTCACAGTCATCTTTGTTCAGTGTACTTACATTGCTGTGCTACTATCTCCCAAAATTGTGTTCCAAACCTTTCAGTCCTGTCTTTTCCTTTCTGTCTGCAGTGCTTCCTTTAGTGTTTCCTGTAGAGCAGGTATCTTGTTCACAAACTCTCTCATTGTCTGTTTGTCAGAGAATATTTTAAACTCTCCCTCATATCTGATGGACAGTTTTGCCAGATATACGGTTCTTGGTTTGTGGTTTTTCTCTTTCAGTATCTTAAATATATCACCCCACTTCCTTCTTGCTTCCCTGGTTTCTATTGAGAAATACACACATAGTCTTATCAAACTTCCTTTGTATGTGATGGATTGCTTTTCTCTTGCTGCTTTCAGGATTCTCTCTTTATTTTTGATGTTTGATAATCTGATTATTAAGTGTCTTGGTGTAGGCCTATTCAGATCTACCCTGTTTGGGGTACACTGCTCTTCTTGGATCCGTAATTTTATGTCTTTCATAAGAGCTGGAAAATATTCATTGATTATTTCCTGTATTATTGCTTCTGCCCCTTTTCCCTTCTCTTTTCCTTATGGGACACCAATGACATGTACATTTCTGCATTTTGTTTTGTCCTTAAGTTCCCAGAGACATTGCTCATATTTTTCCGTTATTTTCTCCATCTGTTCTTTCATGTGTAGGCTTTCAGGTGCTTTGTTCTGTAGTTCCTGAGTGTCTTTTTCTTCCTCTTGAGATCTGCTGTTGTATGTCTCCATTGTGTCTTTCATCTCTTGTGTTGTGCCTTTCATTTCCATAGATTCTGCCAGTTGTTTTTTCAAACTTTCAATTTCTACTTTATGTATGCCCAGTGTTTTCATTATACTTTTTATCTCTTTTGCCATATCTTCCCTAAATTTTTTGAATTGATTTAGTATTAGTTGTTTAAATTCCTGTATCTCAGTTGAAATGTAAATTTGTTCCTTTGATTGGTCCATAACTTCATTTTTCTTTATGTAGGTTGTAGTTTTCTGTTGTCTAGGCATCTGGTTTCCTTGGTTACCCCAATCAGGTTTCCCCAGATCAGAATGGCCTCAAGATTTAGAACAAGGCAATAGTCTTCAGTTTCCCTGATGGTGTCTTAGAAGATTGACACACCATGTGAGGCCTCAAGTCACTGTGCTTTTCCACCCAGCAGGTGGTGCCTGTCAGCATGTAGCTCCAGACTGCTTTAAGGATTTGTGGCCTGTGGCTGTTTTCCCCCAGGCTCTTGGGTACAGTTTTGAATGGAGCACTGGAAGTAGAGCTGGGCCCCACCTCTTTCTTCTTAGGGAGAGGTCATTAGCATTTGAATACCCTCTCTCTGCCTGTGTTCTCTCCACCCTGGTCTGGGTCAGAGCACTGGGAACTGAAAATGACTGAGGCTTTCTCTGCTGAGCCAAAAAAGGGATGGAAAGCCCCCTTCAGGGCCAGTCCACAGCCACCCTCCAGCTCTTCAAGGTCAGTCATCACCAGAAGCCTCTGTCTGCTTGTTGGGGACTCATATCTTGTATTGAGCAGTCCACACTTGTTAATTAAAACCCGACTTGTAGCTTAGCTGAGCTATATTCACTTACTCTGAGAGTGCTGCTCTCTAGCACAGCAAGGCTTTGCAGTTTGGGAGAATGCTGCTCTCTAGTGCCACAAGGCTTTGCAGTTCAGGCAGTGGGGAGAGGGGCTCCCAGCTTGGATCCAGTTTTTACTTACAGATTTTATTCTGTGATCTTGGGCATTCCTCCCACTTCAGGCTGGTGTATGATGCATGGACAGTCATGTTTGTCCCCCCAGTTATTCCAGATTATTTATCTATTGTTCCTGTTTTTTTATTAGTTGTTCCAGGGGGACAAACTAGCTTCCACTCCTCTCTATGCTTCCATGTTCCTGAGAAGTCCTTTGTTTACTTTTGACAAAGGTTGAGAAATGTAATGAGTAAGGTGAGGGTTTGGAAACCTCACTGAGTTCACTCAGGTAATACATGTGGTCAGCAAAGCATCTTCTCAGCTCAGCAAGGAATTTGCTTAAAGTTTGCTTGAATCTCTTTTCTATTTATTACCTTACTGTAGCTTGACACCAACCCTATCACATACACAGGGCAAAGAATACCATTCCACTTTGCTGTTAAAGTCCTTCCCCAGATTTAGATAAGTGAAATAGAAAACTAGGGGTAAAACCTAGGTGTTCTCAATTCAAATCCAGAGTCTTCTATACCATACTTATGAAATAAAAATAAGGAAGTGGGATTAAGAAAAAAATAATACAAAAACCAAAAATATCCAGCTTCATCGGTTCTACAATGTTATGTAAGATTTCACCTCTCATTCCTTAATTAGTGGGTCCTTTTTCCCCTTGTTCATTTCTAAGCTCCAAATCATGGAGGCTGGAATTCTTTATGGAGCTAGAGTATTTATAAATATAGGCATCATCTCTACAAATTGACTAGGACTCACCTAGAGGGACCACTTCCTAGGAATACATTAGTTTCTTAATCGCTCTTCTGAGAGTGCAAACAGCCTTCTTGTTTTCACAGTAATTGTAATGATGTGAACATCTGCCCATTGGGAATGAGACTGAAATTATCAAATCATTTTACATAGGCTATTGCACAACTGATAGTTATGATAAAAAATTTCAGGACACTACTGGCTACTTGTTCAGAGTCACTTTGGGATGTCTTCAGTTCATCCACTTTTTTTTTTTTACTTTTTATTTTGAAATAAATTCAAACTTACAGGAACAGTTGAAAAAATAATACAAACCCCATACACAGAACTCCAGCATACCCCAACCCCCTCCACCAATACCCAGATCTACCAACTTTAATATTTCTCACTTTACCATTTCTTTCTTTCCCTCCCTCCCTCCTTCCCTATCATCCATCATCTATTGCTCTGTCTTCTGAACATATGAAAGCAAGTTGCACACATCCTTGAACAAATAATAGAATTCACATATACATTTCCTATGAACAAAAATATTCATTTATATAATCACATTAAGTGTAGTTAAGAAGTTCAAGAAATTTAACATTGATATAAAGCTTACATGCTATATTTCATTTTTTCTTATGTCCCAGTTGTGTCCTTTTGAGCCTTTTCTCCTCTATTCTTAGATCTCATTCAGGATCATCTATGGCATTTAATTGTCATTATCTATTTAGACTGTCTTTTTTTTTTCATTTGTGGAAACATATATACAGCATAAATCTTCCCATTCCAACCCCACCCAAGCATTCCATTTAGTGGGATTAATCAATTCACAATGTTGCAATCCATCACCTTCCCACCATCCGTTACTAGAAATTTCCCTTCACCCCAAACAGAAACCCTACACTCATTTCTTATTAACTCTCCATTGCCCCTTCCCCCACTTCTTGTAACCCATACTCTACTTTTCATCTCTATTATCATCTTCTCTGATACTTTCTTTGTGTTTACTGTGGAGCTTACATTTAACATTCCTAAATCTGTAACAATCTTGTTTAGTTTGATACCAACTTAACTTCAATAGGACACATAAACTATGTTCCTATACTCCTCCATTCCCCAACCTTTATGTAGTTCTTGTCAAAAATTACATATTTTACATTGAGTCCCAAACCACTGATTTATCATTACACTTTATGTATTTTAGACCGTAGGAAGTAAATAGTGGAGTTACAAATAAAAAATACAGTAGTATCGGTATTTATATTTACCATGTGATCTTTACTGGAAATCTTTATTTCTTCATGTGGTTTCAGTCAATTGTTCAGTGTCCCTTCCTTTCAGCCTGCACAATTCCCTTTAGCATTTCTTATAGGACTGATCTACTGGTGATGAAGTCCCTCAGCTTTTGGACTTTTTCAAACTTACAGGAACAGTTGAAAAAATAATACAAACCCCAAACTGGGAATGTTTTCATCTCCCCTCATTTTTAACCTCCAGGTATTTCTGAATTTTCTAAGTCTCCAATGGTTATTGACTTCTAAGTGTATTCCACTGTGGTCAGAGAATGTGCTTTGACTAATTTCAATTTTTTTAAATTTATTGAGGCTTGTTTTATGTCTCAGCATATGGTCTATTCTGGAGAAAGTTCTGTGATCACTAGAGAAGAAAGTGTATCCTGGTGATTTGGGATGTAATGTTCTATACATGTCTGTTAAGTCCAATTCATTTATCAGATTGTTTAGGTTTTCAATTGCCTTATTGGTCTTCTCTCTGGTTGATCTATCTATAGGAGAGAGTGATGTGTTGAAGTCTCCCACATTGCTTCCTTTAGTTTTCCCAGTGTTTGTCACATGTATTTTGTGGCACCATAATTGGGTGCATAAACATTTATGATTATTTCTTCTTGTTGAATTGCCCCTTCTTTTAGTATGTAGTGGCCTTCTTTGTCTCTCCTAACATCCTTGCATTTAAAGTCTATTTTATCTGAGATTAATATTGCTACTCCTGCTTTCTTTTGGCTGTAGCATGCATGAAATATTTTTTCCATCCTTTCACTTTCAATTTCTTTGTGTCCCTGTGTCTACGATGAGTCTCTTGCATGCAGCATATTGATGGTTCATATTTTTTGATCCATTCTGCTAATCTATATCTTTCAATTGGGGAGTTTAATCCATTTACATTCAACATTATTACTGTGAAGGCATTTCTTGAATCAGCCATCCCATCCTTTGGTTTATGTTTGTCAGATATATTTTCCCCTCTCTTATTGTCCTTTAATGAACCAATATTGAATCTCTTTAGTACTGAACCTTTCTCTATATCGCTCTCCTTTCTTTGTTTCTCTGGGTAGGGCTCCCTCTAGTATATGAAGTAGGGCAGGTCTTTTATTAGCAAAATCTCTCATCATTTGTTTGTCTGTGAAAAATTTAAGCTCTCTCAAATTTGAAAGAGAGTTTTGCTAGGTAAAGTATTCTTGGTTGGAAATTTTTCTCTCTCAGAATTTTAAATATGCCATGCCACTGCCTTCTGAGTAGTCACTACTTAGTCTTATGTTGTTTCCTTGTATGTGGTGAATTGCTTTTCTTGCTGCTTTCAGAACTTGTTCCTTCTCTTCAGTATTTGAGAGTCTGATTAGAATATGTCTTGGAGTGGGTTTATTTGGATGTATTCTATTTGGAGTTTGCTGGGCATTTTTGCTTTGTGTATTTATACTATGTAGAAGCTTTGGGAAGTTTTCCCCAATAATTTCTTTGAATACTCTTTCTAGACCTTTACCCTTCTCTTCCCCTTCTGGGACACCAATAAGTTTTAAATTTGGACATTTTATTTTTTCTATCGGATTATCCCTGAGGTCCATTTTGATTTTTTTGATTTTTTCCCTATTCTTTCTTTTGTTCTTTCATTTTACTTTGTGGTCCTCGAGGTCGCTGATTCATTGTTCAGCTTCCTCTAGTCTTGTACTGTGTGTATCCAGAATCTTTTAAATTTGGTCAACAGTTTCTTATATTTCCATAAAATCATCTATTTTTTTAATTTACTCTAACAATTTCATCTTTATGCTCTTCTAGGGCCTTCTTCATGTCCTTTATATCCTGTGCCATGCTCTTATTGTTTGTCTTTAGTTCTTTGATTAATTGCTCCAAGTACTGTCTCCTCTGATCTTTTGATTTGGGTGTTTGGGTTTGGGTTATCCAAATTGTGTGGTTTTTTCATACGCTTTAAAATTTTCTGTTGTTTTTTGGCCTCTTGGCATTTGCTTTACTTGATCGGGTCCTTTTAGGATATGAAGGATTATTCAAACACTAATTTCTAAATTTGTCAGATCTACAGCTTTGTGGCATACACTTTCTCTAACTAACCAGCAGATGGCATCCACGAGTCACCTGTTCCCCTCAAGTCAGTTCTCCCCAACTTTATCTTTGTGGTGTGTGGGGGTCTGATTCCTGGTGGGGTCCAATTCGTGCACCAAGTTTGGGTGTGTTGTTGGTGCTCTGTGCCCTGAATGTGGGGCATGTGTCTGAGTGGTTACGGAAGCAAGGCAGCTTTAATAATGAAACCACCCAGGTGTTCCTGGAGATTTAAGACTGTTACAAGAGTCTAAACCTTCACTTCAGTCTCGCCACAGATTGTCTCTGTCACTGACCTGCAAGTCCTTGATATTGGCATATGGTCCCTGGGATTTCCGAGTGGGTCCCTCTTCCAAGCCATGCCCTTCTGGGGCCCCTGCTGAGGGAAGGTTGTGCTATGTCACAAGTGTGCACCGGCCCTCAAGGGAAGTTCTGGGCCACTGGGCCATGTAGGTGTGTTCCCAGCCTGCTGTAAGTATGGCTGAATGGGGCGTGTTAATTTCCCACTTTTCACACAGCTCCACCTTCCCAGCTCTGGGACAATTAGCTGTGGGTGTGCAAAAGGCTATTGTCCACCCCTGATATTGTGGCATGTGCCGTGGTGCTGGAAACACTTCCGGTCACATTTGGTTTTTTGCCATGGCTCTGGGCTGTGGCACCTGCACCAGGCAGGAGCATGCCCAGCCCACCTGGAAGATGGCTGCAAGGGGCACTGTTATTTTCCCCTTTTGGCTCATCTCTGCCTTCCTTGCTCTGAGAAAATTAGTAGTGGGTGTGTGAAAGGCTATCTTCCATGCCAGATATTGTGGTGTTTGCACAGCCCGTTTATGCTGAGCTTCACTTTGCGGTTCTCTCTGCCATATCTGCAGCTGCTTTTGTTTTTGTTTTTAAAGAGTACTAGTCTGCCTCCAAACACTAACCCACAGTTTCCCTACACCGCAGCATGGCTGCCAGACATTCAGCAGACTTACTCATTTCAGAATGCAGTCTCCCAGTTTCACCAAGTGCATGTTCCCTGTGGATTTAGCAGACCTTGTCCAGTTGGTGCATCGCTGGAACTGGTGTTCTGGGTCACTTTCTGGATTTTTTCTAGTATTTTCCATGGAGGTGTTGTTTTGCCCTGTCTCTCCTAGCTGCCATCTTAGGTTCTCTCCAGTTCATCCACTTTTGCCAAGACTTTATATTGTTTCTATTATTCAGGTTACTTTAAATCAAATGCTAGTCAGTTTTCATTTTGTAGTCTTACTGTCTGCATCCAGGCTTTATAAAGTACAGTCTCTTGTCTACCTAAAGCTGCCCCATTCTGTCAATGAGTGTGTTGGTCACTAAATCTTGAAATGAATGGTGTTCTAGTTTGCTAATGCTGCAAGAATGCAAAACACCAGAAATGGACTGGATTTTATAAATGGGGTTTATTTGGTTACACAGTTACAGTCTTAAGGCCATAAAGTGTCCAAGGTAACACATCAACAATTGGGTACCTTCACTGCAGGATGGCCAATGGCATCTGGAAAACCTCTGTTAGTTGGGAAAGCACATGGCCAGTGTTTGCTCCAAGTTCTGGTTTCAAAATGGCTTTCTCCCAGGACATTCCTCTCTAGGCTTCAGCTCCTCAAAAATGTCACTCTTAGTTGCTCTTGGGGCATTTATCCCCTCTTAGCTTCTCTGGAGCAAAAGTCTGCTTTCAAAGGCCATCTCCAAAATGTGTCTGTGAGCTGAAGCTCCTCTCTCAGTTCCAGTGCATTCCTCAAAGTGTCCCTGTTGGCTGTAGCTCCTCTTCAAAATGTCACTCACAGCTGCACTGAGTTCCTTCTGTTTGCCAGCTCATTTATATAGCTCCAGTGATTTAATTTAGACCCACCCTGAATGGGTGGGGCCACACATCTATGGAAATTATCCAATCAGAGTCATCACTCACAGTTGGGTGGGGCACATTTCCATGCAAGCAACCTAATCCAAACATTCCCACTAATATGTCTGCCCCACCAGATTGCATCAAAGAATATGGCTTTTTATGGGGGACATAATACATTCAAACCAGCACAAATGGGCATTTACTTTATGTAGGTATATCACAAGTTAATTGCAAAGACTTTCTCAGGAGTCTAAATGTTTGTTTAATGCAAGTGAAATTCAAAATAAAATAATAGTATCATATCTGGCTGAAGCTAACAGCCCCAAACTAAACCATTTGTGGAGATTTGGTTATGGGAAAAATGGAATTTATGATACCATAGACATTTAGATACCTAAAATGTAATTGTATCTATCTTCAATTATGCATAACTCATTTCACAGATATAGGAATGTTCATATCCAAACATTTTTGGTAGTCTGTTTCTCAAAATATTTCTTTATAAGTTTAAACATAAATTTTGCTAGTAACTCAGTATTTAATACATCATAGTATGAATGTAGTGAGCCTTTTGTTTTATGCTGTAAGTGGAGTAGAGTATTCTGTCCTTCAATTTTCATTGCTGACTTTATGATTACCCAGCTGGGTGATGTTGAGAAAGTTGCATACCCTCTGTACACTCCAATTTTCTAATTTGCTAGTTTATTTCCTGTGCTGGTTTGAATGTATTATGTCCCCCAGAAAAAGCCATATTCTTTGATGCAATCTTGTGGGGCAGACATAATAGTGGGGATTAAGTTGGAACATTTGGATTAGGTTGTTTGCATGGAGATGCACCCCACCTAGCTGTGGGTGATGACTCTGATGAGATATTCCCATGGAAGCATGGCCTCACCCATTCAGGGTGGGACTTGATCAGTGGAGCCATATAAATGAGCTGACTCAAAGAGAAGGAACTCAGTGCAGCTGTGAGTGATGTTTTGAAGAGGAGCAAGCTTGCTAGAGAGGAATGTCCTGGGAGAAAGCCATTTTGAAACCAGAACTTTGGAGCAGATGCCAGCCACGTGCCTTCCCAGCTAACAGAGGTTTTCCGGATGCCACTGGCCATCCTCCAGTGAAGGTACCCGATTACTGATGTGTTACCTTGGACACTTTATGGCCTTAAGACTGTAACTGTGTAAGCAAATAAACCCCTTTTTATAAAAGCCAATCCATCTCTGGTGTTTTGCATTCCACAGCATTAGCAAACTAGAACATTTCCCAAGGCTCTTGTGATGAAATATCAAGGTAGTATATGTAAAAATACTTTCTGTAAAATGGAGTGCAGTGGACAGAGTTATTACTAATAATAACAAATATTGGTAACTTGAATGGGGTTTCTATTTAAATTAATCAATATGGTAAAACTTTTGTAAATGATTACTCCCTAATGTGAATATGGTCATTCTGAAATTAAGATTATTTCGTTTGAATTTTAGTGTTGTTTTGTAATGAGGTTACTATTTATAATTATTAGATATAAATGAAAATGACCAAATATTTCAAAGATTCATACAAGTTTGTTTTTAACATATGATATCAGGTGTAATTCTGTTCTATCCTTAACAAGTAGGGTACACAATGAGGAAAAAATATTGATATATTCTACTTGCAATGCCATTATAGCTTCATACACATTTTCAAAACATGCTCTATTTCAATATATATCACATGTGCAAAATTCAAGTGTCAATGGGACCAAATCATTTGAGTTGCTCTTTACTAAATTTTTCTTTCTCATGACAAGAAATGTGTCACAACTATGCCCCTTGCAGCGACAGAGTCACAAAATTAAAGGCACTGCACCTTTTTACGCTTGTGGGGAGTTGCAGGCTGACAAGCACCACCTGCTGGGCAGGATAGGAAAAGTGCAGACTCTAGAGGCCTTACAGGAGGATGTCTGACAATCTGCTGAGTCTCATCCTGTTCCAGTTTGCTAATGCTGCCATTATGCAAAATACTAGAAATGGATTGGCTTTTATAAAGGGGGTTTATTTGGTTACCAAGTTACTGTCCTAAGGCCATAAAAGTTTTCAAACAAAGGTATCAACAATAGGGCACCTTCACTGAAGAACACTGACGGTGTCCAGAATACCTCTGTTAGCTGGGAAAAGCACAGGTATGTGGCTGGCATCTGCTCCAGGGTTCTGGTTTCAAAATGGTTTTCTCCCAGGATGTTCCTCTCTAGGTGTTTAGGGGTAATCTCTTAGTTTCTCCCAGGCAAACTCTGGAGTAGCAAAAGTCTACTTTCAATGGCTGTCCTCAAAATGTGTCTCTCAGCTGCAGCTGCTCCTTCTGCCTGTGAGCACTTTTATAGGAATCCAGTGATTCAATTAAGACCTACCCTGAATGGGTGGGGTAACACTTCCGTGGAAACTATCCAATGAACTCACCCACAGTTGATTGAGTCACATCTCCATGGAAACAATCAAAGGATCCCAAGGTAGTCAACACTAATACATCTGCTCCCACAAGATTCCATCAAAGAACATGGTGTTTTGGGGAACATAATACATCCAAACTGGCACACATCTTCAGGGAAACTTGATACTAATTACATCCTCCTCTTGAGACCTGGGCCTGTCTGGTCTGGGAAAATCTGTTTGGGGTCAATCGTATCTGGTAGACCCCCCCCAAAAAATAGTTCCATATAGGCAGAGCAAGAATAAGAATAAAAAAAGCTGGAAACTTCTGACCACTTAAACATAAGCTAGGCTAGGGGTCTAGAATAATTTGAACCAAATGTCAAAGAACAGTTAAAGAACAAAGACAACCAACAATAAAACCTTAGGTAAAAGAGTGAAAACAACCTCTAGAATAAACTAATCAAGGAAATCAGATGTCTAGACAACGAAAAAATCACTAATTATGCTAGGAAAAATGAAGATATGGCCCAATCAAAGGAAAAAACTAACATTTCAAATGAGATTCAGGAGTTGAAACAACTAATTAAAGATGTTCAAACAAATATGCTAAATCCATTCAAAAATTAAATCAATGAGTTGAGGGAAGATTGGCAAAAGTGATGAGGCAAACCTAAGGAAAGACTTGAAAGTTTGAAAAACAGTTGGCAGAACTTATGAGAATGAAAGGCACAATGAAGAGCTGAAAACACAATGGAGACTTACAACAGCAGGCTAGAAGAGGCAGAAGAAAAGATTAGTGAACTAGATTACAGGACATCTGAAATTCTGAAAAATACATGCAGGGTATCAGGGAATTGAATGACAACATGAAGCACATGAATATAGGTACCATGGGTGTCCCAGAAGGAGAAGAGAATGGAAAAGGAGCAGAAAGAATAATGGAGAAATAATCACTGAAAATTTCCCATCTCTTATGAAAGACAGAATATTACAGATCCAAGAAGTGTAGCTTTTACTCCAAACAGAATAGACCTGAATAGACTTACTCCAAGACACTAATCAGATTGTCAAATATCAAAGGCAAAGAGAGAATCCTGAAAGCAGAAAGAGAAAAGTGATCCATCACATACAAGGGAAGTTTGACAAGTCTAAGTGCAGATAGCTCAGCAGAAACGATGAAGGTGAGAAGGCAGTGGCTTGATATATTTAAGATACTGAAAGGGAAAACCTGCCAACTAGAATTCTAAATCTGGCAAAACTGTCCTTCAAAAATGAGGGAGAGTTTAAAATATTTTCAGACAAACAGACATTGAGAGAATTTGTGAAGTAGATACTTTCTCTACACTACATAATATAGGAAGCACTACAAGCAGATAGGAAAAGACAGGAGAGAGAGTTTTGGAGAAAATTATAGAAATGAAGACTATCAGTAAGCATAAACAGAGAGAGAAAGGAAAAAAATAAAAAAAATAAGATAGGACATATAAAATCCAAAAGACAAAATGGTAAACAGTAGCACAATATTGTAAGTACACTTAACAAGGCTGAGTATGAGTAGGGTATGAAGAGGAAGGCTAGGGGCATGTATGATGCCAGAAGGACAGATAGAAGATAAGGACTAGGACTGTATAATGTAGCAAAACCTAGAATGGACAATGATGGTGATCAAATGTACAAATATAAGAATGTTTTTACATGAAGGAGAACAAATGAATGACAACATTGCAAGGTGTTAAAATGGGATGGTATATGGAAAAATACTAACAATGCAAATTAGAGTCTATAGTTAACAGTCACATTTTAATATACAAATGCCTAGAAATGTAACAAAGGCAATATGCAAAAGCTAAATGTCAATAAGAGGGGGAAATAAGGGAGGGGTATGGGATTCTTGGAATTATTGTTGTTTCTCATTTTTATTTTATTTTATTTTTTTATTATTTTTATGTTGTAGTCTTCATTTTTTTCCTCTTCTTTTTTTTGTGGAAGAAATGGAAATGTCCTTATGTAGATTGTGGTGCTGAATTCATACATATGTGATTATACCAGGAACCATTGATTGTTAACTTAGAATGGATTTTATAGTGTGTGAATAAAGCTGTTTAAAAAATAAACAGAAAGAAACAAGTGCTGTATAAAATTTGGAGAGAGAGATCTACCTATTCACTGTTGCTAGGGAAGTAGAATTGTGCAGCCCATCTGGAGGGCAGTGTGGTGTTTCCACAGGAGGCCAAGTATAGGGTTGCCATATGATCCTGCATCTCCATTATTAGATATATACTTGGAAGAACTGAAAGCAGGAACACAAATGGACATTTGCATACTGTCATTTATGACAGCAGTATTCCTGATTTGCAATGGGTGGAGGTGGCCTAAGAGTACATTCACTGATGAATGGAAGGGAGAACTGTGGTGTATGTATACCAGGGAATAATCAGCAGTTGCAAGAAGGAATGAAGTTATGAGGCATGCAACTATATGAATGATCCTTGAGGACAGTATGTTGAGTGAAATAAGATAAAAATGAAAAGACTAAATATAATGTGCAATATCTGAGAATTGAATTTAAGAGCATAGGTTATCAGGGGAAGGCTTATTTTAAAGGTTCCTAGATTGTAATCTCTTACAGCAGTCACGTCTGTTCCTGAGTTGTAATGGTTACCTCTAAATTCTGAGATGCTGTGCTCTTTGTGTATAACCTGGTCATTTCCTGGAACTTTGGGTATCTTTGTGACACCTGAGACTCAGACCTCAAATTCAGCAGCTATGAAAATCAGTACTACCCCATACAGCAACTGTTAAAAAGCTGAAAAAGATATTAGGCTTTAATTAAGATATGAATGAAGCTGCTCTGGTTAGGACTAAGACAAATCAAAGGATGATATTGATGGTGTTTTAAAACCTCAAATTCTGTGTGAGACAAAGGAAGATACCTTTATTTGTTGCAAAATTTATATCTTCTGTAGCACACTATCTCATTTACTTTGTATGATCAGTTTTTGAACACCATAATTATGTAGAACCTTGAATAGGGAGTGAGATATTGTTGGCTTGTACAGGTTAGTGTGATGTCCCAATTTATCCCAGAGTAATTTGGGCAGAGAATAAAAAAGTATTTGCAAAGTCCCCTTGAGGAACTATGGAAAAATGTGGAAATATGAAATTTCCCCACCTGGGGAATTCCTGATACTCTCACAAGCATTGTGGACTATCAATTTAATAGGCCAAGCCCTCAGTCTTGGGTCTTGCCCTTGTGACATGTATTCCTGAAAAGGAGAAGCTAAACCTACTTATAATTATGCCTAAGAGTCACCCCCAGAGAATCTCTTTTGTTGCTCAGATGTGTTGTCTGTCTCTAAGTCAACTCTGCAGGTATACTCCCATCCCTCCCCCCTACATGGGACATGAATCCCAGAGGTGTAAGTTTCCCTTGCAATGTGGCACATGACTCCTGGGGATGAGCCTGGCTTTGGCATCAAGGGATTGAGAACACCTTTGGACCATAAGGGAAAGAGAAATGAAACAAAGTAGAGTTTCAGTGGCTGAGAGATTTCAAATATAGTTGAGAGGTCATTCTGGAGGTTATTCTTTAGCATTATATAGATATCCCTTTTTAGTTTCTAGTGTATTAGAGTAGATTGAAGGAAATATCTGAAACTGTTGAACTACAACCCAGTAGCCTTGATTCCTGAAGATGATTGTATAACTATGTAGCTTATATGGTGTGACCATGTGATTATGAAAACCTTGTGGCTCACACTCCCTTTATCTAGTGTATGGATAGATGAGTAAGAAAACAAAGACAAAGAATAAATGATAGGGGAGGATAAGGGGTGAAGGATTTTTGGGGTGTTCTTTTTTATTTTTATTCTTATTTTTTGGGGGTAATGAAAATGTTCAAAAATTGTGGTGATGAATACACAGCTATATGATGATACTGTGAACCATTGATTATATACTTTGGATGATTATCTGATATGTGAAGATATTCTCAATAAAATTGCATTAAAAACAAAACAAAACAAACAAAAAACAAAATAAAAGAAATGCCCATGTAATTTTCACTACTTGAGATCTCTCTTTAAGCAAGGTTTGGCTGTTAGCATAATGCTCTTCCTGAACTGTGGGCCCACTACCACAAAGCTTTCAAAAGTTGAGTTGATAAGCAGCTTTTGTTTTCCTACTGCCATTAAAAGTATCTCTGCTTCTATTACCCCTACCTGTATCCATGAGAGTCCCACTACATCAAGGAAGATTACCTGCCATTGTGATACATTTATGACGATGGTGTCTAAGCTCTTCTTTTTCTACCTTTTATTTCATGCAATGTAGTAGAGTAAACTTAGACATCATATGGAGAGGACATCTAATAAACAAAATATTGTCTCAGATCTGCATACACATTTCTCTATGTTAGTGTCTAATGTTTTTTTTAAATCATGGGTATATTGGGTATTAATAGAGCCAGAGAAAATGGCAAAAATCAAACATCTTCCATATTTCTGTTTAATATGCAAAGCCAGTCCTTTTCTATCCTGTTATTTCCAGCCTTCTCCTCTTGTGTACCCTCCATCCTCATAATGGTTTTAAGAATTATTATACTTTCATTAACTATGGGTTATTCAAATAAATATAGCAGCTTTCTTTTTACAAGTAATTGTTATTTTTAATTGTGGTAAAATATCCGTACTGTAAAATAATTTTAACCATTCTAAGTGGGCAATTCTTTGACATTAAGCCCATTGACAATACCATGGAACTTTCACCAGTATTTATTTCCAGACTATTTTCATGATCCCAAAACAAAATGCAAACTCATTTACAACTCCCTATTCTCCCCTCCACCACCCCTAGTGACCACTGTGCTGCTTTCTGTCTCCATGAATTTGCTTATTCTAAGTATTTCATATAAGATAAATCATACAATATTTTTCCTTTTGTGTCTGGCTTATTTCACTCAACATTATGTTTTCAAGTTTCATCCATGTCGTATCATGTACCATTGCTTACTTTCATATCATTGCTGAATAATATTCCATTGTAAGGATATATGACATTTCATTTATCCATTCATCTGTTGATAGACACTTGGGTTGCTTTCACCTTTTAGCTATTGTTAATATTTCTGTAATGAACCATTGGCATACAAATATCTGTCTGAGTCTCTGCTTTCAAGCCTTTGGGTATATACCTAGGAGTTGAATGGCCAGGTCATATCGTAATTTTATGTTTAATTTTCTGAGAAACCATCAAATTATTTTCTACAATGACTTTGCCATTTTGCATTCCTACCAACAAGGTATGGGGGTTCCTTTTGATGTCCTAGACAACGTGAATGAGAATCACTTTCTCATTGTAAACTGCTCTGTAATCACAGATATTCAGTGTCATTTGTGTCACTGACAGTTTTTTTATGCCAGCTTTAGCAGCATTTGTCTTATTAGTATTGAGTTTGAATTTTGTTTTCCAGTTATGAACACAACATTCAGTCATGAAGACCATTTTGGTAGAGAGTTAAATGAAGATTATTTGTGTCAGAAGTAAGTCATAACTGTCTGTGGTGGGTTGAGTTGTATCCCCCAAAAGATAAGTTTAAGTCCTAACCCCTGGTATCTGTGAATGTGATCTTATTTTGAAATAGGGTCTTTGTAGATGTAATCAAGTTAAGATGAGGTCTTGCTAGATTAGGGTAGGCCCCAAATCCAATGAATGGTATATTTATAAAAGAAAGGAGAGAGAGGTTTGGATACAATGACACATGAGAAACACAGTGAAGAAGGCCATGTGATGATGGAGGTTGGCGGAGATTGGAATTAAACTGCCACAAGCCAAGGAACACTAGCAGCCTCCATAAGCTGGAAGAGGCAAGGAAGGATTTTTCCCTAGAGCCTTTGGAGGGAGTATGACCCTGCTGATATCTTGATTTTAAAATACCAGCCTCCACAACTGTGAGAGGATAAATTTCTATTGCTTTAAGCTACCCAGTTTGTGGTAATTTGTTATGGTAGCCCCAGGAAACCAATACATTTCTTTCCAGCAACTTTCTGGACTCAGGCCCAAGGCAGATTGATTCTCTTCTGTTATGACTTCAGTGACAGAACAGTGCCTACAACTTTGGTGTACTTACACAAGTTAAGAATGATTCAGTGGAGAATTATAGGTACATAGGAAAGGAGCTTTTTCTTGTTATTTACTCAACAAAGTATTATTTGGAAGGTTGCTATCACATGGTAGGAGCATTCTTAGTACAATAGAAGAAATTAGTGAGCCAAGGTTACATGTGTTCATAGAGTGTCTGTTATGTGCTAGATACTCAGTTAGGTGCTCTGTTAGGAACAAAGCAAGGTTTTTGATATTTCAAGTGCTAATTTATCTGCTTTTGAATTTATATGCAATATTAATTCAGAGAAAAGAAACTTAGTGCAGACTGAAGAATTTATGGATGGCTTTATAGAGGAGTTTAGATACTGGAGCTTGAGGAAAATCTACAATTTGGAGAGATTGAGAAGAGGAGTGAAAATATTCCACTTGGACAGAATGGCATAATGAAAGGCTCAGACATTACTTGATAGGCAAGAGGACATAATTTGAGGATTTTAAGCAGATATGTGATGTGATTAAATGGCATTATGAGAGGGATGGGAAATGACTGGAGAGGGTGGGGGATTATCATTTAGAAGATTATTGCAATAAGCTGTGTCTGTAAATCACTTAGGCAAATGGCAATTCAGACTTGGTGTACATGCATGGCTGAATTCAGTCAAAGAACTGGCTATTTTGAAATTAAGTGACTTGGAATTGTTGTGAAAACAACCAGTTTTATTGAATTTGGTTGTTTCTTTCCAAATCAGATCATGATTATACAAGCACTATGTGCTAATTACAACTCAGAAAAATATCACTTAAACTATTTGTTTCATTACTGACAGGCAAATGAGCTAGTAGATTACTTAAAAGTTTGGCTTTTCAATTGGAGTTTAAGTGTTGTGTCAATATAGCCTTTTTATTTTTTATGTTTTTATATATTTATTGTGGTTGTTCACATGCTATGCAGTTATCCAAAGATCCAAAGTATACAATCAATTGCCCCAGGTACCATCACACAGCTGTGCATCCATCAACACAATTAATTGTTTTTTTCATTTTTTAGAACATTTTCATTACTCCAGAAAAGAAATAAAGACAAAAAAAAAGGAAACTCAAATCCTCCCATATCCCTAACCAGCCCTCTCCATTGTTGACTCGTAGTATTGGTATAGTATATTTGTTACTGTTTATGAAAGAATGTTAAACTACTACTAGCTGTAGTATATAGTTTGCAATAAGTATATATTTTTTCCTATATGACCCTCTATTATTAACTTCTAGTTATAGTGTCATACATTTGTTCTTGCTCACAAAAGAGATTTCTAATATTTGTACAGTTAATTTCAGACATTGCCCACCACAAGGTTCACTGTTTTATACATTCCCATCTTTTAACCTCCAACTTTCTTTCTGGTGACATACATGACTCTGAGCTTCCGCTTTCCATCACATTCACACAACATTCAGCTGTTAGTTATTCTCACAATGTGCTGCCATCACCTGTGTTCATTTCCAAACATTTAAGTTCACCCTAGTTGAACATTCTGCTCATACTAAGCAACCACTCCCCATTCTTTAGCTTCATTCTATATCTTGGTAACTTATATTTCATGTCTATGAGTTTACATATTATAATTAGTTCCTATCAGTGAGACCCTACAATATTTGTCCTTATGTGTCTGGCTTATTTCACTCAGTATATTGCCCTCAAGCTTTCATCATCAACCCATTTTTTTTTTAAGATGGTTTTGTTCACACCCCATACATTCCATCCTAAGTAAACAGTCGATGGTTCCCTGTATAGTCACATATTTATGTGTTCACCATCCTCACAACTCTCTGTGTAAGAACATCTACATTTTTTCCACAAAGCAGGAGGAAGAGTCAAAGAAGGTAGAGAGGCAAAAGAAAAAGAAGAAAAGAAAGAGAAAAAACAAGAAACAAAGAAACATGACAGCTAGGGAGCAGCAAAAGGAAAGATAACCTTAGATCAAGTAGAATAAAGAGTCAGACAATACCACCAATGCCAAGAGTCTCACACCCTTCCCCTATGCCCTCCTATTATCAGCATTTAGCCTTGGTATATTGCCTTTGTTACATTAAAGGAAGCATAATACAATGATTCTGTTAATTATAGTCTCTAGTTTACATTGATTGTATTTTTCCCCCAATACCTCCCTATTTTTAACACCTTGCAAGGTTGACATTCATTTGTTCTCCTTCATGAAAAAATATATTTGTGCATTTTATCACAATTGTTGAACACTCTAGGTTTCACTGAGTTATACAGTCCCAGTCTTTATCTTTCCTCTTTCCTTCTGGGGTCCTACATGCTCCTAACCTTCCTCTTTCAACCATACTCACAGTCATCTTTTTTCAGTGTACTTACATTGCTGTGCTAGCATCACCCAAAATTGTGTTCCAAACGTCTCACCCCTGTCTTTTCCTATCTGTCTGTAGTGCTCCCTTTAATATTTCCTGTACAGCAGGTACCTTGTTCACAAACTCTCTCATTGTCTGTTTGTCAGAGAATATTTTGGACTCTTCCTCATATTTGAAGGATGGTTTTGCTGGATATAGGATTCTTGGTTGGCTGTTTTTCTCTTTCAGTATCTTAAATATATCATACCACTTCCTTCTTGCCTCCACAGTTTCTGCTGAGAAATCTGCACATAGTCTTACTTAAGCTTCTTCTGTATGTGATGGATCGCTTTTCTTTTGCTGCTTTCAGGATTCTCTCCTTGTCTTTGAAGTTTGATAACCTGATTATTAAGTGTCTTGGTGTAGGCCTATTCAGATCTATTTTGTTTGGAGTATGCTGTGCTTCTTGAATCTATAATTTTGTGTCTTTCATAAGAGATGGGAAATTTTCATTGATTATTTCCTCTATTCTTGCTTCTGCCCCTTTTCCCTTCTCTTCTCCTTCTGGGACACCAATGATATGTACATTCCTTCATTTCATTTTGCCCTTAAGTTCCTGGAGATGTTGCTCATATTTTTCCATCCTTTTCTCTATCTGTTCTTTTGTGTGTAGGCTTTCAGGTGCCTTGTTCTCCAGTTCCTGAGTGTTTTCTTCTGCCTCTTGAGATCTGCTGTTGTATGTTTCCATTGTGTCTATTGTCTCTTGTGTTGTGCCTTTCATTTTCATAGATTCTGCCAGTTGTTTTTTTGAACTTTCGATTTCTATCTTATGTACACCCAATGTTTTCTTTATAGCCTTTATCTCTTTTGCCATATCTTCCCTAAACTTTTTGAATTCATTTAGCATTTGTTTTTTAAATTCCTTTATCTCAGTTAAAGTGTAAGTTTGTTCCTTTGACTGGGCCATAACTTTGTTTTTCTTAGTGTAGGTTGTAGTTTTCTGTTGTCTAGGCATCTGGCCTCCTTGGCCACCCCAGTCAGGTTTTCCCAGATGAGAACAGGCTCAGGTCCCAGAAGGAAGAAATATTCAGTATCCGGTTTCCTTGATGGTGTGTCTTAGAGGATTGACACACCCTTTGCTTTTCTGCCCAGCAGGTAGCACCTGTCAGCCTGTCACTCCAGACTGGTGTAAGGAGATGTGGCCTATGGCTGTTTTCCCCCAGGCTCTGGGGTCTGGTTCTGAATGGAAGGCAGCTAGTAGAGCTGGGCCCCACCTCTTTCCTCTTAGAGAAGATATGCCCCCTAGAGAGAGGTCATTTGCATTAAATAGATTCTTTGATTCTTGACTCTGCTATCTCCACTCTTGTCTGGGTCAGAGTGCTGCGAGTTTAAAATGGCTGTGCCTTTCTCTATTGCAGAGCACTGCAAGCTGAAAATGGTTGAGGCTTTCTCCACAGAGCTGCTCAGGTTCAGAGAGAGAGAAAGGGGAAGAAAGCCCGCTTTCAGGGTCAGTCTATGGCCCCCAGAATCACTTACTGGCCAGAGATAGCACTCAATCTTTTGGGTTCCCTGTCCCGAGACAGATACATTCCCTGACTCTCCAAGGTCAGTCATCACCAAAAGCCTCTGTCTGCTTGTTGGGGATTCCTAGTTTGTATTGAGTGATTAACATTAAAACCCCAGTTGGAGCTGGACTGAGGTATATCCACTTTTTCAGAGAGTGTTGCTCTCTAGCACTGCGAGGCTTTGCAGTTCAGGCTGCCATGAGGGAGGGGGCTCTCAGCTTGGGTCTGCCATTTTTTTACTTACGGATTTTATGCTGCAATCTCAGGCATTTCTCCCAATCCAGACTGTTGCATGATGTGTGGACAGTAACAGTCATCTCCCTGCAGTTATTCCAGATATTTTACTAGGTGTTTCTGGTTTTTTATTAGTTGTTCTGGGGGGACTAACTAACTTCCACTCCCCTCTATGCTGCCATCTTCTCCCCTCAGATATAGACTTTTAAAAGTTGCATAGATATTGGCAGGCAGGATTAAGATATGTTAGAATTACGAGGTGCTAAGAACGATACTTAAGTTACTAGCCAAACAAAATAAACCCATGAGCAAAGAAGTGACAAAAACCCATATAGTATAGTTATTAAGTGATTTTCAGTGGTTTGGAATTTACTAACTTATAAATTAAAAAGTACAGAATACAGAATGGATGAGAAGAAGAAAGTGACAAAAAGGTACTCTTACATACCATGTTTAAAATAATCTATACTGAAGAACATGGTGATTATAAAGAAGTAGGCTTTCCTGAAAAGAAAGAGTACATTAATCAAAATCATATTCCAAATGTTTACTACCATGCTAAACCTTAAGCAGAGGTCATGAGTACTTGTGAAAAGTTTATTTTCCAAAATTCTAATGTTGTTTCAAACTTACTTTTCCTGAAGGAGCACCAACCCCTCCAATCTTAATGATACCTTGAGACATATTTAATTTTGTTCCTCATAGCCAACTTAAATATAATAGTCATACAATCTCCCTTCATTGTTAGCTGTTGATGTTGTCTAAATAGCTATCATGATAACATTGGCAAAGTTAGGTTTTTAATCTGGTTGTGACAATGTGTGGCAAGGGTTAGTCACTGGCTAATGACACCCAACCCAGGGTGAGTGGGGAAATATGAAGCAAGAAATTTCCTTTGAGTAAAAGCACTTCTCTGTGGCAGTTCAAACCCAGCAACATTATACTACCACTATTGACTCCTCTTCAGATTCTAGTTGATAACTATGTCAGGAATATAGCATCCAGAGAGACTAAAGGAAGGGATACCATTTAAGACACAATTGACACAGTCCAGGAAAGAGTAGATGGTGGCCCAGATTAAGGTAGTGACAGTGGGAGTAATGGGATGGACATATGGTAGAGACATTGTGACAGTTGAGCTTTCAAGCTTTGTTAAGTCTGGGCAAGAGTTAAACTGAATCAAAATCCTTGAAAAGTTTTACCTTAAGGCACTGATTGCCTTAGGAATACATAACCAAATTAAAGCTTTTCCATTGGCCAGGGCCTACACATGCTACCACGTCTTTTGAGAAAAAAGAAGTTGACATTTTAATTTTTCAGTTCCAGTGTTTGATGCTAAGTTTGTGGTAAAATTCCCCCAGTTTCTTTATTTGTCTATAAAAACAATTTTTTTTGTAATGAGAGATTTCACATATTAGCAAATACTGTTAACGGAAACTCCCGTACTTAAATACACATGCATGCATATGTTGCCTTAAAGTCTTTTGTTAAATGACTGATTTTCTCTCAGGAACTGAGAATAATTGAGAATTTTTCTTCATTGAACATTTGTTGTGATTTCCCAGACAAAATATTGCTGACATTATTACATCTAATTGGTTTCTTATCCAGACTTAAGTATCTCCACTAAATCTACTTAACCTGGTTATTACTATTAGAACTACTTGGCTACATTCAAATTCTAAACATTTGTAGTGCATAAACCTCATAATGCTAATATTTTGGCATGTTATGTATCATGTAAAGCATTTTCACATCAGGTTAGGTTAGATACAAGGAAAAACTTTCTGGGAGATCTGTTAAATACTGAAAAGTTATAGAGAGAAAAAGAAAGACTCAGGAGATTGTGTTTGTTCTCTAGAAGCCTACTAATGTGTTAAATAATTACTTCCATGATAATGTGGCATGGGGGTTGGTCATCAAATAGGGTCAGAAGTCTGGGTAATACGCAGACTGACAAGGATTTTATAACTCTTTAAATGATTACTTAGCTGTATCAAGTCATTTTGGCATAAACAGTGTATAAATAAATATTTTTTTAAAAATCAGGATGACTTTAGTAATAACGGGATTCATTATATCACATAACAAGAATTCCTATGTAGGGTTGTTCATTTCCATGGCTTAAAGACATCATTTTATTTTCTTGTTATTCCATCAACAGTATGTAGGGTAAGTGCACCTCTCATAATGTTGGTATGGCTGAAACAACTTCAGACGTCATATCCTCATACAGAAATGCAAGACAGGGAAGATAAAGATTTATTGGTTTCTCATGACTCGTTAAGTGCTAACAAATCTTTCTCACGCTTTTCTGTAAGGAGCCTTCCCTTTTCATTTCATCAATCAAAACTGGGCCACATGAATTTTTTTTTTAGCCAATCACTAGAAAAAGAGAATGGAATTACCATAATCTAATTGCACTAATGAAGATTCATACCGTGATTGAAGTTGGGTCTGAGTTCTAGGTAGAAGTCTGGGTCTGGGTCTGTAGTATAGGCTGGAGCTGGGGCTATGGCTACTCTGTATGTTTTTTCTTAAACAGCTTTATTGAGATATAATTTACATGCAATAAAATTTATCCATTTAAAATGTACAATTCAGTGGCTTTTAGTATAATCACAGTTGTGCATCCATAACTAAAATCGATTTTATAATAATTTCATCACCCCAAAAGGAAACCCACACTCACTAAGCAGTCACTACACATTCCCCTTTCTCCCAGCCCCTGGCAACCACTAATCTATTTTTTGTCTCTGTGAATTTACCTATTCTGGATATTTCATATAAATTGAATCATACAATATGTGGCATTTGTTACTGGCTTCTTTTACTTGGCATAATATTTTCAAGGTTTATCCATGTTGTAGCATGTATCAATACTTCATTTTTTATGGCTGAATAATATTTGATTGTACAGACCACATTTTATTTATCCATTCATCAGTTGATGGACATTTGTGTTTTTTCCACCTCTTTATTATTGAAATGCTGTTATGAACATTCATTTACAAGTTTTTGTTTGAACACCTGTTTTCAGTTCTCTTGGATATATACCTAAGAGGGAAGTTACTTGGTTGTATGGTAATTCTATGTTTAACCTTTTGAGGAATGCCAGACTGTTTTCCCAAGTGGCTGCATCATTTTACATTCTCAACAGCAGTGTACAAAGTTTCCAATTTCTCCATATCCTCACCAACACTTGCTATTATCTGTCCTTTTTATTATAGCTACCCTGGTAGGTGTCGAGTTATATTTCATTGTGGTTGGAGTCTTTTGTGAAGCATACGAACAAGTGGAGGAGCAAGTATACGTGAACAAAGCTGTGTTGATATCAATAACAAAGGGGGGGGAATTTGTTGTTATACATAAATAACAGCATCTGATCACAAATAAACACAAAAATGTGCTTATTGAAACAAATTTGATAACCTTATTAATTTTACTTCAAATTCACATTTGAGTTTTTTTTTTTTTTTGGTTCTCAGAACTTTTCCATTACTGACTCAAGGAAGGTTCAGTATAGCAAGCAAACACATCTGAATATAGTCATTACTTCTATAATCAAAATATGGTATAAAAATATAACTTCTAATTCATTTGTGCTGATGCATTAATTATCTCAATAGATAATGCAGGCAATAAAATAGATGATCAGTGTTATAACATCACACCTCAGAAGATCACATGATTTTTTAGGCCCATCATTTATTCCAGGGCTGGGAGTTGGGTTTAGTGAAGAATGGTAAAGTGTAAAATTTTTTGGAAACATAGTCATGGGCATAAGAAGACTTACTCTGGAAATGGATATGTGGGTTCTCTAAATCCATAGGCCAAAGCTAAGTTCAGTCTGAGAGTTTCAAGGGGGCTGATGTAAGAAGGGGGCTTCAAACCAAAAGAGAGACTCTAGAGCTTCTTTCCTGTGATTAGTAATAATACCTCCATAGTGCTGTTGAGTGGACTTCCCTGATCATTTGTGGGCCATTGTACCCAATGTATTTTTTGACTGAGCTCCATTTTCTACTGGTTAGTTATGCCCTTTTAGGTTCTGAATATCTCACCTCTTTTTGTGCTCTTAGACTATTTATGCCTTTGCTCTTACATGCAACATGGACTTCTGAAAGCTGACACTGACCTTTCTTATTTGAATAAGCATATTTGTTTGTGATCAGACACAGTTATTTGCCTCTCCAACAACCGTTTTCCTCCCTTCCTTATTAACATAATATCCAATTTGTCTAGATATTCTAGAATCCTAGATTCATAATTATACTTGATATTTTAGAAATGGATAGAAAATTAGAGGTCATTTAGTTATTATTTTTAACTGTGGGGACTGCATTTAAGCTTGTACCCTCCAGTTGGGTCCAACACCTCAAACACTAAAGTTTGTTAGTACTCATGCCCACAAACATACAATGTGGTTCCCAGACACTGGTCTGTGCATCAATGTGGGGTGATTTGCTTAAGTAATACCAAATGGGCCCTTGTTCCCATATGGGAACCTATTAAATCAGAATCTCTAGGGGTGGGTCCCAAGCACTGGTACTTTAAAAAATCTCCCAAGAGTGATTTTGGTGTGCAACCAATGTTGAGAGCCACTGGACTTGCCTAACTTCTCCTGAAATGGCTTTGATAAGCCTGGATGATACCATGAAGAGCTATGCTTGCATACAACCCTGAATTTTTCATTTAGGCATCATGTAGACAGTCATGACCCTCCATCCCTGCTCCAAAATGCTCCTTGTTAGCTCTATCAAGACCATCCTAACTGGGAAGGACCATGACAGACTTGTTTTGGTATTCTGCATGCTTTTGTGTTTACATATTTATCTATGTTAGGATGTAGATAAGGACACGTCTAAAAATATCCCTCCCCCTCCATAAATTTTATTTCCCTATTTTTGGTTTATTTTCATGTGTCTTAGAAATTCAAATTTTTTCACATTGATGTGTTATACATTATATACATTTGGTTTAAAAGATGGGTATTAGAAATAGTGAAACAAATTGAATATTATTCCCTTTCACCTTTTGTCATCTTGTGAACTTGTTCAAATGATGACTCTTTTTCCCTGGTTTTATTGAGACTATTACTTGGATATGTGTTGAAATGTTTGGGGGAACACATATTTCTGGAGTTTCTTCAGTGAGTTTTACCCTAATTAATCTCTGAATAACATATAATTGTGTTTTTATACCTCAATTTTGTAGTCCTTTCACTCTAGGAATGCATTCCAAACATGGTCATCAGTGTTGAATTCATAATGCAAAATTATTTGGAAGTCATGGCATATTAGTTTGTTCCCACCAAATAAACTTGTTGGGAGGTCAGCCATTCTTGGAAATTGCTCCCAGAGAAACCAATAATCATCAAGCTTTATTACATGTGAATGGTGTAAAGCACTGCAAAATCTGTAACAGCAACAAAAAGATGCTATTGTCAATGGATACAAAAGCACATGTATTGTGTAAATGTCTGTCTGCATACAGCATCGTGCTGAGAACTTGGATTGTGACCTGGTGCTGACATTTATATTTTCAAACTGTATTGCATTTTGAGGTGGTTGGGATAACAATCTAGTTAAATAGAAGCAGAAAACTGTCCCAGAACTTCTAATATAAGGCAAAGAGCCTATGTCTTATATGCATGATTATGGAACCATTTTCAAAGTGATTAAGTAAAAATGATCAGCTTGAACAGTGGTTCTTAATTCTGGTTGCATATTAGAATGACTTAAGGCAATTAAAAAATAATGACACCCTGTCTCTACTCTCTCACAGAGTTTATTTGACCAGTCTAGAGTGGGCCCAGGTATCAGTATTTGTTTTTTAAAGTTTCTGAAGTGATTCTAATGTGCAACTGATGTTGAGGAGTACTGAACTTCACCATATGCCTTGTGAGGATAGGGGCCATTGTGTGTCTTTTTTACTGCCTTGACCAGTACCTGGCACATAGTAATTCAATAACTATTTTTTTTTGCATGCAACCAGCAGTGGAGTGGCAGAGAGCTGAACATGTAGACTCTCTTGTTCAGGCATTCCAATATCAACATTTACTAAATGTTTGGTGTAGTCAGAGAGCTGTGGATAGTTATAGAGAATATGATCTCAAAAAACCCTCATTAGGGAAGGCTTCTTAACTAATTGTAGATTATGCTTATCTCTTGCCAAAGATATAAAAATGCCAAAAAGAAAAAATACATATGTTCTAACCTCAAGGTGTTTGTTATGGGTTGAATTGTATCCCTCAAAAAGACATGTTAAGTCTTAACCTCTGGTCCTGTGAATGTGAATTTATTTGGAAATAGAGTCTTTGAAGATATTATTAGTTAAGATAAGGCCAAATGGATTCAGGTGTCCTAATAAGAAGGGGACAAATGGATGTAGACATAGACAGACAGACATAGGGGATAATTCTATGGATTGCTGGCAAGCCACCTCCAGAAGCCAGGAGAGAGGCATGGAACAGATTCTTCCCTACAGACTTGGAAGGAAGCATGGCCTTGCTTATGTCTTGATATTTGGACTTCCAGCCTTCAGAAATGTGAGACAATAAATTCCTATTCTTTTAAGCACCTGGTACTTTGTTATGACAACCCTAGGAAACTAAGACAGTGTAGGCAACCTACATAGACTCTATATCACTGAGTGACAAAACATAAATTCCTTTAGTCACATTATAACACAGGTACAGTACTGGGCTCTGTTGGGAATCAGTGGCCAATTAGAGTTAGTTCATGACTTTAAGGAATTTACAGTATGGTAGGCACAAATAAGACACATACAAAAATAAATATACGACAGTGGCTTAAAAATAAGGACCATAAGAAAGACAGATGTGGCATTGTGTTAGATCAAAGGAAAAAGATTAGTATGGGCTCGGTAAATCAGGAAGTTTCTTGACATCGCATGATGGAGAGGATTTGGACATGAAGAGATAAAGGAACAAGCTTCCTACACAGGCAAAGAAGGGGAAGCTTTGGAGTATTAGACAAAGGAGATTTGTGTTTACTCTGCAGGTACATTAATAAGAGGAATGAGATGTCCACACAGAAAATTATACAAGGTTGCAGAGTATCTTCCATGAGAGTGGTACAAGGAGAGGAGAGCTTAAAAGAGAGATAAAGCACTTTCAAACAGGAAAAACTTTATACAAGGAGCTGGCATTTGAATTAAGCCTTGAAAAATGATTAAGTTTTTCACAGAGATGGTGAGCACAAGATGAGCAAAGTGGAGATGTAAGAAGGCATGGGCCAGGTATACAAAATAATGAGTAATATCATTTGGCCAGAAGATGGGGGATGAAATATAGTAATGGGATATTATGCTGAAGAGAAAGTTTGAGGCCAGATTGAAGTTTGCAATAAATCCCAAAAGACAGAATTTGAACTTCTTCGTAAGCAGTGGGAGCCACTGAATGGTTTGGAGTGATTATTTACTAACATCTCTCTGTTCTAGTGAGATTAATATGATAGTTCTGGGCCAAAAAGTTTAGCCTGGGAGAAAATAGCAGCTTGGAAGCCATTTAAAAGCATTGATGGATAAAGAAAAAAGAGCCCAAATAAGAGTGACAACAATGATATTAAGAAGGAGGGGATACAGGAATCATATAAATGTTAGAGTGTTGGAATGAGGGAGAATATTGCAGTGAAGAAGAGTCTAAAGTCTGGGCATCAGAGAGAATGGTGGTCTTATTAACAAAGGATGAAAAACAGTCGTTGGAATGGAACAACTCGATAAATTACAGAGAATAAATTAAAAGATGTGTTCAAATACCCTGCATGATAAATAAGGAGATAAGCTTTGTGAGGTTAATCAGAGAAGGCTTCTTGGAAATTTTTGATACACATGAATTTGTGAAGAGGAGTAAATTACATTTTAACATGTATTTCCTACATTTAATTTAATCAACATTTGTAATTGTGGTCATACATGGTATGGCAGCTCCAGATCTTTCTGATTCTATCTCTTGGCTACAACTAACAATGTGTTTGTACTCAACCAAAGCACTACATTCCATCCCATCCCCCAAATAGCATCACGATCATTTCTAATAACAGAGAAAGATGTTGCAAATGAGAAATATGTATTTCTGTATCAAGGAATAATTTGCAGACATAAAAAGATTTTCTTTTTATAGAATAGAAATGATTTAATATTCCTTGATTCCTATGGGTCAAGGAATATTCTTATTCCTTCTTAATACTTCTTATACTCTTCTAGGATTAACGTCTTCAGTTTTACTTCTGCTTTTCTTTATGCAGAATTTTCACTTTGCACAAATAGCCAATTAATTTCCAGTTGTCTCCTTTTTGTGTGATCTCATTCCTGCTCTTAACTCCATTAAAAAATATGGAGAAATACTTCTCCACGTGGATCTGCTTTCTCTTTTCATAATAATATGAAAGGAAGGGGGGCAATAATTCACTGAGTGAACAGAGCATCAATCTGAGTAACAGCAAGAGACCTCTATGGAATTTTCAAGGTAATTCCAAGTCTGTGATCACGGTAAGGTCTCTGGGATATATATAATGTATATATATTATATATATATAATGTATATATATATTTAAATGCAATTTTATCAAAATAGATTCACATACCATGCAATTATCCAAAGTGTACAACAGTTGTTCACAGTATCATCATATTGTTTTGCATATATCACCACCAATTTTTGAATATTTTCATTACTCTAAAATATAAAAATAAAAATAAAAATAAAAAAGAACAACCAAACATCCCATACTCTCCCCCTCCCATTATTCATTTACTTTTTTGTCCCCATTTTTCTACTCATTTGTCCATATGCTGGGTAAAGGGACTGTGAGTCATAAGATTTTCACAATCACATGGTCATACCATATAAGCTATATAGTTATGCGATCATCTTCAAGAATCAAGGATACTGGATTGCAGTTCAACAGTTTCAGATATTTCCTTCTAGCTATTCTAATAAACTAAAAACTAGAAAGGGATATCTATATAATGCATATGAGTTATCCCCAGAAAGACCTCTTGACTCCATTTGAAATCTCTCAGCCACTGAAACTTTATTTTGTTTCATTTCTCTTCTCCCATTTGGTCCAGAAGGCTCTCTCAATCCTATGATGTTGGGTCCAGGCCCATCCCCAGGAGTCACGCCTCATGTTGCCAGGGAGATTTACACCCCTGGGAGTCACGTCTCACATGGGGGGGGGGGGGGGGCAGGCAGTGAGTTTACCTGCAGTGTTGGCTTAGAGAGAGAGGCCACATCTTAGCAAAAAAAGAGGTTTTCTGGAGGTGACCATCAGGCACAATTATAAGTAGACTTAGCCTCTCCTTTGCAGTAACAAGCTTCATAAGGGCAAGCCCCGAAGTCGAGGGCTGGGCCTACTAAATTGGTAGTCCCCAACACTTGTGAGAATATCAGGAATTCCCCAGCTAGGGAAGTTTAATATTTCCACATTTTTTCACAGTCTCTCAAGGGGGCTTTGCAAATACTTTTTATTCTCTGCCCAAATTACTCTGGGTTGTATCAGGACTTCATGCTAACCTGTGCAAACCAATCAGATCTCACTCCCTATTCAAGGTTCCATGTAATTATCGTGTTTGTCTAAACTGACCATACAAGTTAAATTATATAGTGTGCTACAGAAAATATAGATTTTGCACCAAATACATATCTCTTCCTTTGGTCCCACACAGAAGCCGAAGTTTTAAAACACAGTTAATATCATCCTCTACCCTTTAGTCTGATCCACCCCAATGTCAATCAAGTCTATTTCGTTCATATCTCCAATCCAAGTCTCATCTTCTTTTCAGCCTCTTTAACCATTACTGCATGGGGCAATGCTGACATTCACAGCTGCCAAAAATCTGGCTCCACGTCCCACGTGCCACACAGACACCCGAAGCTCCAGGGACCAACCAGGTCACACGCAAACAGCTCAGCGTCTCAGAATTTAGAAATAACCATTACAACTCAGGAATAGATGTAACTACTGTAAGAGCTTACAATTTTGGAAACATTACAATAAGCCTTTCATTGATAACCCATGCTCCCAAATTCAATTCTCAGAGTTTCCACATTATTGTTAGTCCATATTAGTGAGGTGTTAAGTATTTGTATTCTCATTTCTGCCTTATTTCCCTCAACCTACTGTCCTAAAGGTCCATTCACCTAGTTGCATACCTCACAACTTCATTCCTTCTGGGTGCCACTCAATATTCTATTGGATGTTGTGCCGGTTTGTATATATTATGTCCCCCATAAAAAGCCATATTCTTTAATGCAATCTTGTAGGGACAGGTATATTAGTGCTGATTAAGTTGGAACCTTTGGATTAGGTTGTTTCAATGGAGATGTGACTCATCCAACTGTAGGTGAAACTCTGATTAGATAATTTCCATGGAGACTTGGCCCTGCCCATTCAGTGTGGGCCTTGATTAGTTCACTGGAGCCCTATACAAGCTCAGACAGAAGGAGCTTATAGCTAGCTGCATCTAAGAGACACATTTTGAAGATGGCTGTTGGAAGCTGACACAGACATTTTGGAGAACACCATTTTGAAACGCAACCTGGGAGCAAGCAGATGCCAGCCATGTGCCTTCCGAGCTAACAGAGGTTTTCCAGATGGCAATAGCCTTTCTCCAGTGAAGGTACCCAATTGTTGATGTCTTACCTTGGACACTTTATGGCCTTAACATTGTAACTGTGTAACTAAATAAACCCCTTTTATAAAAGCCAGTCCATTACTGGTATTTTGCATGATGGCAGCATTAGCAAACTGGAACAGATGTATATACCACAATTCACCATTCGGTTTATCAGTCAATGTACTCTTAGGCCACTTCCATCCATTGCAAATCGTGAATACTGCTGCCACAAACACCAGTATGCAAATGTCCACTCATGTCCCTACTCTCAGTTCCTTCAAGTATACAATAAATAACAGGGTTGCAGGAGCATATGGCAACCCCATGCATAGCTTCCTGTGAAACCACCACTCTGCCCTCTAGATGGGTTGTGCCATTCTACTTCTCCACCAAAAGTGATAGGTACATCCCTCTCTCCACATTTTCACCAGCACTTGTATCCCACGGTTTATTTTTTAAACAGTGTTTTCACACACCATATAATCCAGCCTAAGTAAAGAATCAATGATTCCCAGTATAATCACATAGTCATGCATTTACCACCATAACCTATATGAGGACATTTTCATTTCTTCTGCAATGAAAGAGGAAAAGGAGAAAAAAATGAAGAACAAAGAAAGATAGAAGAAAAAATAAAATAAAATAAAATACAATACAATGAAAAGGTCATACAACAACAACACCAAAAATCTCATACCCATCCCTATATCCCTCTCTTATAGACATTTAGCTTTGGTATAGTGCCTTTTTACAATTAATGGGAGCATCTTACAATGTTACTGTTAACTATAGACTCTAGTTTGCATTGGTTGTATATTCCCCCATACCATCCAGTTTTCAACACCTTACAATGTTGACATTAATTTGTCCTCCCTGATGTAAAAATTTTCATATATTAGTACACTTAATCACCATCATTGACCACACTAGGTTTCACTATATTATACAGTCTCAGTCTTTATCCTCTATCTTTCTTTCTGGTATCATACATACCCCTAGCCGCCTTCTTTCATCAGTACTCACACTCATCTTTGTTCAGAGTACTCACAATATTGTGCTACCATCACAGGTTATTGTGCTATTTTTTTTTAATATTCATTTTATTGAGATGCATTCACACACCACGCAGTCATACAAAACAAATCGTACATTTGATTGTTCACAGTACCATTACATAGTTGTATATTCATCACCAAAATCAATCCCTGACACCTTCATTACCACATACACAAAAATAACAAGAATAATAATTAAAGTGAAAAAGAGCAATTAAAGTAAAAAAGAACACTGCCATATGCTCCTTTGTCTGTTTGTTTGTTTGTTTGTTTCCTTCCCCTATTTTTCTACTCGTCCATCCATAAACTAGACCAAGGGGAGTGTGGTCCTTATGGCTTTTCCAATCCCATTGTCACCCCTCATAAGCTACATTTTAATACAATTGTCTTCAAGATTCATGGGTTCTGAGTTGTAGTTTGATAGTTTCAGGTATCTACCACCAGCTACCCTAATTCGTTAGAACCTAAAAAGGGTTGTCTATATTGTGCGTAAGAGTGCCCACCAGAGTGACCTCTCGGCTCCTTTTGGAATCTCTCTCCCACTGAAGTTTATTTCATTTCCATTCACATCCCCCTTTTGGTCAAGTAGATGTTCTCCATCCCACAATGCCAGGTCTACATTCCTCCCCGGGAGTCATATTCCACGTTGCCAGGGAGATTCACTCCCCTGGGTGTCTGATCCCATGTAGGGGGGAGGGCAGTGATTTCACCTGCCAAGTTGGCTTAGCTAGAGAGAGAGGGCCACATCTGAGCAACAAAGAGGCATTCAGGAGGAGGCTCTTAGGCACAATTATAGGGAGGCCTAGCCTCTCCTTTGCAGCAACAGTCTTCCCAAAGGCAAATCCTGTGGTAGAGGGCTCAACCCATCAAACCACCAGTCCCCTATGTCTGTGGGCATGTTATGTGCTATCTATTTCTAGATCTATAAAATCAATCCTGTTGAACATTCTCTACTCCATCAGCATAGATGCCTGATCTGTACCCTCTTTCTATCTCCTGATAACCTATGTTCTCAATTTAACTTTCAAGTTTCACTCATTAATATTAGTTCATATTAGTGAGACTATATGGTATTTGTCTTTTTGTTTCTGGTTAATTTCTCTCAGTGTAATGTCTACTACCATTTTGTCTTTTGAATTTTATATGTCATATTTTATTTTATTTTTATTTCTTTCTGTCTCTCTTTTTACCCTTACTGATAGTCTTAACTTCTATACTCTCCTCCAAACCTCTCTCTCTGGTGCTTTTCTATCTGCCTGTAGTACTCTCTTTAGTATTTCTTATAGAGCAGGAGTCTTGTTCACAAACTCTCTCAGTGTCTATCTGAAAATATTTTAAACTACCTTATTTTAGAAGGACAGTTTTTCCAGGTATAGAATTCTTGGTTTGCAGTTTTTTTTTTCTCTCCATATCTCAAATATATCATACCACTGCCTTCTCGCCTCCATGGTTTCTACTGAGAAATTCGTACATAGTCTTATTGAGCTTCCCTTATATGTGATGGATTGCTTCTCTCTTGCTGCTTTCAGAATTCTCTTTGTCCTTGACATTTGATAATCTGATTATTAGGTGTCTTGGAATAGGTCTAATCAGATCTATTCTGTTTGGGGCACACTATGTTTCTCAGATCTGTAATTTTACATCTTTCATAAGAGATGGGAAATTTTCAGTGATTGTTTCTTCCATTATACTTTCTGCCCTTTTTCCCTTCTCTTCTCCTTCTGGGACACCCATGGCATGTACAATTATGTGTTTCATGTTGTCATTCAATTCCCTGAGATGTTGCTCATATTTTTCCATTCTTTTCCACATCTGTTCTTTTTTTGGTAAGATTTCAGATGTTCTGTTCTCCAGTTCATGAATCCTTTCTTCTGCCTCTTCAAATCTGCTGTTGTATGTCTCCATTGTGATTTTCATCTCTTCTTTTGTGCCTTTCATTCCCATAATTCTGCCATTTGTTTCTTCAAGCTTAAAAATTCTGTATGGTCACCCAGTGTCTTCTTTATATCCTTCATCTCTTTTACCACATTTTCCTTCAGCTCATTGAATTGAGTTAGCATATTTGTTTGAACATCTTTAATTAGATTTTTCAACTCCTGTACCTCATTTGAAGTCTAAGTTTGTCCTTTGACTGGGCCATATCTTCATTTTTGCTAGTATGACTCATAATATTTTGTTGTCTAGGCATCTGTTTTCCTTGATTACCCCAATCAGATTTTCCCAGACCAGACAGGCCCAGTCTCAGGAGGAGGGTGTAATCAGTATCAAGTTTCCCTAAGGATGAGACCCAGCAGGTTATCAGACTTTCCTGTGAGGCCTGTAGACTCTGTGCCTTTTCTAACCTGCCCAGCAGGTGGTGCTTGTCAGCCCACAGCTCCCCACCAGCATACAGAGATGCAGTGCCTTTAATTCTAAGCAGATCCTGTCCCTGCTAGGGACTGAGGGTGAACCAGGAGCCAAGCTTAAGCGGTTTCTATTTTTATTCCCCCAGGCCCTGGGGTCTGAATTGTCTGAGGGAGGGCCACCACTTGAGTTGGGCCCTGCCCCCCTTTTCTTAGGGAAGATATGCCCTTTAGGGAATTACTCCCTACACGTGACTTCTTCCTTTGTCTCTCTGACTCTCGTAACTCTACCCTTACCTGTGTCAGTGCTGACAATTGGATATGCCCAAGGCTTTCTTTAATGTGCTACTTAGAATGGGAGAAGAAAAAGAGAAAAGAAAGAAATCCCATTTTCAGAGCCAGTCTACAGCCTCCCCAGTTTCACCGGTCGATCAGAGTTGCTACCCAGTTCTATGTGCCCCTTTCCTTGGGACACAGCCATTTTCCAGTATTCTGAGCTCAGCCATCTCCAAAAGCCTCTGCTTTTGTTTATTTATTATTATTTTTGTTTTCCATCAGTCCCTCCTCCTCTCTGCTGGGAGAGACCTCAGAATTCCTTTCCTGCTTGCTCTGGGCTTATGTGTGTTCATGGCTTGTATATAGTAGTCCAAATTTGATAATTAAAACTGCATTTGGAGCTTGATTGAGCTACCTTCCCTTGTTCTCAGTACAGGCTGCTTCTTTTTCCCACAAGGAAGTGACTTGAAATCAGCCTGCTGTGATAGTGGGGGAGGGGTGTCATCCATTGCAGTTTGGGGGCTTTACTTACAGCTCTATGCTGTGATTTCAGCCATTCCACCCATTCCAAACTGGTATACTGTGTGTGTCTGGTCACGGATGTTCCACAACCATTGTTCTAGAATATTTACTAGTTGTTCCTGGCTATTTAGTAATTGCTCTAGAAGACTAAATTCCACACTTCCCTATGTCACCCTCTTGTCCTGCCTCTCTGGGATATATTCTTTCTGTAGCTCCCTATTTTCAGATTGTGCCATTTTGAATATATTGTGTCCCCCAAATGTCATTATCTTTGATGTAATCTTATGTGGGCAGACGTTATCAGTGTTGATTGGATTGTAATTCTTTGAGTGTTTCTTTGGAATGTGCCCCACCCAGCTGTGGGTGATGACTCTGATTGGATAATTTCCATGGAGGTGTTGCTCCGCCCATTTGGGGTAGGTCTAAGTTGATTAGTGGAGCTATACAAATGAGCTGACATAGCAGAAGGAATTCAGTGCAGCTGTGAGTGATGTTTGAAGAGGAGCCACAGCCAAGAGGGACACTTTGAAGAAAGCACAGGAGCTGCAGATGAGAGGTAGTTTGAAGATGGCTGTTGAAAGCAGACTCTTGCTCTGGAGAAGCTAACAGAGGACAAATACCCCAAGTGCAACTAAGAGTGACATTTTTGAGGAACTGTAGCCTAGAGAGAAACGTCCTGGGAGAAAGCCATTTTGAAACCAGAACTTTGGAGCAGATGCCATCCATGTGCCTTCCCAGGTAACAGAGGTTTTCCAGACACCATTGGCCATCCTCCAGTGAAGGTACCCAATTGCTGATGTGTTACCTTGGACACCTTATGGCCTTAAGATTGTAACTGTGTAACCAAATAAACCCCCTTTTATAAAAGCCGATCTGTCTCTGGTGTTTTGCATTCTGGCAGCATTAGCAAACTAGAACACAGATCTAGCTTATTTTATGTTGCATCTCAGAAACTTTTCCAAACTGAAAACTTTCAAACTAATTTCCATCTCACTCTTTCTCATGACTTTGAAGACTTCAGAGTTTTATCCCAATCCTTAGGGTTATTATTCTAATTTAAATTAATAAATTTAAGAAATGCAATGCCAGTGCCCTTTCTTTTTAGCTCTAAATGCTGGCATAGTTTGGATTTGCTAATTATGTTGGCCTATAGTGAATATAGTTTGATAGTGAATCAGATAACTTTTAAGTAATTTATTTTATTTTCTTTTTATTAATTCCATGTTTGCAATTGAGTTATGTATAAAGCAGTGAAAACATCTTGCTGTTCTTTGAAAATGGTGTTATATTTTATCAGACAGTGTCTTAAGAATACTAATGTTTAAATGGAGGTTATTTGAGAATTAAAATTCAGTTTCAGATTATGGAAGAAATACCTCTTGACAATAGTTGATACAACTTTCATGTAGTGAAAATGACAATCAATTGATCTATTAAGTGAGGAGACAGATGTCTTTTGCAAGAGATTTCTGTGTCATTGCTGAGGAATATGTGTGTCCATTATTCATCTCTGCTCAGTCACTATATTCAAATCCTTTCCAAGTTTTCCCTTTTGAAGCACTTTCATGCTGAATTACTACTGTCTCTGAGTTTGTGCCTTACATTTAACACCCAATTTGTCTCTCCACAGAATCACAGTAGCAAAATAGGATGGAAACTAAGGGTGAAAGAATAGCTTAATCTGAAAATCCTAGCTTTGTGTTGATACAGTTGGTCTAAGAAGACTCCAGTGAGGAATTGCTTTGTGAAAGTGAAAGCTCTACAAATGTGAGATGGGATTATTGTTATTCAAATATGCTTGGCATTTAAAACACCCTCTGGTTTGCTGATTAGTAAACTTTCTCTAATTACTCATCAAGAAAAAAAAAGAACTAGGTTTCAATTCTGCCTTCATGGTATCACCTGGGGAATTTAAACCAGTTAGGTTTTTTTTTTTTTTTTAACCCAAGAGATTAATTCAGTTTACATCTATAAGAGGAAAAGAACTTTTTTTCTTAAATGTCTGAACTAACATCCAAAGGCCTATAATTAATGCAGTTAAGTGATTCTGGAAATTGTATTTGAATAGGATCTGTGTCCCCCTCTCCAACTCCGGCTACCCGTACACCACAAGGGCATTCTAGTGATTGAAGCTCATAGAGTAAACTCTGCTTGTTTGTATGTTAAAAGAGAACACTTAGTGGCAGTCCTCCTTAGGCACCAAATTTACTTGATTTAGTTCTTTTTCAGGGGAAACAAAAGAGTTTTCCTCAAGCTTCTCTTGGGCTTCTGACAGATTCCATTCTCCTTTAAGCAGTAACTGAATTACTAAGATATTTCCTCCAGTGAGGAAACAGTAGTTGGGGGACCCTAGCCTTATGATTGCTTTTTCATTTGAGGTTCACCTTGCTTAAGAATGAATTGTTTCTATGGGATACACCTCATTCTTCGCATTATCACTGATTCAATTCTATGCTCTCCCTTCTCTCAGCAATTCCTCTTTTCTCTTTTCTCTCAGCAACTCTCTCAGTGGGTATGATTTGGCTTAGGCTCGTCATATTGCCGTCTTCAATAGTATCTACCAGCCTCTTGAATCCAGAAGGTATCTCTGGGTGGCAATAATCTTGGTCTTCACAATCCTCCTTCTTCACGATATCACAGTTTGCTTAAACTATTCAGGCAAACCTTGTTCTCTTTGTTCCTACAACTGCATGGGTAGAGCTTTCCACTTAGAAATGTCCCTTTGGAAGGATGGCTCCTAAGTTATACTGAAATATTTTCTCTAAATGTCATGAATAGAAAATCTAAGTGCATGTATTGTTTTTGGCCAAATGAACAAAAATCTTTTTATTTAATTTGCATTTTGTCCTTTCATTACAATTAAGCAATATTCCATATGTGTGAACTTTTTCCTCTCCAACCACACCTGTATTGGTCAAGTAATCTCTTACTTTCTTCAACCCACAGGAATTCACATACACATTCCTCTGCATATTCACCCTTCTCACTTTTCATTGCCTTCCTTGCTCTACTAGATGAATACATAGGGTAACATTATTCTAATGTTTCTAGGAAAATCTGTAAATTAAAGCTGAAATTAACTTATACTTGAAAATGCCTTTTAACATGTTTTTTACAGTATTTGGATGTGGGATTCAAGATGATGTTCTTTATAGCAAATTTCAGTCTATGTTATCTAGGGTGGTTGTGAAATCTCAGTATATTCACTTAGGCCAGGGTTTCTCGATTAAGGCAAAATTGACATTTGGGGCCAGATAATTCTTTAATGAGGAGGAGCGGTCCTGTGCATTGTAGGATGTTTAGCAGCATCTCTGACATCTACCCGCTAGATGCCAGTAACATCACTCCCCTTATTGTGACCATTAAAAATGTCTCCAGACATTGCTAAATATCCTTTGGGAGTGGGGGTGGGTGGTAGTGGTCCTGCACAGTTGAAAACTCTGCCTTAGATTGTCTGGGGCCTGTTCTTTCATTAAAAAGATACAATCACTGTTCCATGTAAACCATATATATAATTTTCAATTAATGCCATTTATGCTATTTGTTTTGACCACTCTCGTGACCCTCCATATACTTCCTATATTTGAAGATTGAAAAATATCCTTTCCTTCTCTCCTACTTTCCATGATTATAACTTGAGTATCCAAGTAGCTCATAGTATCCTTATCCAAGCCCCATTTTCCAGCATTTTGTCCTATAAAGCAATAATCTATAATATACTATAAACAGTTTATCTGTGTCATATTTTGCATTGGTCTCTGATCTGTTGTGTTATGCTGACTTGCCTTTAGTTTTAAAGCAGTCATGCTAAACTATTTTAGGTAAATACTTTCATAGCTTTGTAAATTTGCTGGACAAATTAAAGCAATGTTATTTTAATATTTGTAGGATTTCTATTTTACTAAATATTTTAGTCATCTTTGCATTTAAGATATCATTTATTTGTTAAGTTTATCCTTTCAACATAACTGCTGCTATAAGCTTGAGATGTGTCATACATTTTCAAGAACTGTTGCCCCTCTGGAATTTTGATTTTTTTTTTCCTTTGCATTCACAGGAATTTTTTTAAAGACAGATTTCCCATTTAAAGATAACTTTGATTTGGTATAAACCTCACTGTACCATTTAAGTAATAAATATTGGTGCATGAACTGGTTTGACTTTCTGCTGAGATCTGCTAAAATCCTTTTAATAGAAAACAATAGGGAATGTCAAACACTGAATCATGATCTCACTGAAGCAATTTTTCTTGGCAAGACTTTCATCACACAGAAGTTTTATCCTTGCTCAAATTTTACCAGAAATCGTGTCTGGTTAAAATCTATTGTGATGCCTTGTGCAGCTTGTTTACCCATTTTTTAAGAATAAAAGGCATGCTTTTAATATGCTGATAGCTTTTAACTTATTCAATTTTTATCTATAGATATATTTAGAGACAAAATAGAAGATTATGACTTTTATAGGTTATATATTCAGTAGGATATATGGTATAATAGCCAAACATATGTTTAATGGTATGTGACTGGATGCTTTGAAGCAAATAAGCTAGAATTCCCCCAAATGAGCCACTTATTTTCATTCTATCTTCTCGCCAGACTGTGTCCTCTAACCCAGCCCAGCTGTCTCACAACAGAGAACATGGGAAAAGAATGCAGAGTTGGCACAGTTTCAGTTAATTCTATTGTTTACTCTATTTACCCTTCACACTCTCTCCCTTATTTCCTACCCAGTTGGTCCCTAAATATGGTTGGTTCTACCTCAGAAATACTTTCTTAAATTGATCTTTATTCTTCTATTGGCACATATGATTGGTTCTAATCCCAGTGCCCAGCATATTTCCTGGTACCTAATGAGAAATGTAGATATGTAAGTATTTAAATAACAATTAAAATAATGCATACTATAATAGAGGTATAAAAATTTCTGTGGAGGCTAAAGGAGGAAATGGCCAATTATATACAGGTGTATTAAGGAACACTTGCTTCTGATTTCTGTTGTCTTCATGTTCTCATGTTGCCCCTTAGATTCTTAGACACCCTCCATCCAAGTCTGTTTTCCACCTTGGATTCTTCCTTCCTGATCTTTTACATTCATCAAAACTTACCACCGTTTTCCTTAATTCCAAAATAATCTAATATAGTAATTGGCAATAATTAGATAATATGTTGATTTGTTAACAGTAGCCTTCTATAAGCTTGTTTCAACCCAAAGAAAAAGACACTAAAGTTAGAAGCTCAGATATCATGGCAACAAATTGGGAACATTATCTCCTTTGCACAGACAGGTTTTCAACAGACACTAAAATCCTATCACAATGGTGCCTATGCTATGTATATACAGAATTGATCTTCTGTTTGTATAAAATTCACATATGTTGCCTAATAAAATATTGTTCAACATCTGTGCCAATTCAGAGGTAATACTCTGGGTACAAAGTTTGTTCCATAGGTTCTGCTTAGCCTTGATATCATGGTTTCCTGAATGTATATGGTTTCCGTGATTAAGAAAGTTAGAAAGCTAGTTGTAAAGATTTAACTTGTAAAGATTTAACTTGTAAAGATTTAACTATGTCCTATGTCAGTGAACCCAACCTCGATCAAACCAAACTTGAGTTCTCAGCTCAAAGAGGGTATTTGTTCTCACTGTGTTTTCTGCTTGATTTCCCTCAGTTGACCTGAAGTAGATGAAGAATTTTAATTTGTCATTTTTGCAGTCAAATATAAAAAGTCATTGGGTGTTAGTTGAAAATTTATGAAGTGACAATCTTGTTAATAAAGATAAATGAGATGGCTTGTTTTATTAATATTAATGTTGCACATAATATAGCTTTGCTAAATAAATACAGGGTTACATTTTGCAAACTTTGCAAATTAAGAATCTATAGCAATTATAGAGCTTAAGACCAAATTGTAATTTTCAGGTACATTTTAATTTTTGACAAATTAAAAAATTGGAGAATCACTTGGATTTATTTGAAATATTTGTGAGGAAACCCAATTACAGCCTTGATGATTTACAGTGTTTCTAGTGACATCCTAATCTTCATACTTGCAACAATGATGACTGATGCAACACCAAAGCATATAGTTACCTGGCAATAGAGAAGCAGAATATTCCATGGTCAAATACAAGTCAATCACATTACTATGAATTTCATAGAGGATCCCCCTGTTCCGGCTTCAGTAAAATGCTTGTAGTTCCAAAAAAGAAGTGAGGCCCAGCTTTTTTTGTGTATGGGAGATGGGGATTAAATTAATATTTTTTGGGAAAAAATGTAAATGGGAAAGAGGTAGGCCTTGGATATGCCTTTACTGATTCATTCCATATTTATGACCAACTATTATATGCCAAGCTTTGTGCTAGGTAGTGGGGATACATTGGTGAATAAGACAGATGCAGTCCATGCCATCATGGATAGCCATCACTTTACTTCTCACATGTCAGTACTCTTGTCCTCCTGTGGTATTCTATTAATTGCTTTGGGAAATTGGCTAGGTCTTTTTTTTTTAACTGCAGGGATTTTCATTGCAATTATATTGAATCTATATATCAAATTGTGAGCATTAACATCTTAATATTGAATCTTTTGATCCATGAATAAACGTATCTGCATTTATTTAGGGATTTTTTTTTTTAGTTTCTCCCAGTAATGTTTTGCAGTTTTCAGCTTATATATCTTACACATATTTGGTTAAATTTATCCCTATAGATTTCATGTTTTGATGTTATTTTAAATAGTACTTTTTAAAACTTAATTTTTAATGCATTTTTATTGTGAACTCTAACATATATACATTACAGTGGTAACTTCCAAAGTATGATTTAACAAGTAGTTAGAGAGCAAATTTCAAAGAATGCCACACTTCCACAATTTAGTTATTTCCATTATTGTAAAATATAGCATATATACAGAAAAGTGTTAACTTTCAAAGTACAGCTCAACATGCAGTTATATAGGTAATTCCAAAAAAATGTTGTGGATTAGTTTCACAGTTTCAGTTCTTCCCTTATTGCGAAACAATTTTTTTTGTCTTTGCAAGTGTTTATTTAGTAATTGTTTTTTAAATTCAGTTTTATTGAGATATATTCACATATCATACAATCATCTGTGGTGTACATTCAGCTGTTCGGAGTACCATCATATAGTTGTGCATTCATCACTCCAATATATTTTTTGAATATTTTCCTTATACCAGAAAAAGTAAAAATAAGAATAAAAAACAAAAGTAAAAAGAAGACCCAAATCATTCCCCCCATCCAACCCTATTTTTCATTTAGGTTTTGTCTCCATTTTTCATCTCATCCATTCATAAACTGGATAAAGGGAGTGTGATCCACAAGGTTTTCACAATCATACTGTCACCCCTTGTAAGCTACATTGTTTTACAATCATCTTCAAGAGTCAAGCCAACTGGGTTGGAGTTTGGTAGATTCAGGTATTTACTTCTAGCTATTCCAATATATTAAAACCTAAAAAGTGTTATCTATATAGTATGTAAGAATGTCCACCAGAGTGACCTCTTGACTCCATTTGAAGTCTCTTGGCCACTGAAGCTTTGGTTCATTTCATTTTGTATCCCCCTTTTGGTCAAGAACACGTTCTCAATCCCATTTTGCTAGGTCCAGATTCATCCCCGGGAGTCATATCCTGCATTGCCAGGGATATTTACACCCTTGGGTGAGATCCCACATAGGGGAGAGGGCAGTGAGATCACCTGCCAAGGTAGCTTAGTTAGAGAGAGAGGGCCACATCTGAGCAACAAAGAGGCACTCAGGGAGAGACTCTTGGGCACAATCACAAGGAGGTTTTGGTTAGGTCTTTTTAGTCAAAGTCTTAAGTTAGTAAAGATGATTAAGATAGTGAGGTGGAGGTGTGAAGGGAGAGTTATAGCTGAACAAAAGAGCTGTGGAGACCTCAACTGTTCTTTTCTCACCTCTTTCTCTCTTCCGTGCTTGCCTAACATAAAATAGATTAGCAAATTTGAAGTGCACTGTAGGCAGCACATGACTCCATTTAAGATTTTTTAATGGTAATTTTCAAAGTGGCAGGAATTAGAAGCCAATATTGTCAACACAGAAGGTAGGGCTGGTATTTATTCTAGATATTTTTTTTCATTTGAGTTTTATGGTATAAGCTGTAATTACAACAGTTATTGTTTTATTCAGTATTTACATTTTATATATTATCAGAACAAGCATTAACATATAAGAGAGGCCCACAATATAAAAATTGGGCCTCATCTTTGGATTTATTGGAAGGTTAGTTTTCCTGCCTTATCAAGACCTTTAACAATGTTAATGAATTTGACAAGAAGTACCATCAGAATGATCCTCAGACCCTGTGTACATTTGCATTTAGGAACACACCATTTTATACTTTAGTGGGTAACAAAACCATTTCAAAACCATTCCAAATTATTTTGTTTTGAGAAAGTTAGGTACTTCTTGCTTTCTTAAATAAATGGATTTATATGCCAATGAGATATCAGGGATATCTATGAAAAATAGAAAATCTGTAAGTTATCCAGTTATTTAAAAAATATTTATGTGTTTAATTTCATATTCTGGAAAAGAAAACATCTAAATTGACTACTTTTCCAATTACCTTGGAATTGATACTTTAGATAATGTAGAAGGAGAAAAATGAAGCATTACATTAGTCTTTTTTCTAGAGTACTTGTGGATTTTTTTCCACTTTTTTCTTCATGGGATTAATCTTCACAGTATTGGAAAAAATCTTGTCTCAAAATCTATAAAGTTTTGTGTTTTGAGATAGTGTAATGAATAATTGTGTCTCTATGGCAGAATTTCTAATTTCTAGTACATCCATGTTAGCAAGTAGGTATTTTGGTGATAGGTACTTTAAAGGAAAGCTACAAATGATTGTACCCTTTTACCTGGTAGCTATCATCAGTTCTTGTGACAGAAGGGGTGTAAGCTTTTGTCAGTCTTGACAATATAGAAATAAGATCAGTTTTGCTCAAGAAAGTTTTCATTAAGGTTAATGATATTAGAGTAAAATCCCAACTAAGTCTATATCAGGAAATCTTTTATGCTCTGATATCACTACACATTCAAGAATAACAAACTTTCCTTTAAATAAAATTAGATGGAGTCAGTTTGAGGCAGAATAAAAAATATACTGGAAAACTGTGTAGAGTGGAGATATATGCGCTTACTCTTTTGGGAGCCTATTTATCTCTGACTCAGAGACTAATTATTAATGACATGCATGCTTGGAACAACTTGACAAACAATAAGTTTATTTAGTTCCAGAAGGACCCTTTAAAAAGCTTCTCATCTGAAAAATCCTGTTTGATTTTATGTTTTAGGAGATTATCAAGTATGTTTCTACATTTTTGCTTTTGCATTTGTATGCATCCCATGATGATGCTTCATACTTGAATTTTTTTATTGTTCATATTCTTTTGTCCCATTTTTCCTCCTTGGTAGACTCTGTAAAGCATTGTTGACCATTAGCAGATATTCTCTTGGTGGACCAATTCTGGAACCTGCATCTTATTTCCAAAGAGTTCTTGCATTCTGTTGGTCTGGTGAATCAAAATCTCCACTGCTATTTCCTTGGATAATTTTTCCCTTATTGTTTATGGACAACAAACACTATACCAATATATTTAACATTAATTGTCATTTTTTCAGATCCAAGTTAGAATGATGTGAAGCCTGATGATTATAGTTGTACTTTGATAAGGTAACTAGAAATGCAAAAGAGAATTGCAGTTCAGGCTTGACTGCCAATGCCAACAGAAAGAGGTTATACTGTACAGCAGTGGGATTTTTACAACTTTAGTTTTGTTGAAGAAGTATAACCTTTTCTCTAAGTAAAATCCTATGTGTAACCTCAATACCTAAAATAATTACAAAAATGGGAGTTTCTCTGATTTGAGAGAGGCCTGAGGCCTAGTCTCTCAACTGCTCTGCCTTCTTCTTGGCTTCCTCTTCCTCTCATACTGTGACCCTTGAAGAATCTCTGTGGCTCTAAGGAATGATGTTGAAAACCACTGGTATAATAACAAAAATTTTAAAAATCATGGATATTTGCCTTTGTAATACATGTTTTGGTTTACATTTCAAAATTGAAGTACCAGCAATTTAGAGAAATCACATCAGTTCAAATAAAAATAATACCATCACACTATGCAAACTGGAAACAGGAAAAATTAAAAATCTGTCCATCATTCCCATTCTATTAAAATAGTAATTAAACATAAAAAATAATGAGGGGTGTTACCAGGGGCTGGATTGTGGGTAGGCAATGGGAAGTTAATGCTTGAGCTGCACAGAGTTTCTACATGGGTTGATTGTAAAGTTTTTGTAATGAATGGTGTTAATGGTAGCAGAACATTTTGTCTGTAATTAACAGCACTGAATTATATATGTGGATGTAGTTAAAAGGGAAATTTTAGGTTGTACATATGTTATTAGAATAATTTTTTTTAGAAACATAGGGCCGTATAACACAGTGAACCCTCTTATAAACAATATACTATAGTTAATAGTACAATTATAGTTAATAGTAAAATTATTGTGTGAATTTTAACAAACATACCACACTAAAGCAAGGTGATAATAATAGGGTGGTATATGGGAACTCCTTATTTTATGTATTTCAGTGCATGACTTTTCTGTAAACCTACAGCTTCTCTAATTAAAAAAAATGATGTTTCATGTAATTGGAAATCTGGATTCCACACCCCACCCCCATACTCATTGGGCAGACAGGAAAGGAACTAACATTTGTTGAGCATCTACCATCTGCCATGCATGCTGCTGTGTGCATTTTATTCTTTTTAAATCTCACAACAACCTTGGGAGATGGAGATTATTCTTATTTTACAAATAATGAAATTGTGCTTCATGAAGATAAAGAAACTTACCTAAGGTCACGCAGCTAGGAAATGAACATCTAGATTCTGAACCCTAATCTAGTTGGCTTAAATAACTCATACCCTTTCCCCAGTGCTATACTACCTTTCCAATAATATAATGAGGGGTGGCAAGGATATCTTGAAAGAGAAAACCAAGCTAGTATTACTGTAAAATCTGTATAGAGATGCCTTTGACCACAAATGTAATCTTTTTCATTTACTACCTCCTATGTACTACTATGCTTGTGCCTCTTTTATTTGTAATATATGTCATACATTTATCCTTCTCCCCTCTTCTTCTCTCATGTCTCTCTCCTTCTTTCTCTTCTTTCCTGTCTCTCCCCACTACTACTTTCACAATTGCACAGTTTTAAAGGTTATCTAGGTTGCAAGAAATGGGAACTCACTTAAGATATCTGAAGTGGCTTCTCTCTGCACATCTCCTCTCTAATCGCTCTGCACATTCTATTCTCACATCTCTGCTCCCCTTAGCTGGCTTCCACTGAGCATTGCTTAATGTGGATGCTCCAGCCGTATCTCTGCACAAGTTTTCAGATATAGCACATGGAACTTTCCTCTCTATCTCTAGGTTTAAATTCCTAAAGGGATATGATTGGATTAGCCCAGCTCATGGATAGGCCCTCCTTGGATTAGGTGTTCAACCCTGGCCTGATTAGCTGTATTGAGCTTTCAGGTCACAGGTTCAAATATGGTCCCTTTAGTAGGTCAGACTTTAATCCCAAGACACATCTAGTATACTTCCTTTATACTGGACTTTGCTTCTAGGTGTACTCTCCTCCCTTCTACACTGATTATGCTAGAGGAGGATAGAAGTTTATTCCTGTGACTAACAGAACTTTCTCCTACAGAGAGGTCAGATTGTTTCACTTAGGTATCATGATGGGAGAATTGCCTAGTTTACCCACACTTGGGCATATCCCCGAGTATGGCAGAAAGCTCAAAAATCTTTGTAGGAAACAAGTGGAAAAATGTTTTTTTAGGATTTACTTTTTCACGGTGTTAATCCTTTTGTTGTCAAACTACTTTTTGAATTAGAATAAACAACATGAAAGACCTTTCCCATGTGGCACAATTGTTTTAGACATGAATCAGAAACATGAGCATAATCCACCTTTTCTGAGGTTATCTTACTTGTGCAAATGGTAGGAACCATACCTCTAAGAATAAGATGTATTGGATGCTTTGTTCTGAATAGATTCATTCATTCTTAAAAGAAAAGTACCTATGAAGCTGTTATAATTTAAGGCCTGGTAACACATTGCAAAGGTATTTTTAAATCACTTAAAAAAACATCCTCAAACAAAGTACTGTGAGGCCTGTGTGTATGTGTGTGTGTCTCTGTGTGTGTGTGTGTGTGTGTGTGTTGGGGATGGAGAATTGCAGGGTGAGACTGGAGTAATGCTTGCATTATAGGCTAACTAGGTTATGTCAAATGTTGACCCAGGAGTTATGATTTGAATAGTTGAGTCATGATATATAAGGGCTTGATTAAGAGACTTCTAGGGTGCATTATTCTAGTCTTGATGTGTCATGTTGTAAGAGTTGTAGGATGGCAACTCCTCAATTTTCTAAAAATCCTAAAATGGTTTCCTGGGAACTCCTCAACCTTCTTTCATTCTTAACATTTAAGAAATGCTTTGCTTCTCGATGCCACAATATCAGCAGGTTTAGTGCTGTCTTCGGGAGGCATAGCCACTGTGTGGTTTCTTGAGGTTTTCTACCTCAAGGTCTTCTGATAAGATGATTCCCCTGAACTTCAGGATAAGGGTTCTCACTTCAGGAAGGCCTTCTCTAACCATCCTATCTAAAGCAGATTTCCTCATCCCACCCATACTCTGACTTTATACTCTTTTATTTTCTACATTATTACTTATCACAATCTGAAATCATTTTATTTTAGTAAATGTCTTCTCATCAAACTGTAAGCTATGAGAGGGCATAGACCATATCTGTGTCAGTCACCACTGGTATCTACAGTATTTTATACTATTCCTAGCACACAAAAGGTGTTCAATAAATGTTTAATGGATGGGTGAATGAAGAAAACCATATAACACTATCACCAATGACTTAGAAGGAACCACGTGAACCATTGTTTCACTTTAGAAAACATTTAACCATCCAATTAGCCACACTAGCTGTGTCCCATATTTACTTGGCTTGTATTAGGGCCATCCATGGAAAGGCCTCATACTACTTTAATCAAAGAATAATTATCAACACTTAGTATATATATAGAAAAATGCCCCTATTATAAGTGTGCAGGTCAATGATTTTTCACAAACTGAAAATCAATAAACTGAATATTCCCAACCCTGGAAGCCCCTCTCATCCCTCATTCCAGCCACTATCCCTTCAAGGTTAATCACCATCCTGTCTTCTAATTTTTACTTTATATCAATGGAATCATACAGTTTGTACTCTTTCAACATTATGTCCATCTGTCATATTGTTGCATGTCCCACACTTAATAGTTTTAACAAGTGGAAATATAGCACACAACACAACGTGAGTCCAAAATAGTGAGAAAAGGAGGATAGTCATATAGAGTGAAGATTGGAGATTTATGTGCTGAAGCTATCCATGTTCTGTTAAATTTACTTTGCCTTCTTTACTTCCTGCAGCCTATTCCTAGACATGCAGTTTGCAAATATTTGCGCTTGGGAAAAATTTGTCCTAATATACTGAAAATCCATCTCTGGTACTGCAAAAATAAATAATTCATTTGAGCTCATGCCCTCTCCCTGAGGTATGCCAGTACTGACATTTCTTTATATCAGGGGCAGCATTTAATTATTGATTCTGAATGCATATGTCCTGAAGGTGTTTAGTAAGCTGAGTTTAGGGACATTGTTCTTTCCATCTTGATGCATGAGGTTTATGAGAAGACCTATTTGGGAGAGGGTGATAAAAAATGATTAAGTTTCTGTACATTACACAGAAACAGATAAAAATAGGATAGTATGCATGATTTAAATTTGTCAAGGACAGGCCTTCAGTATGAAAAAATCTCTTCAAGTTATTAATCATGAGTCATGTGGTTTTGTAACAGTGAAAGGTAGAAGGTTTAATTAAATACACCTTAATAACTACCCCTTAGAAAATTCCTTTTTAAAAATTAATGTGGCATCAAAGAACAGCTCTAGAACAACTCTTCTAGAGTGCTATATAATGAGTAAGCACACCCTGACAGAAAATGTTGCCGAGCAGTTGCACAAATTACTAAAGAAGGCTGGGGAATCGATGGCCATCTGTTCAGCATGGTTCTCATGCAAGTATGCCTGGAGCCAGCAGGCTGAATGACATGATTTTTGAATGAAAAGACCTTTTGTTTTTCATATGATGATTATCAGATTTCATCGTGCCTAAAAAAATGCCTTAAAATCTAAGGAATAAAACAAAGTGTTTCTTTGACTCATGCAATGTGTCTGTCTCTCTCTTGAGCATTTTAAGGACTTTATGCCAGAGACACTTGGAGCCAAAAGACACCATTTATTACACTCCTTCCACTCTTAGGATTGCACATAAAAAAAAAGTATTGTGCTGTTTCTTGGGGAAACAGCTATTATTTACTGTGCCTCATTTTAAAATGTTGTTATTGGTTTTTAAATGGGTCAAAATGACACTTTTAAAACCCACAATTTTGTGTGACCTGCATATTGAACCAGCCCAGATAACACTCAAAAGGCCTTTGCACACCACTATGGCTCCATACACAATAATAATCAATACCACTTAGACTACTTTTATTGCATACATACTAGATTCCATGAATTTGTAGGCACTTTACATATATTATTTCATTTAACTCCCTCAGTATTCTGGTGAGGCAGGTATCCTTATCCCTCTATCTTATCCATGATGGAAGAGTGTCTTGGCCAAGCTAAATAACTAATCCTTGGTCTCATAGCTAGTTAGTTTAAACACTGAATTTTTAAATGCAATTTTATTGAGATATATTCACACAGCATAGAAACCATTGAAGTATACAATCACTGCTTCACAGTATCATCACATGGTTGTGCAAACAGCCCCATGATCAAATTTAGAACATTTTCATTATTCCATAAAAGAAATAAAAATTAAAAAGAAAACTATAATCCTCCCATAATCCTTACGCCCCCATATTATTGGCCCATAGTGTTGGTGTGGTACATTTTTTACTCTTGATGAAAGAGTGCTAAAATATCCCTGTTAACTGTAGTCCATAGTTTGCAATAGGTACATTTTTTCCCATATGCCCCTCTATTATTAGCACCTTATAATAATGTCATACATCTGCTCTAGTTCATGAAAGAACTTTTTAACATTTGTATAGTTAATTATGGACATTGTCTACTACAAGATTCACTGTGTTATACATTCCCATGTTTTAACCTCCCACTTTCCTTCTGGTGACATACATGACTCTATACTTCCCCTTTCCACCACATTCACACAGCATTCAGTACTGTTAATTATAGCATGCTACCATCACCTCTGCCCATTTCCAAACGTTTAAGTTCACCCTAGCTAAACATTCTGCACATGCTAAGTAACCATTCTTTAGCTTCAGTCTATATCCTGGTAACTTATGTTGTATATTTTATGCCTATGAATTTACATATTTTAATTAGTTCACATCAGTGAGATCATAAAGTATTTGTTCTTTTGTGTCTGACTTATTTCACTTACTTAACATAATGTCCTCAAGGTTCATCCATATTGTTGCATGCTTCAGGACTTCATTCCTTCTTACTGCTGAATAATATTCCATTGTATATATCACATTTTGTTTATCCATTCATCTGTTGATGGACACTTGTATTGTTTCCATCTTTTGGCAATTATGAATAATGCCACTGTGAACATTGGTGTGCAAATGTCTGTTCATGTCCCTGCTTTCGTATCTTCCAGGTATATCCCAAGTAGCGGGATTGCCAGGTTGTAAGGCAACTCTATATTTAGCTTCCTGAGGAACCACCAAACTGTCCTTCACAGCAGCTGTACCATTTTACATTCCCACCAGCAGTGAATAAGTGTTCCAATTTCTCCACATCCTCTCCAACACTTGTAGTTTCCTGCTTAATAGCAGCCATTCTTTTTTTTATTTTTTTTATTTTTTTATTCCTTTTACTGAGATATATTCACATACCATGCAGTCATACAAAACAAAGCATACATTCAATTGTTCACAGTACCACTACATAGTTGTGCATTCATCACCAAAATCAATCCCTGACCCCTTCATTACCACACACACAAAAATAGCAAGAATAAAAATTAAAGTGAAAAGGAGCAATTAAAGTAAAAAAGAACACTGAGTGCCTTTGTTTGTTTGTTTGTTTGTTTCCTTCCCCCATTTTTCTACTCATCCATCCATAAACTAGACAAAGGGGAGTGTGGTCCATATGGCTTTCCCAATCCCATTGTCACCCCTCATAAGCTACGTTTTTATACAATCGTCTTCAAGATTCAGGGGTTCTGGGTTGTAGTTTGATAGTTTCAGGTATCTACCACCAGCTACCCCAATTCATTAGAACCTGAAAAGGCTTGTCTATATTGTGCATAAGAGTGCCCACCAGAGTGATCTCTTGGCTCCTTTTGGAATCTCTCTGCCACTGAAGCTTATTTCATTTCCTTTCACATCCCCCTTTTGGTCAAGAAGATGTTCTCCATCCCACGATGCTGGGTCTAGATTCCTCCCCAGGAGTCATATTCCACGTTGCCAGGGAGATTCACTCCCCTGGGTGTCTGATCCCACGTAGTGGGGAGGGCAGTGATTTCAACTGCCAAGTTGCAGCCATTGTTATAAGTGTGAGATGATACCTTATTGTGGTTTTCATTTGCATTTCCATAACAGCTACTGAAGTTGAGCATCTTTTCATAGGCCTCTTAGCCATCTGTTTTTACCCTTTGGAGAAGTGTCTATTCATGTCCTTTGCCCAATTTTAAATTAGGTTGTTTGTCCTTATATTGTGAGTTGTAAGGTTTCTTTATATACACTGGATATCAAACCCTTATCAGATATGTGGTTTCCAAATATTTTCTCCCATTGAGGAGGATGGCTTTTCATCCTTTTGACAAAGTCCTTTAAAGCATTGAAGTATTCGATTTTGAGGAGTTCCCATTTATTATTTCTTTTGTTGCTTGTGTTTTTTTAATTCAATTTTATTGAGATATATTCACATGCCACACAGTCATCCAAGGTGTACAATCAATTGTTCACAGTACTATCATATAGTTGCGCATTCATCACCCCAATTTATTTTTTGAACATTTTCCTTATATCAGAAAAAGTGAAAATAAGAATAAAAAAATAAAAGTAAAAGAAAACACCTATATCACCCCCACCCTATTTTTCATATAGTTTTTTGTCCCCATTTTCTATTCATCCATCCATACACTGGATGAAGGGAGTATGATCCACAAGGCTTTCACAATCACACTGTCACCCCTTGTAAGCTACATTGCTATACAATCGTCTTCAAGAGTCAAGGCTGCTGGGTTGCAGTTTGGTAGTTTCAGGTATTTACTTCTAGCTATTCCAATGCAGTAAAACCTAAAAAGTGTTATCTATATAGTGAATAAGAATGCCCACCAGAGTGACCTCTCGATTCCATTTGGAATATCTCAGCCACTGAAACTTTATTTTGTTTCATTTTGCATCCCCCTTTTGGTCAAGAAGATGTCCTCAGTCCCACAATGTTAGGTCCAGATTCATCCCTGGGAGTCATATCCCATGTTGCCAGGGAAATTTACACCCTTGGTGTCAGATCCTACCTGTGGGGTAGGGCAGTGAGTTCACCTGCCGAGTTGGCTTAGCTAGAGAGAGAGGGCCACATCTGAACAACAAAGAGGTACACAGGGGGAGACTCTTGGGCACAATTATAAGCAAGTTTAGCCTCTCTTTTGCAGTAATGAGCTTCATAAGGGTAAGTCCCATGATAGAGACCTTGGCACACATCAAACCACCGGTCCTCAATGTTTGTGAGAACATCAGCAACAATCCAGGTGAGGAAGCCCAACACATTTGCATTTTCCCCCAGCTCCTCAGGGAGGCCCTGCATATATATTTTTATTCTTTGTCCAAATTACTTTGGGATGTGTCTCTGTTTCACACTAACATATGCAAACCTACCAAGTCTCACTTCGTATTAAAAGTTCCATGTAATTATGGTATTTGAACAAACTGTATGAGTTAAATTGTTTAGGAAATATAGATCTTGTACCAACTAGACATCTATTCCCTTGGTCTCACATGGAATTTGAAGTTTTAAAACACAGTCAGTATTGTCCTTTACCCTTTGGCCCTATTTGCCCTAGTCCTAAACATATCTGCTTCATTCATATCTCTAGTAGAAGTCTGGACTCTTTTTCAGCTTTTTTAACAGTTGATATATGTGCTAATACTGACATTCATATCTGCTGAGTTCTAGCTCTGAGTTTCAGGTGTCACACAGATACCCAGAGTTTCAGAGATCGATCAGTATGTACACAAATGGATCAGGATCTCAGGATCTGGAGATAGCCATTGCAATTCAGGAATAGCTTACAATGTAGGGACCCTTACAATAACCGTTCCCTTGATAAGCTGTGCTCTAAGGTTCAATTCTGAGTTTACACATTGTAGTTAGTCCATATTGGTGAGGCATTATAGTGTTTGCCTTTGTTTCTGGCATAGTTCACTCAAAATGCTGTCTACAGGTTCTATTCAACTCGTTGCCTGCCTCACAACTTCACTCCTTTTCGCAGTTGCTCAATATTCCATTGTATGCGCACACAACAGTTCACCATTCTGTTCCTCAGTTGATGTACCCTTAAGCCACCTCCACCCATTGCAAATCATGCATACTCTCTCCATAAACACCAGTATGCAAATGTCCATTCATATCCCTGCTCTCAGATCCTCCAAGTAAATGCGCCCTAATGAGGTTGCAGGACCTTAAGACACCCACATACTTAGCTTCGTGTGGAACCACCACACTGTCCTCCAGAAAGACTATACCATTCTGTCTCTGAACCAACAGTAAATATGTACGTCCCTGTCTCCATGTTTTCACCAGGACTTTTACCCCTGTTTATATTTTTCTATACGATTTTTAGAGCTATATTAACATACCATATAATTATCCATAGTGTACAATCAGTTGTTCATGGTATCATCATAGAGTTGTGCATTTATCACCACAGTCAGCGCTTGAATATATTGATTACTACGGCAAAAAGTTTTTTTTAATGAACAATAAAAAGGATAACAAAAAGAAAAATAAAAGACCATACAATACAGTATAATAGTAGGGTCAGACAATGACACCACTACCAAGAATCCCATATCCCTCCCTTATATCCCCCTCATACATGTTTATCTTTGGTATATTGCCTTTGATAAATTTAAGGGAAGCATATTACAATGTTACTATTGACCAGAGACTCCAGTTTGTTTTGATTATATTTTTCCCCAATACCATCCCCTTTCCAGCACTTTGCAGAATTGACATTCATTTGTTCTCCCACATGCAAGAAAAGTTTTATATTTGTACATTTAGTCACAATCATTGACCACTGCAGTTTTTGCTAAGTTAAACAGTCCCAGTCTTTATCTTCTATCTTTACCTCAGGTGTCATTCATGCCTGCAGCCCACCTCTTTCAGCTTTACTCATGGACATCTTTGTTCAGTGTAGCTACAATATTGTGCTACCATCACACAGTATTGTTCTATCTATTTCTGGATCTATAGAATCAATCCTGCTGAACATTCTGTAGGCCTTCAACATCAAATGCCCAATTTCTACCCTCCTTCTATCTCCTTGTAGCTTGTGTTATCAGCTTTTAACTCTCAAAGTTTGCTCATTAATGTTAGATAATATTAGTGAGACCATACACTATTTGTCCCTTTGTTTCTGGCTGACTTCACTCAACATAATGTCCTCAAGGTTCATCCACATTATTATATGTTCTGTGTCTTTGTTCTGTCTTACAGCTGCATAATATTCCACTGTGTGTATGTACCACAGTTTGTTTATCCACTCGTCCATTGATGGACATTTGGGCTGTTTCCATCTCTTGGCTATCATGAATAATGCCTAGTAAACATCAGTTTACAAATGTCCGTTCGTGTCTTAACTTTCAGTTCCTCTGAGTATATACCTAGGAATGGAATAGCTGGGTCATATGGCAAATGTGTACTTAGCTTCCTGAAGTACTGCCACACTGTCTTCCAGAGTGGTTGCACCATTCTACGTTCCTACCAACAGTGAATAAGTGTGCCTCTTTCTCCACAGCCCCAATCTTTATCTTCTATATTTCCTTCTGGTATCCTACATGCCCCCAGCCTTCCTCTTTCAACCGTGCTCACAGTCATCTTTTTTCATTGTATTTACATATTGTGCTACCATCACACAATATTGTGATATCTATTTCTGGATCTATACAATCAATCCTGTTGAACATTCTATACTCCTTTAGCATCAAATGCCCAATCTCTACCCTCTTTATATCTCCTTATAACCTATGTTCTCAACTTTAACTCTCAAAGTTTGCTCATTAATGTTAGTATAACTTCACTTGTAGAACTTCAATTAATACAATGCCAAACTTTCAGAGACAGACACATCTTTCACGTAATTTTTGGTGTGGATAAAAGTGATGCATATTCATAATGCATAAAAAAGATAATTAGCCTCAGGGCTTGATAGACATCATTTAGTACTTGTCCAGTTACTCTAAAATCATACATATAACTGTTTACCATTATAATAAGAACTTTAATTTTTAAACTTCTTATCCAGTCACTTTCTATCATTCCTACAAAACATTTGAGCCAGCAATGCAGAAGGTGTTTCATAAATGTGTGTTAGAAATGGTTGCATCCCCAGGGAACTAAAAACATAGCAGATAACACACGTAGAATCATCTCCTTTTTATTCTGAGCATTATATAACTTCAGCTTTGAAAAAACTTATGTGAAGGAAGAAACCCAACAACTTTTAGTGATTAGAAAAACAAACTTTTGCAAACATTTGTGATAGAGTACTCACCCAAGGCCATTTTTATTCCTGATATTTTGAATGAAATTGTACTATCTGAAGTGAATCTTGATAAAGGAAGTTGAAGGCACTAGCCATTAGTAATATTTTTGTTTAGATTCTGCAGGTCTCTCTCTGTGTGAGGTTTGCTGTTCAGGGCCTTTTGTGCTTTTCCTCCCCCCATCCGCTTTCCTCTTCTACCTGTTCTTAAAGAGATTGTCCTGTTTGTTGAGGGTGATTCATTTCTACTAGTGGTGAAAATGCATTTTCATCCACCACTCTGAGGTAGTATTAATCTGCTGGGCCTTCATAAATTTCATTGTGAAGGGGCTTAATTTGTTTCCATTGTGAGAACTTTTGAGCACATCCAGTTATCATAATCAAAAAGCACTTAACTGCATGTGCGCTATGCCAAGAGAATTACAGTGATGCATTTTCTGCCCTCTGAGTGTTCATGTTTAAGAATTAGTGCCAGGTTGTGTGGACCACTGTGTGGAAGGACAGTGTGATGAAGGATCTTGGCAAACATACCTGGGCTCAGGGTGTCAGGCCAAATCAGAGGACCTGTGTCAAAACTGGGAATTTCAAGGACCTGGAGGGTGATGTGAGAAGTCCAACCAGGCTGGGGACACAAACAGAAACCTGGTTAGTAGGCATGAAAGTGGGGAACTGCATCCAGAGGATCAAGCACAGCAAAAGGACACAGGCAGGAGTGTAGTCCAAGCATACAAACAAGTTGGTCAGAATTTAAATCAAGCAAATAAACAGAGAATAGAATTTTGGCCCAATTCAAAACAAATGGGCATTTCCTTTTCATAACTCAGTCATGATGTGAATGTATATTCCTTCCCTTGACCCTGATTTTAAACAGTCTTTATGGTACATTTGGGATAACTGGTTGGGTTTTCTTCGGTGAGGCAGGCTGCTGCAGATGCTGTGTATTATAGAACAGACTGGGATCCTGGGGTGAGCTCTTGTAATTTTACCTTTGAGACAACATTAATATGAACAAAACCTTAATTTGAAGTCCAAATGATGTCCAGTGTCTTAGGATTGTAATGTATTGTCTGGACATTTTCTTAGGATTCCCTATTTCTTGGCAATGGAATACGGAATACAGGCTGACTCCCACCAAAACAGCTTTTAATATTTACAACCAAGGAAACAAATTGGCATCTGAAGAGAATTTAGTGTTTCAATTTCTTAATCCCTAAGGGCAATAAGGGATCTTGGATTGTGGCAAATTCTAGGTGATCAGTGAATCTGTTCAGTGGTTAAATCAGTCCCTGTTTTAGAAAAAATGTGATTTTCAATTTTTATTTATTTTTAATTTTCCTGGAGGAAAGGTGGTCATCCCTTTTAGCTGTAAGATTTCATCTTGGACCTCTAGTCATCATTTAGTTTGATGGGCATTGGCCATACCCCTGGTCTCAACCAGGATAATAATACTATTTCTGTATAATGTCAACAGTGAGCTGATAAACAGATACTACTGCCCTTTCTGGAATAAAGGCAAACACAGGTCCTGGGGTGAGTAAGAGGGGTGGAGGCAAAGATTTCAAGGGTTGCTTAACATACTGCTAATTTCTTTCCATGGCATTATACCTCTTTGCATGTGGAAGAATTAAGGATTGTCTTGATGTTGGAGTAATGAGCCAGAGAATATCACTTGGAATGCTGGAGGCAGGGTTGAGGTGGAGTGGAAGACTGTTCTAAAGAATTCTGGGACAATCAGTTCAAGTAGTAACTTAGATCTTCACTTGAGTTTCATAGAAATAAGTTCTCAGTGATACCTGGAAAATTGAATAGTGTCCTGTGTTCCTAAAAAAGGAAAAAGGAGAAACGAGAGAGAAAAGAACCCATCATTTGCAGATTTGTTCTTCATAACGGCATTGTATGTACATATTATCACATTTGTTTTACAGTTCAATACTCCAAAGCTCAGAGAGGCTAATTAACTTGTTTAAGCAGCTTAGGAATTAGGATTCCGGAGGCAGAGGCAGCCAAGCTTGAGTTCTGGCTTTCTCTGATTTCTAGCAGTGTAACCTTAGGAGAGCTACTTAATTTTTCCATACATTGTTTTCTTCATCTATAAAATAGGGATAATATTACCTATAATGGTAGGAGTTATGTGGGTATTTAATGAGACAATGTGTATAACAGCGCATTTCCAAACTCTTGCTAAGTGCTTAAAAGGGTATCTGTTTTGTAATTGTTATCATCATCGTCATTACGGACATCACTAAGATTTGTCAATTACCAAAGCTCATGCTGTATCCACATCATTTTGCCTCCTAACAGTAATGGGTGAGGGTGATGGTAAGAAGAACGAGAGAAAATTGATGTATATGAGTAGAAGATGAAAAGCTAAGGAAGTGAGAAAGAGGAGAGAAACAAAATGTTTAAAGGAGAATAAAGGCCATCTGTTGGCAATTGGCTCATGGGCCACACACAGTGTGTCCTCTTGTGCTAGAACAACTCTTCCTTTCCGAACCCCCAAGGCCCCTAGATTACAGAGGAAAATAAAACATGCAATTGATGAGATTCATCAATAGGCCTTCATTAAGTTCTGTTTGAGAAAGCCAGACATGTAAAGCTCATTTAATAGTTCCATCACCTGACTCTGTGGGAGTTTTTAAACTAAAATTTTAGTTTTTAATTTTAAATTAAAAACTAGTACTAATGTTATGCACATGCAATTAAAAAACACTGTCAATACAGCATTTTTATCTGTCTTAATGACTGAGTCAAACCAGATCCATGATCCGTGGGATACAAAGAATGATCATTAAGGTATTAAATAGATTCATGCATACATACATACATACATAAAATCAATTAAACACCCAAATCACCCCAATTATCAAATAAGCCATGTTCCATGGATTTTCTATGTGCCAAAAATTGCTCAAATCATGAAAACACTGTGTGAAACTATCATGTTGGGCTGCTTTAACTCAGTTTCAAATCATTTGTATGAACTTTAATGTTGCTTCTTATGACTATTCAGTACAGCAACACCCAGCAAAATAGCCCACTATGTGCACCCCTTATAAGAGGAATGATTCAAATATGTTTACAACTACAGGAACCCTGTAGTTGTATAGGCCTGGTGGAGCTAGCCTGATGAATTCATCTTCTCTGGTACTTTTTCCATTAGTAATTGATCACCATCTGTCCTAATTCATTCTTAGTTCCTCTCTCGTTCTCCAGCCAGATGCCTTCCACCTGAGAAATCCCTAGATCTAGGCTTGAATTGCCTTCCTGAGTATTGAAGTCCACAATGTAAAACTTTAGGAACAGAGCTGATGATGATTTAACCCTTTTCACCAGGTGGAACTTTTAAGTCCCTGGGTAGCAGATGATCACAGACTGGGATTTGGGCTTTTGACCTGGTGGGTGACTGATACCTTAACTAAGGCAGTGTTCTCTTTATTCACTAGGTGGCAGGAGCTCCTTAATATAAAAATGAGGGATCTTTATAAATGTATGTTTAGACTAGTGCATCAGTAAAGCTACCATTTTAGAAAAAGAACACATGAAAATGTGAGCCCATGAAATATTGAAACAAAACCTATAAGGAAAGAAATCCTTTGTGTTAATTAAAGCAGTCTAGGAGTTAGTATTAGTAGAACAAGATAACTGTGACTGTTCCTTTACATAATACCAGTTAGAAAAAAAATCTAGTAGTTAAAAAAAATGGAGTGAATTAGTAAAATAATTTATTTCTATGTGTTTTGTCATTTGAAAGTTTATTTCCTTCATGTCTCTACTAAAATGTCCCTTTGTCAGCTGGGCCTTATCTCCTCCAGCACTCCATAATATCCGACCATGCTTTGTTTTTCTCCACACACCCATTGCCATCTGACATACATTATATTTTATTTGTTTGTCTATTATTTCTGTTTCCTACCTGCTCTAGAATGAAATCTCCATGGGGGCAAAGACTTTATATTATTCATTATTATATTTTCAGTACCCAGAACAGTGACTGGCACATAGTGAGCAATTGATATATATTTATTGAATGAATAGATGAATGATTATAAACAAGTGAATTTAGAGTCAAGCTGACTTAAATTTTGAATTTTAAATTGCTTTTAAAATAATTTCAATTAATTATAGTCAAAATAGATCATTTTATAGTATGTATGTTCTCATTTTATTTTTCTGTAATCATAAAGATACAAATTACTATCACCTAAGGGCAGAAATCTTCATGTTAACACTTGATGTTATCTAAGGTAATTAATTTTTAAGTAATTATGTTAAATTTGCTAACCGTTCTCATATCATTAATCAAGATAATGAAGCTTGCTATTGATAACATTATGATTTACTAGCAGCTTGTTCTTTGATTTCAGTGTTTATTTCTGTTTTGAGCTGTTAAGTAATATTTTAGGAAAAACAAGGGTGATTAAATAAAACAAGTGAATTTAGAACATGTGTATATTATTTTTTAATATAAACAAGTATATCACTTTTTAGTATAGTAAAGAGAATCTTAGACTGAGCATCTAAAGGCTTGGGTTGAGTTCTATTGGCTTTGCCACTTACCAGCAGATGACTTTGTACAAAACACTGAATATTTCTGAACTTCAATTTCCTTATATATAAACTTGGGATAATAATTTTTGTCCTACCTATTTATAGAATTATTGAGATATAAGATATATAAAAAATTCTCTGTGAAATGTATAATTATATTCAACTATAAGGAATTATATGATACTAGTAAATACTTTCATTTGCCAATGATTTTGACTTTGGAGTTAAAGGTTTTGTTTAAAAATGTGCAATATTCACAAATCATTCTTTAAAATGAAGCCAAATGGGTTAGGAGTATGTTAGTGATAGAAGAAATGCAAAGACAAAGGAGGTGTTTGCGTACTGGGCATACTTTGCTAAGAATGCAGTAATCAGTGTCAGCTTCTTCAGAGAGGGATAAAGAAAGCTTAGCTAGTCTTTTGGGAGATCATTGGTTTCAGTAATGTGGCACTGGATCCTAAATTTCAGATGGTCAAAGAGAAGGTGGAAACATAGAAGTGAAAGCAAAGCACTTTATTGCATGGTTCAGAAATCCGAGACCTGCTCCTGAAGCTTGGGCGACGTTAACATTGGATAATTGATATGGGGGAAAGGGATGTTCTGGACCAGCGTGCAGAAGGGTATTCAGGGGTGATAGGTCAAGTTGCTGTTATCTAAAAGATGTTGTGTGTGTAAGGCAAGGAGGAAAAGGATAATGTAAGCTGAGGAGAGCCAAAATCAGAGACCTAAGGAACTGGATCCTCAATCAAAACAGAAAGCAATAAGCTTATTAGGAAAGTGGGTAAGGTAACTGAGGGGGAATACTGGGGTGTAGCTGGTAGCATCAGATAGTTTCAAGATCCACATCAGTATTTGGAGGGCTATTGATTTATTTGAGCCTAGTGTATCTGGTCTGTGTATGGGCATCTCCTTTAAAATTGCTGAACCAGGATAGATAGGCAGCAGGGATGAAGAGAAATTTTAGTTTTATCCAATCTTGATCATGAACTTTTTTTTCTAATGACAAAGGGGTATCATGTATGTTAGCAACAAACTGAAAAATATCTAGTTTCCAGGTGAATCCTCTGTATAGATTGACCTTACTTAAATCTCTCTTCAGAAGTATAGAATACCTCAAGTACTTTGTTTCTTCTACACTCCTGTAGGACTTTGGATATGAACCCCAGCAACATCACCACAATAATATATATAATTAACTGTTATTGCGCCATGTACTTTAATAAGTACTTTACATGAATTATCTCATTGTGTAACCAGGGTAGGTCAGGTGCTATAAGAGCTAATCCAAACATCTGGGTAGCTTACAAAAATAAATATTTATTTGGCACTAACATCATAATCCCAGAAGGCCAGTGGGAGGGGCTCTTCTCTATGTAATTATTTAAGGACCCAGACTCCTTCCATCTTGTGACTCTGCCCTCCTCTAATAGGAGCCCTCTCCATTTAGCTAGTGGATGGGAAAAGAGAGTGAGGATAACACATAGGATATTTTTATGGGTAATGCCTGGAATTGGCACATAATATTTCTGCTCATATTTCATTAGCAAGAACTTAATCATGTGGCCATACCTAACTGCAAAAGAGGCTGAAAAATCCAGTCAACTTGTGTGTTGAGCAAGAGGAACAGAACAGGGAAACACAGTGGTGAACATTAGCAGTCTCTAGCACACTCATTTCATCTTTACAGTAACTCAATGAGGTAGATGCCTTCATTGGCCCTATTTTACCAATGCTGAAAGGGTGAGTAATTTGTTCAGAGTCATAAAACTAGTAATTAGAATTTGAACTCAGTCTAACTTCAGGGTATTCTTTTAACCACTGTGCTATTCTTCCTGAACTAGGGCTAAGAGTATTATTTCCTTACTATAATGAATGTGTAAAATGTGTGAACCATCCCTCACAGATGTTTGGGCAAAACACTAAATTTGGCTATGTAATAGATCAAATATTTTGTTTGGGTTTATTATTATTATTATTTTTTTTGCTAAAGGAAGGAAAGAAGACAAGAAGGAAGGGAAGAAAGGAGGGAAGGAGAAAGGGAGGGAGGGAGGGAGAACAAGCAAGGATCTCAAGGATCTCAACTTTTTGAGAAGGAGTTGAATACTTTTTAAAATATTCAACCTTATGTATACTTGTTAATACCAGCTTTTTCAGTATCAGGGTCTTTTCCCTCATTGATATAAAATAATACTTTGAATATGTTTGGATATGTTTGTGATATCAAAGTATATGAAGTCCTTAGGCAGTGCCCTCATGATCACCTCCTCATAAGGGAAGTCTCATGTCCAGGAAGGCAACATAAATTCATCTTAGAATTGAAATCCAGTTGTCTACATTGAGCACAATTTGGAATATCAGGGACTAGGATACTGCTTCCCATTGAACTAAGGAGTTCCTTAAGTGATTCAGGACATAAGGCATGGGAGATACTCCCTCTCCTTTATCTAAGTGGCTCCTGTGCTGGGCATAAATTACAGTAGGTCACCTGTTGTTTGTTGTGCCTGGGGGGACTTTATAGCCACCTGGATTGGACCTTCTCCCTTCTAACCCACGTTAAATTTTGCCTTGGTTGGTTTACAATATTCAACAAACAAACAACTATTTTTACCTATGCTCATATTATTGTTGAATTCATTTTCTTTGGATAGGTAGTACAATACTACCCTGGTTTTAGCTAAGTTACACTAGCAAAACACAGAATATGAAATTCTGAGCTTCTAAAATTTAAAATTTTCCTACCAGTCAGATGTTTCACTAGGTGCCACCATATCCCAAAGACAATTTACTTCAGCCTTCCTGAAGCACAAGAAGGAAGCATTTCTCTAGCAAAGCTGTTCTCCTGCCATATTAACTCAAATTTTTCCAGTACTATAATACTCCTGGTAGTTTTTGAAGGTAGAAAGTGGATAAACTGTTTAGATAGAGTGTGAAAGAGCTGAAATGCTTCCTTCTTATGTTAAAGAAGCATTATGGGATGGTTTCATCTTAAAATAAATTTATGTTGTGTTGTTGTTGGTAAAGTGGTAGGGAAGGGCACTTGACTGACCTGTTCTATTATTAAAAGTCAAGTCAAGATTGTTGGTTGTGCATATATATGTGATAGAATAAAATTATGTAGATAATGACAGAACATTAAGCTTTCATTTGACAGTATTGATAGTAAAAATAATATGAATCAGGCCTGTTATACCAATCCTGAAATATCCTATAATCTGAGAAAACAGTGGACTCAGACTTGTAGAACTGAATTAGAGGTGTGTGAGTGTTAAAATACTCCATCCAACCCATTTCCACATGTACCATCTGTTGTTTCCAGATGTACTGCTTCCTAGAGATGATATTCATGGGCATGGTACTATAACAACAACAAATCAAGATTCTTAGTTTCTGGGACTTAATTCCAAGAGATACAAATTTCCATTGGCTGCACTTCAGGGAATTAGACTCCTGTGGCCAAAGACATGCCGTTACAACCATGGTAATGGAAATAGACCAATGCATAGCTTTATAAGGCAGCAGGGATCTTTCAGGTTGGGATCAGTACAAAGTTTCTCTGATGTATCTGTAAATCAAGGTAAGTTGAGTACTGCTACTAATGCTCCTCCCTTTGTCATTAGATATGCCTAGCTTATTGCAAAGAGGGTGTCGGGGATATCTCTTCCATGTTAAGTTTGATAAGGGAAATTATAAAATGCTCCAAAGGTTCTAGAGTATATGCTTAAAGCCATGTATATAGTCCAGGTCCTTAATCTGGTGCTGTCTGTAAAGCAATGGGCTGTCACCTCCCTCAAGACCACTGCTTGCCTCATTAATACCACTGGAACAAATTATCACTTCATGGCCCAGAAATCTTCTACAGCAGTTGTGGTGATTGATGTAACAAGGCTAAAAAGTAATGATGAAATGCATGTTCCAGAAGACAGATTCAAATGGCAGGAACTTCAAAGGCAATTAAACGTGACAGAGGCATCTTCCTGGAATAAAGTATTTTCAAATAAATGGTGAGATAAGTATGATAATCTCATAGACTCACATTACATATAAATTAGTTTGCTATGAATAATTATTTCTTAAGGCTTAGTGTTCATTGATGTAAAAGTTTAGAAACAATCAGTTTGAGACATTTAAATATATATATTTTGGTTTAAGATGGGAGAAAAAAGCAATGTTTTGGGACTAGCATGCATGCTTAGGATGCAATTTATTTATTTCTAGTAATTGTATTTGAATGACATCTTTTGATATGCTTTAAAGTTTTTTGTTGGTTGGAAAATAAAGAATCGTGACTATAGATGTCAAGTTTAACTGCCTTCCTCCAAAGTGAGTCAAACAATTCTTATGATGTATTGATTCTATACCATGAAGTTACTAACTGTACTGTGGGAGGAACCTGCCTACTCAAGAGAGTGCAGCTCCACATTAGCCAGACATATCAAGGTCACTGTGAAGGGGGTATTTAAGACATGTGGAAGAAACAGGAGCAGCTGGGCAATATTAAACACTCTGGTATGTACTGGCAAAGGCAGAACAGCAAAGGGCGCATCTATGTGCTTCCTGAGGAGGTGAAAATATAACTCTTTGGACCTCTTGCCTGTGGAAAAGGTAAAGCTCAAGCTGTCAGCTACTCCCTTGTTTTCTCGAAATTTGAACACAAGTCAGATATAGGGAGAACTGGCTCAAATGTACCAAGAGAGGCATTTTAAATAGGATTTCTTGATTAAAAGGTTAGTGAATCATAGGACTGTGCTTCCAAAGAATCCATTTTTAAGAGTAAATTGTAAGTAGTACTATTTAAAAATCATGTTTGATTTAGTGTAAAATGATCTGAGACCATATTATATATTTGTTTAAATTTCCTTCTTCACTAATTTATTAGCCAAACCTGATGAGGTCATGTTTGATTTCTTGGCAGGATCGAAGAAACAAGTTTATTTTAGATAGATTATGTGTCAATATCACCCAGAATTCTCTAGATATGAGTCAGTACAATTCAACAACCATTCATTGTACTTTAATAATCAGTTTAACATTTATTTTTTTATAATATCTTGACCAACCTTTTCAGTGACATGAAAAAATCACTCAGAAATTTGTTTCTAATTGTATAAGCTATTATTAAAATTGTTGTTTACCTGTGGTGGTTAAAGTGGTGAATTTTTATTTTGGGAAATAAAAATTGCAGGTTATTTTGACCTAGTTCTTTAATGCAAATAACACTTTTATGCCAGGATATTGGTTAATGTGTATATCACAAACAGAAATATTAACTATCAAAAGAGGCTGAGAAATTATTTCCAGTCTAAGATGTCTACAATTCATTAGGTTAGACAAAATTCACTAGGTTTCACACATGTGAAACAAGTGACTTCTTTTTTAAATGAATTTTTTTAAATTCCCTTAACTTCTTAAAACTTGGAGTTTGTACTTGGGAAAGTCTGCCTTTTACTTACCTGGCTTGTTAAGTGATGAGAAGTATTGAAAATGCATATTTATCTCATGGATGGCAAAAACCACATTTGACTAATATGACAGTTGCTTGAAATAGAATAGCAATAAAATGACTTTGTACTTTTATGACACATTTTATTGGTAATAAAGCTCTTTCCTAATTTCATTCTCTCGTCACAGTACCCCAGTGATTTGTGTAATTGTTATTTTATCTATCTTTTTAAACAATGGATAAGCTAGAAGATGAATCTAATGACCCAGCATTCATTTTTGTTGTTACCATCCTTCAACTATATGCATGATGCTCATAGATTTTTAAAGAAAATTTTGGAAGTTTCGGTGCTATCCAAAGAACATGTTACTGAATTCTCATATCTTGTGGCAACTGACAAATAATAGAGTGTACTTTTTACAATAATTGTGATTTTTAGGCAATGTTGAGAATTGATTGCTTATATAGGGTAGTTAAATTAAAACACAATAAGCCTTTTTTTACTTGAATAGTTGGAACCACCCAATTCCGAATTAGTCATGTAAAATTTTAAGAAGGGATAGATATTACATGCGCTGAGCACCTGTTCTGAGCCACACACTGTCATATATATAAACTTATTTAACAGTAACTTTGTAAAAAAATTCTATGGTAGTTATTTGTATTCCCATTTTTGTGGAGGAGGAAATCCAACTTCAAAGATGTTAAGTAGCTTTTTTAGTGTTATACCAGCTAGTCAGTGGCAGAGCTTTTAAATAAATGTAGAGAGTGTGTTTGATAATAATGGTTAAATCGAAATGCATTAGAGTAAATCTCTGTAATATTGTTCATCAAGGTACAAGTATACATTTAGCTTGTTAAATTATTTTATCCAAGGCTATGGGATAAAATAATGCAGGTGCGACATCAGAATTTACAGAATTGAGTTTACCATATTAATCTTTTTTATAAATTATAGCAATGATTCACATCTAGGAACTGTCTACATAAATATTTAGTGGAAAAAATAAAGTTATTTGCACCCATGCATTCATAAAATGATGGTTTTTAAAGCTACAATTTGTATTTTTCATGACCTTGTATATAAAACAAAATTTCAACTACCAAAATTGAAAAATAATATTGCTTGAGAATTGTTGCTATGTGTGACGGCTGTTGAAGATATGGATATTCTGGTGTGAATTACACTTTAAAAAGAACGTGTAAATTAAGCATGTTCAGCCATATGATGTACTTTTGGCTTTAGATTATAATACAATCAATTATTTCACTTGGATTCAGTATTGACATTTCTTCTGGAGAAAAGCCCAATTACTGTGGAAAGCAATAGTGTGATTCTACAGGTATAGAAATCTTATGATTTAATTTTATTCCTGTTATTTTATCCATTAATCATTTATGAGTGTTTAATACTTTTTCCCAAAACTATCAATCCAAATGATATGTTCTTATTTGCAGAATGACAGAAAAAACAGGTTAACCCTAGAAATGACTGTATGATTTATTAGAAATAGCAAGCATTCCAGCAAGTGGAATGAATTGAGTTCCTATTTCTTCATCAAACGAGTCAGTGCCAAGTCCCTATTAATACCCTTTAAGTACATATAAATTTGAAGTTCTGTAGCATCTTGAGCCCATAGCTTGTTTGACTATGAAATGTGGTAATAAGTACTTCTCTGGGTTGATATGATAATTAAAAAATATAATGTATAAAAAGTGTAATGAACAGTGCCTGGCAATCAGTAGGTATCAAATTGTTATTGAATCAACTAATGTGTTGCTCATAATTGAAATATGATTAAGGAACCTCTTATAATGTGACCCTTTCTTTTCTATATACATGTCTGGTCTTTCTTCTAGAAATTTATTTTAAAAATGAATGAAATGTTAATTACAGTGCAGTTGCTTATCAGATTCTTTTGATAGCTTCCCCAACATTGATCAAAATGATACAGACATCTCAAAAGCATTCCTTTTTTGCCACATCTTACCCTATGCTCTTCTTTGTGTATTTCACCAGTTTCCCTACACAATTAGAAGATAACAACCATTCATTTACATTTGATCAGCTTCATTTTTTTCTAGGATATTTGTAGCTTATAAAGTAGGATAACTTGAATAAATTTACTCCTTTGATTCATAGGAATTCTAGATTATTTCCTTTTTAATTCTGGGAGAATTTCCACCATCTGTTGCCTCAAAGCATAGAGATTTAGTAACGAGGCACAGCAGTAAGGAGATATTTGTCTAGGGATGTTGTTAATTAACAAACTTGGAAAGCATTTGCATTTCTTACCTGAAAGTCAAAGGACCCCTAACAAGTACATTGGACAATTAGGTTAGAAAATCTGTGTTGGTTCAGATGCTCTATATATATGTTCTGCTTTGGAGAAACCAGGAAAAAATGTATATAGTTAATGGAAGTTGTGGGGTTCATTACCATGAAAATGAATAGGAGTGAATGACAACAATTGTTGATTGTGAGCGTCCATGTGAGTGTCCATTAGGAAACCCCAATATTTCTAAATGAGCATTGTAGTATTTTTCCATAATATTTTTTCATTTCTATTTAACTTCTAAAATTAAATTGGAAAACATGAACCACAAATTTTGATGGAGCTAGAATTATTTTTTGTTTCTTTTAAAATTAAACTTATTTAGGAATAATTAATGCACAATTAAATGTACCTATTCTAAGTGCATATTTTGATGAGTTATTGACAAATGCATATTCCCATGTAACCACCACCACACTTAAGACTTGGATGTTTCCATCACCCCTTAAGGTTCTCTTGTGGACTGTCCCAGCCAATTCTTCCTACACTGGCTTCAGGGAGCCACTGATATTCTTTCTGTCACATAGATTAGATTCCTCTTTTCTGGAATTTCATATTAATGGAATAATACAGTATTTATTATTTTGTGTATGACTTCTTTCACTCAGAATAAGCTTTTTCTCTAGACTTGTGATTGTTGCATTGTTCAATATTTCATTCCTTTTTATGGCTGAACAATATTTCTCTGTGTGGATATGCCACACTTTGTTTATCCATTCATCAGTTGATGGACATTTGATTGTTTCTGCTTTTTGGCTCTTATGCATAATTCTGTTGTGAATATTCATATACATGTCTTTTCGTGGACAAAGGCTCTCATTTCTTTTGAGTAAAAACCTAGAAGTGGAATGATGTCTGGGTCATATGGCAGTATGTGTATGTGTGTATGTGTGTGTGTGTGTATGTGTGATTGTATATAAATGTGTGTATATCTTTACAAAAGACTGCCAAACTGTTTTCCAAAGTGGTTGTGCATTTTACATTATCAGCAGCAATGTATGACAAACTCCAGTTGCTCCAGGTGCTCCACATCCTCATGCAACACTTAATATTATCAGTCTTTTTAATTTTAGACATTCCAATGAGTATGTTGTAATATTTCATTGTGGTGTGAATTTTTGTTTCACTAAGAATTAATGATGTTAGTAATCTTCTTATGTGCTTATCTGCCATTTGAATTTCCTCGATGAAATGTAAGTTCAAATCTTTTGCCCATTTTTAAATGTTGGTTTTTTTGCCTTCTTATTAATGAGTTGTAAGAAATTTTTATATATTCTAGATATTAGTCCTTTATTAGTTAAATGTATTGCAAATATTTTATCCGTGTTTTTATTTATTATATTATTTATGTATTTTGTTATTTATGATTTATCCCTTGTTGTTTTATTTTCTTAACAGTATCTTTTGAAGACCCAAAACTTGTAATCTTGATGAAGTTCAAATTTACTTATTTTCTTTAGTGGTTAGTGCTTTTTTGTATCTTGCTTAAGAAATTTTTGCATTCTCTGAGATCATGAAAGTTCTTTCCTGTGTTTTCATCTGGAAGTTTAATAGATTTAGCTTTTACATTTAGATCTTTGTTGATTTTGAGTTAATCTTTGTGCATGGTGTGAAGGGTTGATATTTCATTTTATCATACAGTTTATCCAGTTATAATAGCATCATTGATTGTAACATTATTTCCTCACTGAATTGCCTTTGAGATTTTGTCAAAAATCATTTGACCATATATGTGTGGATATAATTTTGGACCCCCTGTTCTGTTCCATTGATCTATATGTGTGTCTGTGATTACGTCAGTGCCACAATCTTGATTACTGTAGCTTTATACTAAATCTTGAAATCAGTCTACCTTTGTTTTGTTTTCAAAATTGTTTCAGCTATTTTTTGCATTTCCATATAATTTTTTAAATCAGCTTGTCAATTTCTACTAAAAAAGCCTGACAGAATTAATATTGGGTTTTTTTAAAAACCATAGATCAATTTGAGGAAAATTAATATCTAACAACTTGAGCCTTCTAATCCATAAACATGGCATATCTCTTTATTTATTTTGAATGATGATTTAGATCTAAATTTATTCAGATTTATTTTCTCAGCAATGTTTTGTAGTTTCCAGCATACAAGTCTTATTTTGTTAAATTTATGCCTTGGTATTAGAACAAACTTTTGAATTTAAATTTCAAAATAGAGAGGGAGGAACTTGTACAGATATAACTTGTTTTCCTAAGTTTGTTTTCCTTTTGGAGTAACACCAACAATTTTCTCAACTGAAATTTTAAGTGCTCTGGTGAGGAATGCCAATTTGTATATGTCTTTTTTCCCCCAAGCTTTTTTTTCCAAATTCAGTTTTATTGAGATATATTTGCATACCATACAGTCATCCACAGTGTACAATCAGTTGTTCACAGTACCATTATATACTTGTGCATTCATCACCACAATTTTTAAACATTTTCATTACTCCAAAAAAATTAAAATAGGAATAAAAATAAAAGTAAAAAAGAACATCTAAAACATCCCATCCCCCACCCCCATTTTTCATTTAATTTTTGTCCCCATTTTTCTACTCTACTGTCCATACACTGTTTAAAGGGAGTGTGAGCCACAAGGTTTTCACAATCACACAGTCACACCATGTAAGTTACATAGTTATGCAAACGTCTTCAAGAATTGATGTTGCAGTTCAACAGTTTCAGATATTTCCTTCTAGCTATTCCAATACACTAAAAACTAAAAAGGGATATCTACATAGTGCATAAGAATAACCTCCAGAATGACTTCTCGACTCCATTTGAAATCTCTCAGCCAATGAAACTTTATATTGTTTCATTTTGGCTTCCCCCTTTTGGTCAAGAAGACTTTCTCAATCCCATGATGCTGGGTCCAGGCTCATCCTCAGGAGGCATGTTCCACGTTGCCAGGGAGATTTGTACTCCTGGGAGTCATGTCCATCGTAGAGGGGAAGACAGTGAGTTTACCTGCCAAGTGGCTTAAAGAGAGATAGGCCACATCTGAGCAACAAAAGAGGTTCTCTGGGGAAGATTCTTAGGCACAATTATAAGTAGATTTAGCCTCTCCTTTGCTATATCAAGCTTCACAAAGGCAAGCCCCAAGATCGAAGGCTCATCCTACTAAATTGTTAGTCCTCAATGTTTGTGAGAATATCAGTAATTCCCCAGGTGGGGAAGTTTAAATATTTCTGTGTTTCTCCCCAGTTCCTCAGGGGGGACTGCAAATACATTTTTATTCTCTGTGCAAATTACTTTGGAATGTATTGGGATTTCACACTAACTTGCACAAACCTACCAGATCTCACTTACTATTCAAAGTTCCATGTAATTATGGTGTTTGAATAAACTGACTATACAAGTTAAATTATTTAGCGTGCTGCAAAAAAATATAGACCCTGCACCAAATAAACAACTCTTCCCTTGGTCTCACACAGAAGTTGAAGTTTTAAAACACAGTCAGTATCACCCTTTACCTTTGGCCTGATTTGCCCTAGTCCTAACCAGATCTATTTCATTCATATCTCTAATTGAAGTCTGAACCATTTTTTAGCTTTTTTAACAGTTGCTGTATGAGGTAATACTGACATTCATAGCTGCCAAGCGCTAGCTCTGAGTTTCAGGTGTCTCAGAGATATGCATTGTTCCAGAGACCAATCAGGTTATACACTAAGGGATAAGCATCTCAAAGTTTAGAGATAGGCATTACAATTCAGGAATAGATGTGACTGCTGTAAGAGCTTACAGTCTAGGGGCTATTGCAATAAGCATTCCCCTGATAAGCTGTGCTCTAAGATTCAATTCTCAGAGCTTGCATATTATAGTTAGTTCATATTAGTGAAGCATTATAATGTTTGTATTTTCATTTCTGGAATATTTCACTACCCCCTAAGCTTTTGATATCAGATTTGTTTAAGGAACTAGTCAAATATTCTTCTGGAGGAGAACTTGCAAATGAGCCTTTTACTTTCTCTTAAGGGTCTGTTTACTTGTGTTTGATTACTGCTTTGTACATGCAAATTGCTCACTGACATATTGTCATAAAGGTCATAAAATATTTTCTCCTCATTCAGAAGCTTTTTTCACAAAAATGGCACTAGGTAGCAGTTCTATTAAGGAAACTCACTAGCCTACATTTGGAGCTTATTTTAAAAAAAATCAAAACTCTGGTTTTAAATTATCTACTTCTTCCTAAATATTTCCATATGCAAGGATTTATCAGTTTAAGTATATCTGAAAACACACAAACATCTCCACTCACACACATACATACAAAATATTCAACAAATATATTGCTAATTTCTGGTATACAATGCTGAGTTTATAGCCTAATGTGAAAGAAAAAATATAAACCAAGAGTTATTGTATAATCTGACAATTTGCCTAATAGATGTAAAGATAACTGACTATGGAAGTACCTAACTGTGATGGGTCGATACAGGTTCTTCACAAAGAAGGTGATGTCTAAACTGAAATGACTCAAATCCATTTTTGGTCATCAGGTAGTAATGAATCTTAAATATTTTTGCCATTGGAACTGTAGTTCACTTCATGTTAGAAAACTTGGAGTCATTCTTGATTCCTTTCTTTCTCTTCCACCTCAAGTTTAATGACTAGGTCTTATAAGTTTTATGTAGTATATCACAGTCATTAAGAGTGTTGACTCTGGAGCCAGACTTGCTGGTGTTTTACACCTCCACTTGCAAGTTGTGTTTTTTGACAAGTTACTTAACCTCTCTTTGGATCAGTTTTCTGATCTGTAAAATGCAGATTATAATGATAATGATACTTACCTTATAGGGTTATTTTGAGGATAAAGTAAGATAGCGAATATTAATTTATTACATCATTGCTTAGAACATAGTCAAGCACTTAGTATATGTCAGCAATTATCATTATTGTTATAATATTGTTTAAACCTTTCCCTTTCTTTCTGACCCCTGAGATTACCCTTGTCATTCACTACCTTGACTATGGCAGTACCAAAACTGAATTCAAAAAGTTCATAGTTATGTTGAGTTTTTGTTACTCCACTTACATTTTCCCATAGAAATAGTGTTATAAATGATGATTAAGTCATCAGGCCAATCTATCAAAACCCATTTAACATAAAATCTCTATTAAATATATTATCATGTTGTGTATTCTAGAATTCTATCACTGCATAGTAAGTTTTTTTTTCAATTTTTCAACAAATATTTATTGAGTGTCTACTATGTGTCAGGCATTGTATTAGATACTTGGAATAAATCAGTGAACAAAACAAAGGTTCTGCGTTGAACAGCTGATGTTCTATAGGGAGAAAATAAGCCTTCTTTGGAACAATCTCACAGATTCCTTGCCCTCAGTTTCCCAAATTTAAAGTAGTTATACAGATTTCTGCAGGATTCCTGAGAGGTTTTCATGGTAGGATTGTGAGAAAGACAACAAATGTTGGAGCTGGTTTCCTGCCTTACTTTCTTGTTCCTTTTTCTAATGCTATCTCTGGAGAAACAAATGGGTAAATAAAAACTAGCTTTAGGTTTCTGGCTACTCAAGATGAATTCCATTTCAGCTTCATTTCATAGAAGAACCAGTTTTAAGCTACAGCTAGACATTTTTTCACAAAATTTGTTTGGGTCTTGGGCTAGAGGTAGGAAGAATGCAGGATCTGGAAGGAGGGAAATGGGTTCAGGTTTAGGGCAGCTAGGACAGTGCTGGTGAGAGAAGCTATGAGGATTCTCTCTTCCCTGCCCTTTTCCCTCACCACTTCCAGCCCTGCTGCTTTCGACCTTTTCATGGCATATTCTGAGTGGAAAACAAGGGAAAGAATCCCATAAGTATTAAAATGGGATTTAAGGTTTTCAGGATGGAAAGGGAATGGAAGGAAATCTCAGGAACTGGCCTGAGTAAAGGAAAGGAATTTCTGTTTTCAAATGCCTGCAGTATACATAAGTAAGTCAGGATATCCCTTTGAGACTCTGACATCAAACAGACCTGGGTTTGAATTCCAGCTCTATCATTTGGCAAGTTATTTAACCAGTCTAAGTATTTGCTAAAGAGAGCATTTTATGGATAAGATTATTGCTAGGATTTAAGGAGAATGTATATAAAGTGCTTGCAACAGTGACTGACAGGCACATAGAAGGTGCCTACAAATATTAGTCATTTTCTTCTTCTCTCCCTTCCCTCTAAGAATTAGCTTTATTCCTCAATAATCTATACATCTTGCCCTTTTCCAGTTCAAACTATCTAATATATTATAGCCAGAGTAATCTGAAAATATCTTTTGAGTCATGCTGTGCTCTGCCAAACAATCTCTAAAGGGCTCCCATTACCTACTGGGTAAGGTTCAAATTTCCTAGTCTAACATTCTGTCCCCTCCATAATTTGATCCCAACTGTTTCCTCTCTACCACCCTACTTGAGCATTTGACTCAAGCCCAATTAGTTGACACCATGTTTCTCCAATGGGTCTGAGTGTTTATTTTTCAAAGATAGGGAGAGATTTGATTTTGGGGGGATAGAGGGGCTGGTTGCAGTGATGGTGGGGCTGCTGATAGGATTTCAGAGAAGAGATGGCAGGATCAGAGAAAAAATATTTTTTCTCTCTACTCATCTCCCCCTATACCATGTATTATCCCCTGATTATTTTGGCCAGGAAGTGTTTCATTAAAAGAAAAGCTACTGTACACCAACTCTGTGCCAGATATTATCCTAAGAATGAGGACTACAGTGACTTTCTCTGAAATGAGTTCATTACAAAGAGGAGAAAAACATGAAAACACATACTTTAAAAAATAATGAAGTGATACTGTCTTTCTAGGTGTATGTTTACATGTATGCATATACACATAAATACACATAGACATACAAATACATACACATTCACATATATATACACATGCACATCCACATATATATATACACATCCTGTAGAAACAGAGGGGAGTATGGCAAGTTGACATAGATACTCAGTCACAAAGAAGGTAACATTTGAGTGTGAACTTGAGGTATATGAATTTTCAATATGAAGAAGAGCACTGGGTAATGATAAGAGTAAAGGGCATTCAAGACAGAGGGAAAAGAAGATGCAAAGGCATAGAGATGTTAAAGGGTTTGATGTGTTCAGGGAATCACACAAAGTATAATGAAGCTTCAGCATAGGGTTGCGGTGGAGAAGAGACTGGAAAATATTGAGAAATGGGAATTTGTTGGAGTCAGGATGTGTATATTATAACAATAATTCTAATTATAATTTTTTAACAGCTGAAGGTTGCTTTACTAACCCTTTCACATTTTGTGTATTTTAACCCCACTCTCTTGCCCTTTTAACCCAATGTCTGTACTTTCTTCTCATGGATGGTATTTATTTGCATTTGAATGCTTATTTACTTGTTACTGTACAAATATGACAAATAAATATAACATTATTTGTGATAAATAAAACCTACCTGAGGTTTAGCTCAGGTTTATTTCAAATTGTTTACAAAATTTTCAAACCCAGTTCAAATGTTCTTCTCTTGTGTGTTTGAGCCCCAAAGAGGGTAGCAGCTAATGTGCAACTCTTAGTTCCTTGAGTGGGAAGCAGAGTGCTGCTTCCAGATCAGTGGCTGGATAGGGAAAAGATAATGGGCTCTGATTAGGTATTGCCATAGCTTCAATTCAATTAATTATCTTCATTCTTACTTCTCCCAGGCTATGCGGGCACTTGGTGTTTGTCATGAAGGTGGACTTTGTAGCAATTTTTTTAAACCAAGCTCCAGAATTTATTCAGATTGCAAATCCTCTACTGTCCTTTTTCTGCTCTAATTTTAAAATTTTAATTTCTATTCTAGTAATATATATGACCCCAAATTTCCCTTTTTAACCATATTTGCATATATAATTCAGTGCTGTTAATTACATTTACAATGTTGTGCTGCCATTACCATCATCCATTACCAAAACTTTACATTCAACCCCAACAGAAATTCTGTGCAATTTAAGCATTAACTCCCCATTACCTACCCCAACCCAACCGCCAGTAACCTATATTCTAGATTCTGACTCTATGAATAAGCTTATTCTAATAATTTCTTATCAATGAGATCAAACAACACTTGTTCTTTTGTGTCTGGCTTATTTCACTCAACATGATGTCTTCAAGATTCATCCATGTTGTTGCATGAAACAGAACTTCATTGCTTTTTAATGCTGAATAATGTTCCATTGTATACATATATCACATTTACGTTTCCATTCATCGGTTGATGGGAACTTGGGTTGCTTCCTTCTTTTGGCAATTGTGAATAATTCCACTATGACAACATCTGTCTGTGAATATCTATTCGAGTACCTGCATTCAATTTTTAACACCAAGTAGTGGGATTGCGGGTCATATAGTAATTCTATACTTAGCTTTCTGAGGAACTGCCAAACTGTCTTCTGTTTTCTGTTTTTTTAACAGTTGCCATTCTAGTGGGTGTGAAATGGTACCTCATTGTGTTTTTTAAACAGTTTTATTCACACACCATACAATCCACCCAAAGTGTACAATCAATGGCTTTCAGAATAATCACAGAGTTGTGCGTTCATCACCACAATCAATTTGAGAATATTTTCATTGATCCAAAAAGAAAAATCCCATACTTCTTATGCCCCCTTTTATTGACACTTAGCATTGGTATGGTACCTTTGCTACAATTGATGAAAGAATATTACAATATTACGGTTACCTATAGTCCATAGTTTCCATTAGTTGTATTTTTACCATATGTCACCTTATTATTAACACTTTATAATATTGACATATATTTGTTCTGGTTCATGGAAGAACATTCTTATATTTGTACTATTAAGCACAGTCATCATCCACAGCAGTGTTCAGTATATTATACTGTCCCATGTTTAGCCTCTAGCTTTCCTTCTAGTAACATACAAGACCCTAAACTTCCCCCTTTTAACCCCATTTACACACATAATTCAGTGCTGTTAATTACACTCACAATAGTGTGCTATCATCACCTCTATTCATTTCCAAACATTTACAGTCAATCTTATTAAAAATTCTGCACAAATTAAACATCAGTTCCCCATTCTCTACCCTCATTTTATCTCTGGCGTCCTATACTCTTTATTTTAACTCCATGAGTTTGCTCATTTTAGTTAGTTCAAATTGGTGAGACCATACAATATTTTTTCTTTAGTGTCTAGCTTATTTAGCTCAACCTAATGTCCTCAGGGTTCCTCCATGTTGTCGCATGCATCAGAACTTCATTCCTTCCTACAGCTGAATAATATTCAATCCTAAGTGTATATGATGTTAGCTGTCAGTTTTTCATATATGCCCTTTATAATGTTGAAGAAGTTTCCTTCTATTCCTATTTTTTTTCTAGGTGTTTTTATCAAGAAAGGATTCTGGATTTTGTCAAATGACTTTTCTCCATCAATCAAGATGATCATGTGGTATTTCTTCTTCATTTTGTTAATATGGTGTATTACATTCATTGATTTTTCTTTTGCCGAAACACTTGGATACCTGGGATAAATCTCATTTGATCATGGTTTACAGTTCTTTTAATGTGCTGCTGGATTAGATTTGCTAGTATTTTGTTGAGGAATTTTGTATCTATATTCATAAAAGAAATTGGTCTGAAATATTGTTTTTCTTTTAGTATCTTTACCTGGCTTTGGTATTAGTTTTATATTGGCCCCATAGAATGAGTTAGGGATTGTTCCCGCCTCTTCAATTTTTGGGAAGACTGAGACAAATTGGTATTAATTCCTCTTGGAATGTTTGGTAGAATTCACCTGTGAAGCCATATGGTCCTGGGCTTTCCTTTTTTGGGATATTTTTGATTGTTGACTCAGTCTCTTTACTAGTCATTGGTTTGTTGAGATCTGTAATGGCCTCTTGAGCCAGTGTTTGTGTTTCTAGGAATTTGTCTATTTCATCTGTGTTATCCAATTTGGTGGCATACATTTTTTCATACTATCCTCTTATAGTCCTTTTTATTTCTACAGGTTCAGTAGTAATATCCTCCTTACCATTCCTGATTTTAAATATTTGTGTCATCTCTCGCTTTTTCTTTGTCATCTCAGCTAAGGATTTGTCAATTTTATGGACTTTTTCAAAGAACAAACTTTTGGTTTTGTTTATGGTTTCTATTGTTTTTTTATTCTCACTTTCATTTATTTCTGTTCTAATCTTTCTTTCTTTCTTTTTGCCTGTTATGGGTTTATTTTGCTGTTCTTTTTCTAGTTACTCTAGGTATGCAGACTGCTTTTTTTATTTTAACTCTTATTTCAATCTTTCTTCCTTTTCAATGTAAGCATTTAGGGATATAAATTTTCTTTTCAGCACTGCCTTCACTGCATCATACAAGAGTTGATATGGTGTATTCTTGTTTTCATTTGTCTCAAGATATTTACTGATCTCTCTTGTAATTTCTTCTTTGACCCATTGATTGCTTAAGAGTATTTTATTTAATTTCCATATAGTTGTGAATTTTCTGATTCTCTGCCTGTTACTGATTTCTAGGTTCATTCTATTGTGGTCAGAGAAAGTTGTTTGTATTATTTCAATCTTTTAAAATTTATAAAATCTTGTTTTGTGACCCAACATGTGGTCTATCCTGTAGAATGATCCATGTGCACTTGCTATTTTAGGGTGCAATGTTCTGTATGTGTCTGTTAGGGCTAGTTCATTTATCATATGATTCAACTTCTCTGTCATCTTATTGATCTTTTCTCTATATGTTCTATTTATTGATGAGAGTGGTGTATTGAAGTCTCCAACAATTACTACAGAGGTGTATTTCTCCATTCAGTTTTTCCAGGCTTTGCCCCATATATTTTCAGGAACTGTGGTTAGGTGCATAAATATTTATTATTGTTACTTCTTCTAGGTGGATTGACTTTTTATTAATATATTGTGTGATTTTTTGTCCCTTTTAAGAGTTTTTTACTCGAAGTATATTTTTGTCTGATATTAATATAGCTACTTCAGCTCTTTTCTGGTTGCTATTTTCAATGATTATCTTTTTTAATCTATTTGTTTCTTTGACTTTAAGATGAGTCTCTTGCAACCAGTTTTTTTAAAGACAGTTTTGTTCATGCACCATACATTCCATCCTGAGTAAACAATCAATGGTTCCCTGTATAATCTTGTAGTTATGCATTCACTACCACCACCACCACTATCTATATAAGGACATTTCCATTTCTTCCACAAAGAAAGAGGAAGAGTCAAAAAAGGTAGAGAGACAAAAGAAAAAGAAAGAAAAAAAGACAGCTTCAAAGCAACAAAAGATAAAATTAAAATAAAGTACAATTAAAAAGTCAGACAATATCACCAATGCCAAGAATCTCATACCCCTCCCTGATATCCCCCTTTTATAGGCATTTAGCTTTGGTATATTGCCTTTGTTACAATTAATGGAAGCATGATACAATGTTTCTGTTAATTATAGACTCTAGTTTGCATTGATTGCATTTTTTCCCCAATACCACCCCATTTTTAACACCTTGCAAGGCTGGCATTCATTTTTTCTCCCTCATATTTGTACATTTTATCACAATCATTGACCACTCTAGGTTACACTGAGTTATACAGTCCCAGTCTTTATCTTCCCTCTTTCCATCTGGTGTCCCACATGCCCCTAACCTCCTTCTTTCAACCATACTGACAGTCATCTTTGTTCAGTGTACTTACATTTTTGTGCTATCGTCACCCAAAATTGTGCTCCAAACCTCTCTCTCCTGTCTTTTCCTTTCTGTCTGTAGTGCTCCCTTTAGTATTTCCTGTACAGCAGGTATCTTCTTCACAAACTCTGTCATTGTCTGTTTGTCAGAGAATATTTTAAACTCTCCCTCATGTTTGAAAGACAGTTTTGCCTGATATAAAATTCTTGGTTGGCAGTTTTTCTCTTTGAGTATCTTAAATATATCACACCACTGCCTTCTTGCCTCCATGGTTTCTACTGAGAAATCCACACATAGTCTTATCAAGCTTCCCTTGCATGTGATGGATCACATTTCTCTTGCTGCTTTCAGGATCCTCTCTTTATCTTTGATATTTGATAATCTGATTATTATGACTTGGTGTAGGTCTATTCAGATCTATTCTGTTTGGGGTGCACTGCGCTTCTTGGATTTGCAGTTTTATGTCTTTCATAAGAGATGAGAAATTTTCATTGATTATTTCCTTCATTATTGCCTCTGCCTCCTTTCCCTTCTCTTCTCCTTCTGGAACATGCATGACACATACATTCATATACTTCATGTTGTCATTCAATTCCCTGAGATGTTGTTCATATTTTTCCATTCTTTTCCCTATCTGTTCTTTTGTGTGTAGGATTTCAGGTGTCTTCTTCTCCAGTTCCTGAATGTTTTCTTCTGCTTGTTCAAATCTGCTGTTTTATGTCTCCATTGTGTTTTTCCATCTCTTGTGTTGTGCCTTTCATTTCCATAGATTCTGCCAGTTGTTTTTTCAAACTTTCGAGTTCTTCCTTATGTTTGCCCAGTGTTTTTTTTATATCCTTCATCTCTTTTGCCATATCTTCCCTGAACACATTGAATTGATCCTTAATTGTTTCAATTCCTGTATCTCAGTTGAAATGTAAGTTTGTTCCTTTGACTGTGCCATATCTTTGTTTTTCCTAGTGTGATTTGTAGTTTTCTGTTTTCTAGGCATCTGGTTCCCTTGATTACTCCAATCAGAATTTCCCAGGCTCAGGTCTCAAAAAGTGGCTATATTCAGTATGAGGTTTCCTTGAGGGTGTGTCTTAGAAGATTGACAGACTTTCCTATGAGACCTCTAGCTGCTATGCTTTTCCTGATCTGCCAAGCAGGTGGCACCTATAGCCTGTTGTTTCCCACTGGTGTAAAGAGATGTGGTCCCTTTAATTCTCAGTTTACGTTGTTTCTGGGTTGATTGTTTTCCCCCAGGCCCTGGGGTCTGAGTTCTGAAGGGAGGGCAGCACTTGTGCTGGGCCCCAACTCCCTCCTCGTAGGGAAGATACACCCCCTAGGGAGTTACCTTCTGCACTTTATTACTCCTTTGTCTCTCTGACTCTGTTAACTCAGGCCCTGCCTGTGTCAGAGAGCTGAGAATTGAAAATGCCTGAGGCTTTCTCCACTGAACCACTCAGACTGAGAGAGAAAAAAAGGGGGGAATGTAAGCCCATTTTCAGAGCCAGTCCCCAGCCCCCAGTTTTGCCTGTCAGCCAGAGATGGTAGCCTGTCTTCTGTGCTACTTTTCTTGGGATATAGGCATTTTCCAGTATTCTAAGCCAGCTATCTCCAAAAATCTCTGTATTTTTTTTTACCCTGTCAGCCCCACCTCTTCTCCACTGGAAGTGACCTCAGGGTACTTTGCTGACTGTTATGGGTTTGTCTGCATTTGTAGCTTGAATTCAGCAGTCCACATTTGTTAATTAAAACCCCAGTTGGAGCTAGGTTGAGCTATATTTGCTGGCTCCCAGCAGGGACTGCTACTTTCTCTCACAGTGAGGTTTTGCAGCTCAGCCTACTGTGGAGGGAGGGGGCTACTGGTGTGGCTTCACAGTTTTTACTTACAGCTTTTATGCTGTGATCTCAGCCATTCCACCCATTCAAGGCTGGTGTATGATGTGTACACAGTCATGGTTGTCCCCCAATAGTTGTTCCAGACTATTTACTAGTTGTTTCTGGCTATGTACCAGTTGCTTTAGATGACTAACTAAATTCTACACCTCTGTATGCCACCATCTTGCTCCACCTCCCAGTTCTTTGCTTTTTATACATGATATCATTTTTGTCTCTCTTTTCCTTTATTGACACCTCTTTTGCTGTATTATTGATCCTTTTTGATGTGTCTGTTACCTTGTCTCATTTTTGTTACTGTATAATTTTTAATACTTTCTTTGTGGTTACTCTGGTATTTATATTATACAACCTATATTTATAAACTGATAATTTGAAAGTATCTCAACTTAGCTTCAATAACATACACATTCTCTGCTCTCATGTCCCTCTTTTTCACTCTTTATGTTGTTTTTGTCCCACATTAAGTCTTTATATTTTGTGCATCTGTTATCAGGTAATAGGCCTCCTTCTTGTTCAATTTTATTGTGATTTTTACAGCAATTCTAGTGTAAAGTTTTATATTGAGGATACAGTACTATTGGGTTTTGCATTTAATGATTTGTTACCTTTAATGAAGATCTTCAGTTCTTCACACTATTCCAAACCACTCTCTCCTGTTTTTTTTCCCCTTTCTATGGGCAGAACTCCATTTTGTAATTCTTATATAGCAAATCTATTTTCTGAACTCTCTGTTTCTATTTATCGGTGAATATTTTAAACTCTCCCTCATTTTTTAGGTTTGAAAGGAAAAGTCGAAATCATTTATTAACATATGGTTCTAGAGTGATTAAATGCCTATTTCCCTGCAATTTTATTGAAATATAGTCACATACCATGCAATCATCCAAAGTGTACAATCAATTGTTCACAGTATCACCATGTAGTTGAGCCTTCATACCTCAATCTATTTTTGAACACTTTCAGTACTCCAAAAACATAGTACAAATAAAAATAGGAAACGAATAAAAATAAAAGTAAAAAAGAACACTCAAAACATCCCAACCCCCATCCCCTCCATTATTGTCACCATTTTTATACTCATTTTTCCATACAATAGATAAAGGGAGTGTGAGCCACAAAGTTTCAACAATCACATGGTCATACTTTATAAGCTATAAAGTTATACACTCATATTCAAAATTTAAGGGGAGCTTATCATTTTCACAAGCAAATGCTGAGATAATTTGTTAACAAGAGAACCTGCCCTACAAGAACTACTAAGGGGAGCTCTACTGGCTGAGAACAAAAGGAAGGAGAGAGAGGTCTAGAGAACGGTGCAGAAGTGAAGAGTCTTAGTAAGGGTACCTTAAAGGAAATAAAGAGAGAGAAAGTAAAAATAGATTCAACAATTAAAATCCAAAAGATAAGATGGCTGATTCAAAAACAGCCTTCAGAGTAATAACACTGAATGGGAATGGATTAAATGCCCCAATTAAAAGATATAGATTGGCAGAATGGATTAAAAAATATGAGCCATCAATATTTTACAAGATACTCATCTTGGACCTAGTGATACAAAGAAATTGAAAGTGAAAGGGTGGGAAAAAATATTCCATGCAAGCTACAGACCAAAGGAAACAGGGGTAGCTATACTAATTTCAGATAAAATAGACTTTAAATGCATGGATGTTATAAGAGACAAAGAAGGACACAATATACTAATAAAAGGGACAATTCACCAAGAAGAAATACCAATCATAAATGTTTATGCTCCCAATCAAGGTGCTCCAAAGTGTATGAGATAAATATTGGCAATACCAGAGGAAGCAATAGATGTTTCTACAATATTTGCTGGGGACTTCAATATGGCACTCTCTTCTATAGATAGATCATCTAGACAGAAGACCACAAAGGAAACTGAGAACTTAAACAACGTGATAAATGAATTAGACTTAAAAGATATATATATATAACATTACATCCCAAATTGCCTGGATATACTGGATATCTTCTCTAGTGTTCATGGAACTTTTTCCAGGATAGATCATATGCTGGGGCATAAAACAAGCCATAAAAAATTTAAAAAGTTTAAAATTATTCAGAACACATTCTCTGTCCACAATGGAATACAACTATATGTTAGTAACTATCAAAGAACCAGAACACTCACAAATATCTGGAGGTTTAACAACACATTCTTAAACCATCAGTGGGTCAAAGAAGAAATTGCAAGAGAAATTGCTAAATATCTAGAGATGAATAAAAATGAGAACACAACATATCAAAATTTATGGGATGCAGCAAAGAGGTATTGAGAGGGAAATTTATAGCTCTAAATGCACGCATTAAAAAGTAAGAAAGAGCTAAAATGAAAAAAAACTAATGGAAAAACTGGAAAAGGCTAGAAAATGATCAGCAAACTAATCCTAAAGCAAGTAGAAGAAAAGAAATAACAAGGATTAAGACAGAAATGAATGATGTAGGAAATAAAAAAAGCAAGATAGAGAATAAATAAATCCAAAAGTTGGTTCTTTGAGAAGGTCAAAAAGATTGACAAACCCTTAGCAAAACTGACAAAGTCAAAAAGAGAGAAGATTCAAATAAACAAAATAATAAATGAGAGGGGGGATATTACTATGGATCCTGAAGAAATCAAAAATATCATAAGAGGATACCATGAACAACTCTGTGCCAACAAACTAGATAATTTGCAGGAAATGAATAATTTCTTGGAAACACATGAACATCTGAGACTGAATGAAGAAGAAATAGAAGAACTTAACAAACCAATCACAAGAGATCCAATCAGTTATCAGAAAGCTTCCTACAAATAAAACCCCAGGCCCAGATGACTTCACAGGGGAATTCTACCAAACTTTCCAAAAATAATTGAAACTCTTTCAAAAAACTGAATAAAATGGAACAATACCTAACTCATTTTATGAAGACAGCACCACTCTAATACCGAAACCAGATAAAGATGCTAAAAGAAAAGAAAATTACAGGCCAATTTCTCTAATGAATATGGATGAAAAATTCTCATCAAAATACTTGCAAATCAAATTCAAAGACACATTAAAAAATTATACACCTTGAACAAGGGGGGTCATCCCAGGTATGCAAGGGTCATTCAACAAAAATAAATCAATTAACATTATACAACACATTAACAAATCAGAAGGGAAAAATCAAATGATCATCTCAATAGATGCTGAAAAAGCATTCAACAAAATCCAACATCCTTTTAAGATAAAAACACTTCAAAAGTTAGGAATTGAAGGAAACTTCCTCAATATAATAAAGGGTGCATATGAAAAACCCACAGCTACTATAGTACTCAATGTTAAGAGACTGAAAGCTTTCCATTTAAAATCAAGAAGGAGACAAAGATGCCCTTTGTCACCACTGTTATTCACCATTCTGGTAGAAGTTCTAGCCAGAGCAATTCAGTAAGAAAATGGCATAAAAGGCATTGAAATTGGAAAGGAAGAATCAAAACTCTCATTATTTGCAGATGATATGATCTTATACTTGGAAAATCCTGAGAAATTTTTGACACAATTACTTGAGCTAATAAAGAAATTCAACAAGGTGGTGGGATATAAGATTAATGCACATAAGTCAGTAATGCTTCTATACAGTAGAAGTGACATAACTGAAGAGACAATTAAGAAAAAGATTCCATTCTCAATAGAAACTAAAATAAAAATAATAATAAGTACCTAGGAATAAACTTAACCAAGGATGTAAAAGACCTCTACACAGAAAATTGCATAACTGTGCTAAAGGAAATAGAAGGTGACATAGAGAGATAGAGAGACATTCTTTGTTTATGGATAGGAAGGCTAAACAGTTAAGATGTCAGTTATACCCAAACTTATCTACAGATTTAATGCAATTCCCATCAAAATTTCTATAATCTACTTTGGAGACCTGGAAAAGTTAGTCATCAAATTTATTTGGAAGGGAAAGATGCCTTGAATTGCTAAAAGTATTCTAAAAAAGAAAAACAAAGTGAGAGGACTTACACTGCCTGACTTTGAAGCCTACTGCAAAGCCACAGTAGTCAAAACAGTATGGTATTGGTATAAAGATAGACATATTGATCAATGGAATCAAATTTAGAGTTCTGAAATAGACCCCCAGATCTCTGGTCGACTGATTTTTGATAAGATCCCAAAATCCACTGAATTGGGACATAACAGTCTCTTCAACAAATGGGGCTGTGGGAATTGGATATCTGTATTGAAAACAATGGAAGAGGACCCCTACCTCATACCCCATACAAAAATTAATTCAGCATGGATCAAACATCTCAATATAAGAGACTCCACCATAAAGCTTCTAGAAGATAATGTAGGGAAACATCTTCAACACCTAGTATTAAAAGGTCACTTCTTAGACCTTACACCTAAAGCACAAGCAACAACAACAAAAAATAGATAAATGGGAACATCTCAGAATTAAAAGCTTCTGCATGTCAAAAGAATTTGTCAGAAAGGTAAAGAGATAGTCAACTCAATGGGAGAAAATATTTGGAAACTATATATCTGATAAGAGGCTGATATCTTGTATATAAAAAGAAATCTTACAACTCAATGACAATAGTACAGATAGCCCAAAGGCAAAATGGACAAAAGATATGAAGAGAGCATTTTTCTAAAGAGGAAATACAAATGGCTAAAAAAAAATATGAAAAAATATTCTTCCCTAACTTTATGGGAAATACAAATCAAGACCACAATGAGGTATCATCTCACACCAATAAGAATGGCTGCCATTAAACAAACAGGAAACTAAAAATGCTAGAGAGGATGTGGAGAAATTGGAACACTTATGCATTGCTGGTGGGGCTGAATAATGGTTCAGCCACTGTGGAAGACAGTTTGGAGGTTCCTTATAAAACCAGGCATTGAGTTGCCCTACAATCCAGCAATTTCATTTCTTGGTATTTGCTTAGAGGACCTGAAAGCAGTTACATGGACAGATATTTGCACACTGATGTTCATAGTGGCATTGTTCACAATTGCCAAGAGATGGAAACAGTCTAAATGTCCTACAACAAATGAGTGGATAAAGAAAATGTGGTGCATACATATGATGGAATACTATACAGCAGTGAGAAGGAATGAGTTCATGAAGCATATGACAAAATGGATGAAACTTGGGTACATAATATTGAGTCAAATAAGTCAGATACAAAAGGAGAGACATTGTATGTTACCACTCATGTGAACTCTTATTGTAGATTATAGGAGACCTAGAGAGAGGTAGTAGTTAGTGAAGGGGGATCAATAATTTAATAAGAACACAAAAAAATATGGAGGGTTATCTTAATGATATGGGAATGCTTGGGAATGAATATGGATTGTTACTTTTTTGTGGTATGGTAGGAACATATTGGAAACAGTAATATTATCTCAGGATATTTGTTTTTCCTATTCCTTTGTTTTACTTTGTCTGGAATTTTTTTTTTTTTGATAAATAAAGTGTTTAAAAATTAGAAAAACAAGAATCAAGGTTACTGGATTGCAGTTCAATGGCTTCAGGTATTTACTTCTAGCTATTCTAATACACTAAATGCTAAAAAAGGATACCTATGTAATGCATAAGAATAACCTATGTAATGTCCTCTTGATTCCATTTGAAATCTCTCATCCACTGAAACTTTAAATTTTTCCATTTCTCTTTCCACTTTTGTTCAAAATGCTTCCTGAATTCCATGATGCCTGGTCCAGACTCATCCCCAGGAGTCATGTGCTGCATTGCCAAGGAGAGTTAAACTCCTGGGAGTCATGTCCCACATAGAGGGGAGGGTAGTGAGTCCACCTGCTAAGTTGGATTAGAGGTCATATATGAGCAATAAAAGAGGTTCTCTGGGGGTGACTCTTAGGCACAATTATAAGTAGGCTTAGCCTCTCCTTTGTAGTAACAGGCTTCATAAGGGCAAGCCCCAAGATTGAGGGAGTCCTGAATGCTTGAGAGAATATAAGTAATTCCCAAGATGGGTAAATATTTTCCCCCAATCTCTCAAGAGGGCTTTTCAAATACTTTTTTATTCTCTGCCCAAATTGCTCTGTGATGTATCAGGTTAGATGTATCAAACTAATCTGTACAAATAAACAAGACCTCACTACCTTTTCAAGATTCCATGTAATTATAGTGTTTGAATAAACTAACCATACAAGTGAAATTATATAGTGTGTCACAGAAAATATAGATTTTCAACAAAGTAAACACCTCTTCTTCCTTTGGCTCGCACAGAATTTGAAGTTTTAAAACACAGTCAAGGGGGGAGAACCTAAGATGGTGGCTAGGTGAGACAGGGCAAAAAAACACTTCCATGAAAAATACTAGACAAAAACCAGAAAGTGACACAGAACACCAGTTCCAGTGATGCACCAGCTGGACAAGGTCAGCTAAATCCACAGGGACCATGCATTTGGTGAAATCAGGAGTCTGCATTTGGAAATGAGTGAGTGAGCCAGCTGAGTGTCCAGTGGCTGTGCTGTGGTGTGGGGAAACCGTGGGTTGACATTTAGAGGTGGACTAGTTCTTTTTTAAAAAAACCCAAAAGTGGCTGCAGATATGGCAGCGAGAACCGCACAGTGAATTGTGGCAGGAATGGGCTGTGCAAATGCCTCAATATCTGGCATGGAAGATAGCCTTTTGTACACCCTCTGCTAATTGTCATGGAGTGAGGAAGATAGAGGTTAGCCAAAAGGGGAAAAAAACCACACCCCTTGCAGCCATCTTCACAGCAGGCTGGGAACGCTCCTGCCCAGCGCAGGCACCATAGCCCAGAGACATGCCAAGGGACCCAGTGTGACAGAAAATGTTTCCAGCAACATGAGCACACACCACAATATCAGGCACAGACAATAGCCTTTAGTGCACCCACAGCTAATTGTCCCCGAGTTGGGAAGGTGGAGCTGTATGAAAAGGGGGAAAAACATGCCGCATTCAGCCATCGTTACAGCAGGCTGGGAATGTCCCTGCACAGCCTGGCAGCCCAGAACTTCCCTTGAGGGATGGTGCATACTTGTGACATAGCACAGCCTTCCCTCAGCAGAGGCCCTAAGAAGGGCACAGCTGGGAAGAGGGACCCAATCGGAAATCCCAGGGACCATACGCCAACACCAAGGACCTGTGGTTCAGCAGTAGAGACAATCTGTGGTGAGACCAAACTGAAGGTTTAGACTCTTGGAACAGCCTTAAATCTCCAGGGAACACTGAGGAGGTTTGATTATTAAAGCTGCCCTGCGTCTCTAACCACTCAGACACACACCCCACATTCAGGGTGGACAGCACCAACAACACACCCAAACGTTGAGCACCGATTGAACCCCACAAGAATAAGACCCACACACACCACAAAGACAAAGTTGGGGAGAACTGATTTGAGGGGAATAGGTGACTCGTGGATGCCATCTGCTGGTTAGTTAGAGAAAGTGCATGCCACCAAGCTGTAGATCTGACAAATTAGAGACTGGTGCTTCAATAATCCTTCATATCCTAAAAGAAAGAACCCTATCAAGCAAAGCAAATGCCAAAAAAAAAAAAAAAAAACAAATTTTTAAAGCATATGAAAAAACCAGATGATATGGATAACCCAAACCCAAACACCCAAATCAAAAGATCAGAGGAGACACAGTACTTGGAGCAATTAACCAAAGAACTAAAGACAAACAATGAGAGCCTGGCCCAGGATATATAGCACATGAAGAAGACCCTAGGAGAGTATAAAGAAGAAATTGCAACAGTAAATAAAAAATAATAATCTTATGGAAATAAAAGAAACTGTTGACCAAATTAAAAAGAGTCTGGATACTCATAGTACAAGACTAGAGGAAGCTGAACAATGACTCAGCAACCTTGAGAAACACAGAATGGAAAATGAAAGAACAAAAGAAAGACCAGAGAAAAAAATCAAAAAAATCAAAATGGGTCTCAGGGATACAGTAGATAAAATAAAATGTCCAAATTTAAGACTCATTGGTGTCCCGGAAAGGGAAGAGAAGGGTAAAGGTCTAGGAAGAGTAATCAAAGAAATTGTTGGGGAAAGTTTCCCAAACCTTCTACACAATATAAGTGCACAAAGCATAAATGCCCAGCAAACTCCAAATAGAATAAATCCAAATAAACACACTCCGAGACATATTCTGATCAGACTGTCAAATACTGAAGAGAAGGAGCAAGTCCTGAAAGCAGCAGAGAAAAACAATTCACCGCATAGAAAGGAAACAACATAAGACGAAGTAGTGACTACTCAGCAGCCACCATGGAGGTGAGAAGGCAGTGGCATGACATATTTAAAATTCTGAGAGAGAAAAATTTCCAACCAAGAATACTTTATCCAGCAAAACTCTCCTTCAAATTTGGGGGAGAGCTTAAATTTTTCACAGACAAATTCTGAGAGATTTTGCTAATAAAAGACCTGCCTTACTTCAGATACTAAAGGGAGCCCTACTGATGAAGAAACAAAGAAAAGAGAGAGAGATATAGAGAAATTTAACGGACATATATAGAACATTACATCCCAAATCACCGTGATATACATTCTTCTCTAGTGATCACAGAACTTTCTCCAGAATAGACCATATTCTTGGACATAAAACAAGCCTCAATAAATTAAAAAAAATTGAATTTATTCAAAGCACATTCTCTGACCACAATGGAATACAAATAGAAGTCAATAACCATCAGAGACTTAGAAAATTCACAAACACCTGGAGGTTAAAAATGAGGAGGAGATGAAAACATTCCCAGATAATCAAAAGCTGAGGGACTTCACCACCAGTAGATCAGTCCTATAAGAAATGCTAAAGAGGACTGTGTAGGCTGAAAGGAAGGGACACTAAACAACTGACTGAAACCACATGAAGAAATAAGGATTTCCAGTAAAGATCACATGGTAAATATAAATACCAATACTACTGTATTTTTGATTTGTAACTCCACTATTTACTTCCTACAGGATCTAAAAGACATGAAGTGCAATGATAGATCAGTGGTTTTGGACTCAATATAAAATATGTAATTTTGACAAGAACTACATAATGGTGGGGGAATGGAGGAGTATAGGAACATAGTTTATGTGTCCTATTGAAGTTAAGTTGGTATCAAAGAAAACAAGATTGTTATGTATTTAAGAGGTTAAATTTAAGCCCCACAGTAAACACAAAGAAAGTATCAGAGAATATGACCATAGAGATGAAAAGTAGAGTATGGGTTATGAGAAGTGGGGGAAGGTGCATTGGGGAGTTAATAAGAAATGAGTGTAGGGTTTCTGTTTGGGGTGAGGGGAAGTTTCTAGTAATGGATGATGGGAAGGTGATGACATTGCAGCATTGTGAATGTGATTAATCCCACTGATGGAATGCTTGGGAGGGGTTTGAATGGGAAGATTTATGCTGTATATATGTTTCCACAACTGAAAAAAAAAAAAGCCTAAATAGATAATGACAATTAAATGCCAAGGATGATTCTGGATGGGATCTGAGGATGGAGGAGAGGAAGCTCAAAGGGACACAGTTGAGACATAAGAAATATATGAAATACAGAATGTAAGCTTTCTATCAATGCTGAATTTCTAGAACTTCTTAGCTGTGCTTAACATGACTGCATAAATGAATGTTCTTGTTCATGGGAAATGTATATGTGAATTACATTGCTTGTTCAAGGATGTGTACAGCTTGCTCTCATGTGTTCAGAAGACAGAGCAATAGATGATGGATGATAGGGAAGGAGGGAAGGAGGAAGGGAAAGAAAGAAATGGTAGAGTGATAGGATGTTAAAGTTGGTGGATCTGGGGTATCAGTGGAGGGGGTTGGGGTTTGCTGGAGTCCTGTGTATAGGGTTTGTATTGTTTTTGCAATGGTTCCTGTAAGTTTGAATTTATTTCAAAATAAAATTCAACAACAACAACAAAAAAAAGACACAGTCAATATCATTCTTTACCCTTTAGTCTGATTTTCCTTAGTCTTAACCATATCTAATTCATTGATAACTTTAATTGAAATCTGATCTCTTTTTCAGCTTTTTGACCAGTTGCTGTATGGGGTAATACTGGCTTTCATAGCTGCAGAACTCTGGCTCTGAGTATCAGGTGTCACACAGTTAACTGAAGTTCCACAGAACAGCCAGGTTGTATATAAAGAGAGCAGGATCTCAGAATTTAGAAACAACTGTAACAACTCAGGAATAGATGTGACTGTTGTAAGAGCTTACCATCTAGGAACCTTTACAATAAGCCTTTCCCTCATAACCTACACTTACAAATTCAATTCTGAGTTTGCACATTATAGTTAGTCCATATTAGGTGTTCCAAGATTAGTCTTTTCATTTCTGGCTTATTTCAATCAACATACTGTACTCAAGTTTCATTTACCTAGTTGCATACCTCACAACTTCATTTCTTCCTGTAGCTACTCAGTTTTCCATTGTAGGTGTACACCACAGTTCACCATTCAGTTCATCAGTTGATGTACCCCTAGGGCACCTCAATTCATTGTGAATTGCGAATACTGCTGCCATAAACACCAGTGTGCAAATGTCCATTTGTGTCCGTGCTCTCAGTTCTTCAAAGTATATACCCAATAATAGGGTTTTAGGACCATATGGCCACCCCATATTTATCTTCCTGTGGAAGTACCACACAGCCCTCAAGACGGGCTGCACAATTCTACTTCCCCACCAGCAGTGATTAGGTACATCCTTCTCTCCACATTTTCTCCAGCACTTGTGTCCCTCTGTTTATTTTTTTAAATTCAGTTTTATTGAGATATATTCATATACCATACAATCATCCATGGTGTACAATCAGCTGTTCACAGTACCATCATATAGTTGTGCATTCATCAACTCAATCTATTTTTGAACATTTTTGTTGCACCAGAAAGAATCAAAATAAGAATAAAAAATAAAATTTAAAAAGAACACCCAAATCATTCCCCCCATTCCACCCTATTTTTCATTTAGTTTTTGTCCCCATTTTTCTATTCATCCATCCATACACTGGATAAAGGGCTGCAATCCACAGGGTTTTCACAATTACACTGTCATCCCTTATAATCTACATTGGTATATAATCGTTGTCAAGAGTCAAGGCTACTGGGTTGGAGTTTGGTAGTTTCAGGTATTTACTTCTAGCTATTCCAATACATTAAAACCTAAAATGTGTTATCTATATAGTGTCTAAGAATGTCCACCAGAGAGACCTCTCAACTCCATTTGAAATCTCTCAGCCACTGAAGCTTTATTTTGCTTCAATTCACCTCCCCATTTGGGTCAAGACAATGTTATCAATCTCATGATTCTGGGTCCAGATTCATCCCTGGAAGTCATATCCTGTATTGCCAAGGGGGATTTACACCCCTGGGAGTCAGGCCCCACGTAGGGGGGAGGGCAGTGAGATCACCTGCCAAGGTGGCTTAGTTATACAGAGAGGGCCACATCTGAGCAACAAAGAGGCACTTGGGGGAGACTCTTAGGCAAAATTGTAAGCAGGTTTAGCCTCTCCTTTGCAGTAATAAGCCTCATAGGGGCAAGCTCCAAGACAGAGGGCTCAGCATATCAAGCCTTCAGTCCACAATGTTGTGAGAACATCCACAAAAATCCAGGTGAGGAAGTCCAACACCTCTGCATCCTCCCCCAGCTCCTCAGGGGGCACTGAATATATATTTTTATTCTCTTGCCCAAATTACTTTGGGATGTGTTGCTATTTCACTCTAACCTATACAGAGCTACCATATCTCACTTCCTATTCAAAGTTCCATGTAATTGTTTTTGAACAAACTGACTGTAGAAGTTATATTGTTTACAAAATATAGATCCTACACCAAATAAACATTTCTTCCCTTGGTTTCACATGGAAGTTGAAGTTTTAACACAGTCAGTTTCAACCTTTACCCTTTGGCCCAATTTGCCCTAGTCTTAACCAGATCTGCTTCATTCATATCTCTAATTGATGTCCAGGCTCTTTTTTAGCTTTTTTTTTAACAGTTGCTGTATGCATTAATACTGACATTCATATCTGCCGAGCTCTAGCTCTGAGTTTCAGGTGTCTCACAGATGCCCAATGTTCCAGAGACCAATCAGGTTATACACCAAGGGATCAACATCTCAGAGTTTGGAGACAACCATTACAATTCAGGAATAGATTTGAC